>NW_028281073.1:2500-367500 GCF_059751285.1 Brachycentrus maculatus | reverse complement strand
AAAATGCAAAAACAACACTTTCTGCCCTGTAGCGGTTAAATATTAAGTTAAAAATATGCCTCTTTTGCTGGGATATAGTACATTTTCTGGGCATTCCGAAAACATGCACAACTGAAAATTGACGATTGTTGATATATGACGATTGTTGAAAGGAGTGAGCGATATCACCGTTTGAACATCTATCAGACAATATATCACCGTTCAAACATCTATCAGACAATATTTTACCGCACATTCGTCTGAGTGATCGCTTTCCACTGCATTCAGTCTACTTTTATCCTATATACAATATACACATACATACAAATTGAAATATACGTGAAAATACAATGAATTTGAAATATAAGGGCACAAATATTTCTCCTTTCAACAATAAATAAAATGAACAATAGTAAAAACAAGACAAATGACTTGAAATTGTGACATATTGACTGTAAACCATCCTCAAACATTTCACAATAACGTTTTGTGGTCGTGTCTCGGCTTTCTTTGTGAGCACTCTGTACAGACATGTCCCCGGATTGGTCATGGCCAAAGGACAATGCGGAGGACTCTCTTAATAGTCCTAATTGCTACTGGTTTTTAGCTGATAATAAAAGCTACCGTCATTCAGCCAATTTAGAGGATATTTCAATTGTTTATTTAGTGTGAGTTGTCGTGAAAACCATATATTTGTAAGGGTTGGTGTCTATAACATACATATTGTGGGAATATTCTAGATTTTTTTTTAAATAAAGAGAAATACATATTTGTGTGTTTATTATTAACAAAAATTTTTAAATTTCATACTATTTAATACTTGTGTTAAAAATAATACTTGTGTTTTTATTATTTACAAAAATTCTTCACTTTTATACTCGGCTGTCCAAACTCAAAACACAGTAAGGGACATTTTTTTTGTAGTACGTTTTTTTGCATTTTTGGACTAAGTAGATTCTACTTAGTCCAAAAATGCAAAAAAAAACGTCCTACAAAAAAACGTCCTACAAAAAAATGTCTCCTACAGTGTTTTAAATTTGGACAGCCGTACTATTTCTGTGAACCTAAGCGGCTCATTGTTAGAAATAGGTATCAAATTGTGGTAGAAGGATTCGAACCGAGAAACTCTGACTCAAGAGTCCGCGACACTAAACCACGAGACCACAACCCGACACTTTTCTTGGTGGAACTGCATTTGCAATAGTAAAATAACAATTTTATAATGTCCGCCTCCGTAGTGTAATGGTCAGCACGCTCGGCTACCGTTCTGGAGGTCCCGGGTTCGATTCCCAAGGGGGGTAAAATAAATATTAGTGATTTTTTCACTGTCATTTATTCAATATTACCCTGGACTGGTACTTGAAGCGGAGGGCTGATCACCTTTCCTTCATGTGTAAACGATCAAGATAACACTGCGTTTATATGACGCAGTGCCCTATTCACCATTGGGGTGCGGATAAGGGTTTTATTATTATTTTATTATTAATTATATTGTAATTAGCATGATTTACGTATTTCAAATACTTGGAAAAAACACTTGCTTACGGATAAGAGTTAGAGAAAAAGTGCATAATTTATTTAAAGACGTTCTATCCTCTCTGCCTTTCCCTGCGGGTAGCAGCGTGATGTTTATCTAGTTATAAAATAAGTCCGATACACAAAAACATACAATTCGTTCTGTTTCAAAACAGCCCACTTCCGACATTTTTTGTTTTCTAAATATTTGGTTTGCAACTTTGAGGCGATTTGTTTCGGACCCCAGAGGCAATAAATATTTTGTATGTATTTGAACATTATGATTATACACACCCAATAAACTAGTTTAGACAATAAACTAGTTTAGACAATAAACTATGATGTTTAAACTTTTGACTACTACCGGCGAGGTATTTGGGAAAAAAACGAAGTTTTTTTTATTTTATTTTAAAACATATTATTTATTTATTTATTTAAACTTAAATAAAAAAACTAACTAACTAACTAACCATCACGCCGCTTCCCCGCAGGGGTAGGCAGAGAGAACAGAACGCCACACCACTCTGTCTTTGCAAACATTCTTCGCCCCTTCCACGTTCATGCATCTCCTCATACATACCCGCCGATTGTTACGACTCCTAACTTGACTAGTTTCATGTATTTGGCATACCTGATCGTGCCATGTTTTTCTCGGTCTTCCTCTGCTTCTTTTCCTAATTACATTCGCCTCATAAATTTGTTTCACCGTTCTTTCCTCACTCATTCGTTCTACATGTCGAAACCATCTCAACACACCTTTCTTAATTTTATCGATAATGCTTATCTCAGCTTTGCATTCCTTCCTTATTTCACTATTCGCACATCTATCGTTTCACATCTCCATCGTTTTGTCGCACATTCTTCTGAGAGATCGCATTTCGACTGCGTTCAGTCTACTTTCATCCTTCTTCTGCCAACTCCATGTTTCACTTCCTAACATTAGAGTTGGAAGCAGGACTCCGTTGTGCGCTGCCAGTTTAGCTTCCGCTGATGGGTTTTTATTTGCTATAACTGATTTCAGCAAATAAAAATCTTTAAAAATTTTTAAACTTCATGTACAGAAAATAAATAAGTACATTTTATTGCTGAAAATCTTCCAACCAACCAAAAACAGACTTGTGATATTAGCCGCTTAGACTTACATAAATAGTATGACATTGAAGTATTTTTGCGAATAATACAAAACACAAATATTTCTCTTCTTAAAATAAATAAAAATGCTTTTCATATTTTTTTTATGAAAAATAATATTTGCGTTTTTATTACTTACAAAAATACTTCATTCTCATCCCAGGAAGAGAGGCATATTTTTAACTTAATATTTACCCGCTACAGGGCAGAAAGTGTTGTTTTTGCATTTTAATAAATGGTATTGTTTTTTGTTTTTAATATACTTAATATTTTTCAAATGGAGAAATACCTTCAGGTTTCACCTAAAAAGATCTGTTGCACAGTAAAAAGTTCAATAAGTGGCTAGTAATTTATTTTTAATACATTGTATTATATTTTAAACTTTAAAAACGTTCTCGTGAAAAATCAAGTTTTTTGATTTATGACGTTCTTGAAAGGAGTGAGCGATTTGTGTTTTTGTTATTTATAAAAATATTTAAATTTCGTACTATTTCTGTGAGCCTAAGCGGCTCATCATTAGAAATAGGTATCAAATTGTGGTTGAGTAGGTTCGAACCGAGAAACTCTGACTCAAGAGTCCGCGACGCTAACCACGGGACCACAACCCGGCACAACTTTTGCTTAATCATTTCCACCATAATATTTTCCCCAATTCATTCACAGTGAAGCGCCCTTGAGGTAGTATTTTACGAAAATGGCGCTATATAAATTTTCCTAATTTGTTTATTTATTATTTTTTCGCTCAATACGTTGGCTGTGCGTCTTCACGGATATATTGTTCGCAGAAAAACGGAACAAGAGAAGTTTGGACAATAGGAAAACAATACTAATTCCAGTGGTCTATATACACAAGGCACGCATCATGGCAAATTAGGTCCCGGCTTGGAGATTCATCTCTCCAACTGTGCATGAGACATTTTGTGTCGTCAATATGACGTTCTTTCCAATGGGTGTTGGTCACATTGGACGCATAGTGTTCTATCTCCATTCTTTAGTTAAACTCAACGCATATATATATATTTTTTTTTTATTATTCATATATATATTTTTTTAATTCATTTAATATATTTACATTTTTATTTATAACATAATAACATTTGAATCATTTATACATATGGAGAACTTTTATATTTCGATTCGCTGTGCCTCTCCATAAAAGAGTCTGTGCTCTTGTGCATGGAAAGGGACTTACACTCGTGGTTTAATGTTATTTAATAAAAGATATAATAGTTTTTTTTATATATTTTTTTAAAGATTTAAATGTATAGAGCTTTAATTTTTTTCTTAAGGATTTTTATATCATCTATTTTTTTTCTCTAGGGAGTTTATTGAAATATTTGTATTTACATTTCATTTCTTTTCGTAACTGCCTGGTACATTCCAATAAATAAATAAAAAATATTAGTTAAATAAGAAGTAAAAAAAATGTGAAAAATACTTTGATATTCATGGATAATTCCAGAATTCACAATACTCAGGAAATGTGCTATATAATTGCCACCAGTACAATTTAGCAGACACCAGTAAAAAGGGTTTACAAATATAATAATTTAAAAAATTGTTGCAGAGGTTTCTTTGTATAAATTTCAGAATATCAAGAAATAAATAAATTCATGGCATGGAATGCTCTTTCACCAGTTAATAGAAAATAGGAGAGTAATATGATTTATAAAAAAATCCACAATATCATTTTCCTCAATTAAATCACAAAGAAACGCCCTGGAGATAGTTTTTTTTTTACGAAAATTGCATAAAATATTAAAGTAGTATTTTGCAAAAACTGCGAAACAGCTATGTATGGTATGAAATGCTTTGATCAATATCACTAGTCTGTTTTCGGTTGGTTGGAAGATACTGCGTTTTAGCAATAAACCCGCCAATGTACCTACTTATTTCTTTTCTGTACATGAAGCTTAAATAAATAAAAATATGTAATAAAATAAAAACTAAATACTTTTGTGACATTTATCAATCTCATATTTTAACAGCACCAAAGAGCAAAGAGCAAAGATTGACAGCTGGGAATCAACATCTCAGGAGGCTAATCCCTCTAAAAAAAACAGGCCACAAAGCCTACACCAAGGAAAAAAAAATTGTATATTACCTACGCTAAACGGACATAGCTCATCACCTCCCCATCTCGACGACATCGCAAAGAATGCGTTGTCGTCGCACGGTTGTCAAATATTGTGACTATTTCATTGTTTTTGATTATTTACAACCGCGTCACTTGTTGTTTTATTATGGGATCACCATTGTTCGGAAGCTGTAGAAAAGCGTATTGGCTTCGAGTCTCGATGCGTGGAAAATTACAGGAAGAATGGGATGGTCAATAATGTGTATTATTTAAAATATTAAGAAGTGTAAACGGGTGTCGGTAATGCTATATTAACACGTTTTTTCAATGCATGCTAGCGTCATATAAAAAAGACCATACAAATTTAAAAATGGTTCAAAATCTGCAATATTCCATGGTCAAAAAAATTGTGCTCAGTCATATAATCAAAGGGACAATCCAATCTTGATATATAAACATTTAAAATTACATTATTTATTGATTCGGCATTAACTTTGTGGTGGTAACATGATTATTTTATTAAAATTAAACACTTGAATAAACCACTTAATCGAGTTTTATTTTTATTTACGACTAGTTACGAAACTAGTTCTCGTCCGCCTCCGTAGTGTAATGGTCAGCACGCTCGGCTACCGTTCTGGAGGTCCTGGGTTCGATTCCCAAGGGGGGTAAAATAAATATTAGTGATTTTTTCACTGTAATATTTATTCAATATTACCTTGGAGGAATATTACCTGAAGCGGAGGGCTGATCACCTTTCCTTCATGTGTAAATGATCAAGATAACACTGCGTTAATATGACACAGTGCCCTATGCACCATTGGGGTGCGGATAAGGGCTTTATTATTATTATTAGTTACGAAAACGACAATTGTTTTCATACCAGAAGATGAAAACAATTGTCTTTTTCGAAACTAGTCGTAAATAAAAATATAACTGGATTAAGTGGATTATTCAAATGTTTTAATTTTAATAAAATAAATTTAAAATTACTGCCGGTACGTGGAATATTGTGGATGAGTATCATCGTTGAACAACAAACTAGACAAAAATATCGAAATCCTTTAGTACACAACCATGATACACGATTCACCCACAACGAAGGTTTGATAGTCCCAAGAATTAACAATAAATATGGGAGTCCAACACTGCAATATATCGTTCCGAACATTTTTGATTTGTTGCCGACGGAGGTTAGAGGTCAAAATAAAATATGGAACAAAGGCAAAATAAAGGAATGGGTAAATTAATAAGTTCTATAAAAAATGGAAAATGTTTATATTCTTAATTTTTTTCTCTTTTTTGTGTCTATATTAGGTTGTCCTTATGTCCGCCTCCGTAGTGTAATGGTCAGCACGCTCGGCTACCGTTCTGGAGGTCCCGGGTTCGATTCACAGGGGGGTCAAATAAATATTAGTGATTTTTTCACTGTAATATTTATTCAATATTACCTTGGACTGGTACCTGAAGCGGAGGGCTGATCACCTTTCCTTCATGTGTAAACGATCAAGATAACACTGCGTTTATATGAAGCAGTGCCCTATGCACCATTGGGGTGCGGTAAGGGTTTTATTATTATTATTATTATATTAGGTTAAAATTTAAATTTATTCGTTAAAAACAATAAAAATGTATTAAAAAATAACTCCACCGACAAGACACAAGGTGGCTTGGTGGGTCTCTGCAAAAAAGTTCTAAGCATGGATAAATTGTGATTTAAATAAATGTGATTTAAACAAAAAAAAATAAATAAAAATAAAAACCAATTCTATACTCATAAGTAAACCTACCTTTCTTTTCCTATGGATACGACTATCTATATAGTCGTAATAAAATAGGGGAAATGACGTATTATATACAGTGGAACCTCTCATAACGATTAATTCGCATAACGAGCAAAAAATGTGAAAAAGTTGTTCCCTTAACGAGCGATGTTTAGCATAACGAGTAAGATGCTGGAACATAGACCCTGTATATACGCAGACTTCCATATTCTTTTTCAATTACATGTCGCTCACTCCTTTCAAGAACGTCATAAATCAAAAAACTTGATTTTCCAGAAGAACGTTTTTAAAGTTTAAAAATATAATACAATGTATTCAAAATAAATATCAAGCCACTTACTGAACTATTTACTGTGCAACAGATCTTTTTAGGTGAAACCTGAAGGTTTTTTCTCCATTTGAAAAATATTTAGTATATTTAAAAAAAAATTAAACAATACCTTTTTTTCAAAATGCAAAAACAACACTTTCTGCCCTGTAGCGGGTAAATATTAAGTTAAAAATATGCCTCTTTTTCTGGGATAAAGTAAATTTTCTGGGCATTCCGAAAAGATGTAGAACTGAAAATTGTCAATTTTCGATTTATGACGTTCTTGAAAGGAGTGAGCGATGTGTCGCCTACATTCAATATCCGCCAGATCCAATTTTACAAAATTTAAAAATAAATACTATAGAGTATGCCACTTGTGGGTTTTATATTGCTTAAAATATTTACATACTTGAAAACACTGCTAAAAAATACTTTTACGAAATATCTTTTACGAAAATGTGGAAAAAGGTTTATACCATTTTAAGTAGAAACGGTATTGAATTGAATATTTAAAAAAAATAGTAATGATAATGAATAAATAAAAAATAAAATTAAAAGCTGTAAATAACTAACTAACCAACACGCCGCTTCCTCGCAGGGATAGGCGAGAATAGAGATAATAAAACGCCATTCAACCCTGTCGTTGCAAACATTCTTCGCCTCTTCCACATTCAGATGCATATCTCCTCAAACATACCCGCCGATAAACTATATATTAATTTTTTTATTATATTAATTGAATCATTCTCAAATTATTAACTAAATTCTCGCTAGAAATAAGATATCTAACGCAATCCAGCATCTCCTTATCTAGTAGTTATATTATATAAGGTATAGCGATACCTTCTCGTGAGGGGTTGAGGGGAGCTCGAGGGGAGAGTCGGTGAGAGGAGGGAGACACAAAATGGCGTCTCAGCGACACGCGAGCCGTCTTGGGACAATATCCTTACGAGATGTTTGTCTCTCTTAGGAGGGAATTAAATGGGGTACGCAACCATTGGTAACAGACCATTTGAAAATACATAGCTCACTCCTTTTAAGAACGTCATAAATCAAAAAACTTCATTTTTCAGGAGAGCGTTTTTAAAGTTTAAAAATAAAACACAATGTATTAAATAAATATCAAGCCATTTATTGAACTTTTTACTGTGCAACAGAACCTTTTAGGTAAAACCTGAAGGTTTTTTCTCCATTTGAAAAATATTTAGTATATTTTAAAAAAATAATTAAAGAAAACCTTTTCTTCAATATGCAAAAACAACATTTTCTGCCCTGTAGCGGGTAAATATTAAGTTAAAAATATGCCTCTTTTGCTGGGATATAGTACATTTTCTGGGCATTCCGAAAACATGCACAACTAAAAATTGTCGATTTTTGATTTATGACGTTCTTGAAAGGAGTAAGCGACATGTGTTAAGCGATCACTTTATCCGCTTGTGTAACGTTCACTATTCTGGCGATTATTGAACATCCATAATGATTTTTTTTAGCAGAGATTTTCCATATATAAGATTCTTCTCGAGTTATTTTACATACTAGGAGACGCCTGAAAACATTACATAAGGTTTTATTATACTCAGGGCTCTTTTCCATGTCTTTTTTCACGGATATTTATGTAAATATAAATAAATATATATATAAATATATATATATATATATATATATATATATATATATATATATATATATATATATATATATATATATATATATATATATATATATATATATACATGTCCATCGTAGTCATATAGGAGAAAGTGACCAAGTGCATTTTTTACAAAAACGTGATCATTGACTGTTTGATATCTTACTAGCTTAATATTGCCCTAAAAAAGGGATTTTAAACTTAGAAGTATGGTATATTGATTTGTTGAAAATGACTAACTGCATTGGTGTTTATTTTCTTGCCAAGCAAAAGTGACTTCCTGAACATTTTACGTTTTGGTAGTAGGTCACTTTCTCCTGTACGACTTCGATATATATATATATATATATATATATATATATATATATATATATATATATATATATATATATATATATATGGTCAGCACATTCGGATACCGTTCTGGAAGTCCCGGGTTCGATTCCCAGGGGAGGGGGGTTAAATAAATATAGGTTTTTTTTTCCACTTTTTGAGTAGGTTCGATCTGAGAAACTCTGGCTCAAGAGTCCGGCACACTAACCACGGGACCACAACCCGACACTTCATAGAACTATAATAATTCCGCGGTGATCCATGTATGATATGTAATTCTGCAGTTTGAAACATTCCAACTGAAAAGTTACATTTCCCAATACTGCACAAAAAATCCTTAAAATGCAAATATGTTCTGTTTACTGTACGAGGGCCGACCTAAAAGTAACAATAAAAAGTAAATTTTACACACTTAATTAAATAAATTTTTTTGAAAATTTACACACTTATGTACCATGTTATGAGCCGAAAAATAATAAAAAAAATGGTTAAAAACGGTAATGTTTGGATGTTTTTTTGACGTTTTTAGTGTCCCGATTTTTACGTTTCGGCGAAATTTTCAAAAAATCTTCGAAAAAATCAAACACTACTTGTCCAAAAACAAATTCAAGCTTTTAGAGCATCCTCCTTACTCTCCAGATCTTGCTCCTTGTGATTTTTTTCTTTTTCTTAGGATGAAAAGGCAATTGAAAGGAAGATTTCAAACAATTCAAGAAATTCAAGAAGAGTCACTCAAAGCTTTGAAATCAATCAGTATTTCAGAGTTTTTTACTTGTTTTGGGCAGTAGGAAAAACGCTGGAACAAGTGCATTGCGTGTAATGGACAGTATTTTGAGGGTCAGTAAAGGTTTTCAATATTTTTTTTTTGTTTAAAAAAAAGTTGTTTTTAAAAAATCGCTGAAACGTAAAAATCGGGAGACTAAAAACGTCAAAAAAACTTCCAAACATTACCGTTTTTAACCATTTTTTTTGTTTTTCGGCTCATCACATGGTACATAAGTGTGTAAATTTTCAAAAAAAATCATTTAATTAAGTGTGTAAAATTTACTT
This sequence comes from Brachycentrus maculatus, assembly GCF_059751285.1. Taxonomy (NCBI): domain Eukaryota; kingdom Metazoa; phylum Arthropoda; class Insecta; order Trichoptera; family Brachycentridae; genus Brachycentrus; species Brachycentrus maculatus. The sequence continues at coordinate 357,673 of NW_028281073.1, read as the reverse complement.
TTTATTGTTACTTTTGGGTCGGCCCTCGTATTCTATCGAAATCTTAATTAAAGTTGCGACAAAACGTGACTAATCCTGTGTTAAACCAATATGACATCATTAAATCGCACCAAAACGTAACAATTTCACAAGCTAGAATTCCTGATTACTTAAAATCATTTATAATGGATATGTAACGTTTTGGTGAGGACCTCCACGAACGACCTCCAAATAGCCGCAAGTAAAAAACAGTAGTATTGAGATAAACGAGTTTCTAATTAATTGATAATATAATTTCATTAACTGATTCGGCAGTCACTTTGTGGTAAAATCTATCCATTTTTAATTAATGTTTTGCTTAGTAAATACCACTATTTCTTAAAAACTACTGTGACACGTGTTTCAATGCATTCCGCATCATTTTCAAACACCTTATATATATATAAATAAAACCCTTTTCCGCACCCCAATGGTGCATAGGGCACTACGTCATATAAACGCAGTGTTATCTTGATCGTTTACGCATGAAGGAAAGGTGATCAGCCCTCCGCTTCAGGTACCAACCAGTCCAGGGTAATATTGAATAAATATAACAGTGAAAAAAATCACTTTTATTTATTTTACCCCCTAAGAATGCTTTATTAAGAATGCTTTGAGCCATGTTTAGCCAAACAGCCGTAACTTGAGATACGGCTTTACACATTAGTCTACAACTGTTCAGGTCCCCTGCCTTCGCTAGTCATGAAAATAAAATCATGACGGCGCTCCTTGCAGCCAAATTGAGAAAAAGTAGCGTCGGTAATACAGGGCCCTGCGCTGCCGACCGAATAAAACACGATGAAGGCTATGGGATTAGATACGTTCCCGGCCAGGTACCTACATAACCTTGCCAATATATAGTCCAGTACCTGCCTGCGAGCGGGCCGGGGGGGAAACGGGGCAGGTTGTTATGTCGTCGTGGGATTAGCGTGCAGCGTTGACTATGTGGATTTTTACCGAATAAAAGGGGAAAGAGGGATGGTAACGTTTTGTATAGGTTCTGTCTCTTCTTTTTAAAACACCTTATTATTTCGTTACCTAGCGGTAGAGTATTTATTATAGAAAAAGATTGGTTTATTTTTGAAACTGGATTAACGGATCTGTTTAGCAAAACTAAATTCCGTTGAATCTATCCACATCTAGATTTTATACCGTATGGATGATATATTAAGATATTCTGGTATATTATAATAATAATAATAAAACCCTTATCCGCACCCCAATGGTGCATAGGGCACTGTGTCGTATTAACGCATTGTTATCTTGATCGTTTACACATGAAGGAAAGGTGATCAGCCCTCCGCTTCAGGTACCAGTCCATGGTAATATTGAATAAATATTACACTGAAAAAATCATGTATATTTATTTTACCCCCCTTGGGAATCGAACCCGGGACCTCCAGAACGGTAGCCGAGCGTGCTGACCATTACACTACGGAGGCGGACATATTATAGGTAAGTATAATATCGCGGGTGTACTGGCAAAAAGCGTTAACTCTAAAATATGCAATTTTGACTTGATGATGCATATTCTAAAATTGTCAACGTTCTATAAACTGGCAAAATACACTAACTAACTAACTAACCATCACGCCGCCTACCCGCAGGGATAGGCAGAGAGGATAGAACGCCACACCACTATGTCTTTGCAAACATTCTTCGCCTCTTTATCAACTTTTATTAATCATTCCAAAACCCGAATCAGTTAACGTCTTGTTTTAATGAATCCGTTATTCGATTCGGTTTTTCTAATTCGTTCTTCTGTCTGCATTGTAACGGGGCATATTTTTTCCTTTATTTTAAATTCTTTTGCATTACAAAGCATAAATTCAAATACAATTTTTTTTAATAAAATATAAAAATTAATACAAAAAAAGATTCCACAAAGGCATGGCCTGTGTGTGGGTATACAAAATAATTTAGTCATAGTAAAAGGTATAATATATATAAGGTATAAAATATATAATATATATTTTGTCCGCCTCCGTAGTGTAATGGTCAGCACGCTCGGCTACCGTTCTGGAGGTCCTGGGTTCGATTCCCAGGGGGGTCAAATAAATAGTAGTGATTTTTTAACTGTAATATTTATTCAATATTACCCTGGACTGGTACCTGAAGCGGAGGGCTGATCACCTTTCCTTGATGTGTAAACGATCAAGATAACACTGCGTTTATATGACGCAGTGCCCTATGCACCATTGGGGTGCGGATAAGGGTTTAAAAAAAAGGGGATGAGGGAATAGGTTTCTAAGTAGAACTAGTTAATACAAAATACAAGAATTGCATTTTAGTTGGTTGGAAGATATTGCTTTATAGCAATAAGCCCGCCAATGTACACACATGTTGTACAAAAAGTTCAAATAAATAAATTAATTAAGAATCTAGGAGGCACTGCAAAAATACTACCCAGTGATCTGTTTCCGTATTACATTGACGGGTCAACCGTTGTTTGGCGAGGATAAAAATCCGGTCGAAGGTGGCTGTCGAAGCGCTGCGTGTCGGCGGGTAGGTACTAGGTACCAGGATATAGGATGGGTAGGTACCTAGATATATATATTTCAGGAAGGCGACTCCCATCAAATATTCAGGATCCAATCGACAACCCTTAGATCCCCGAGGAAACGGCGAGGCGACGTAGCTCGAAACCAACCCTATCGCATATTTTTCAAAGCAACTTTAATCTACGACATTTTCAATATATAGGGTTATCCAATAAGAGGTCTCATTTTGATTTTTTGATTTTTTTATTTATTTAATATATTTACATTTTTATTTATAACATAGAACATTTGAATCATTTATACATATGGAGAACTTTTATATTTCGATTCGCTGTGCCTCTCCATAAAAGAGTCTGTGCTCTTGTGCTTGGAAAGGGACTTACACTCGTGGTTTAATGTTATATAATAAAAGATATAATAATTTTTTTTAAAGATTTAAATGTATAGAGCTTTAATTTTTTTCTTAAGGATTTTTATATCATCTATTTTTTTAATTTCTTTAGGGAGTTTATTGAAATGTTTGATTGCCAAATATTTGAAGTTTTGCTGAAATTGCTTGGTGTTGCATTTTGGAGTAAAAAAATCGTTTGAGAATCCCGATGATAATTTTTTTGTTAAATTTGAATAGTTGTCACCCTTTAGTATTTGAAAAACTGCGGTTTTTTTATAAATGGATTCTACAGTATCTACTCAATGAATTAGGGCCACCCATTATTTTTTTGAATACTCTGAAATCTTTTGGATTATTATATTTATTTTACATAAATACTTTAAGTTTTCTATTGACATCTAATATCATGTATATTACCTTCAATAATATGTAAAATATACCTGGATTATTTAAGCCTTTGCAAAATTTCAAACCCTTTTTCTGAGAAAGGTCCCTAATTAGCACAGGTAGACAGATAGTTGAAAGTTCAAAAAATAGTCCTATCTCATTTATTAGTGAAGTTTCTTGAGTTCTGGCTGTTGTTTTGTTCAGAGAGGTTATATAGTTATCGTGTCTTGTGAAAAAAACTTAATTTTTAATTTTAGTTCATATAGTATAATTTTTTTTTGTAAACACAAGTATTTTTTTTGAAAAGGACAAAATGGGAAAAAGTAGAGACATTTCTGAGAAAAAAAAGTCTAGTGTTATAGTGCTACTGAAATTAGGAATACTATCTAATAGAGAAATTTCAAAAAAAGAAAACGTTTCTCGTCAAACAGTGGACAGAATTTCAAAATCAATAAAAAATCAGTCACCCGCCACCAGCAATCGGCGAAAGAACTGTCGTAGGATTAGAAAAACAACACCGAGGACTGATCGAAAAATCGTTCAAAGTGCCTTAGAAAACCGTAGTGCATCAGCAAAACATTAAAAACAAAATTGGAAGAAGAGGGTATAAATATATCGGTATCAACACTGAGGCGACGTCTTTACGAAGTAAATCTGAAATGCAGGCGCCCTGTAAAAGTACCAAAATTGACACCACGAATGAAAGCGGATCGATTAAAATGGGCCAGGCTACATCGAAATTACTCGGTAGATGATTGGAAAAAGGTATTTATTTAAATTTAATTTTCAACATATCATTTTAGTAAATAAACTTATATATTTGAATTAAACTTAAATTTTCATTATTTTTCAGGTCATCTTTAATGATGAGTGCCGGTTAGAAGCCGTGACAGAGAGCCGTCGATTCGTCAGGAGAACACCAATGGAACGTTACAATGAGGCCTGTGTGGTAAAAGTTATCAAACACCCCCCTGCAACAATGATATGGTCATGTATTATTAACAATTTACCTGGGCCGTTGTTTTTCGTGGAAGGAACAATGAACCAAAATTCCTATAAGCAGGTCCTCGAACGAATTTTATTGCCCTTCTACCATACACTCGACCCAACAGAAGGTCCATACACCTTCATGCAGGATGGGGCACCTTGCCACCGGGCTAAATCAATAATAAAATCTTTGTCTAACAAAAATCTGCCTTTGCTCCCCTGGCCTGGAAATTCTCCGGACCTTAATCCTATAGAAAACGTATGGAGCATGTTAAAAATAAGGTATACTCATTTCCAAATCCGACAGTAGACTGTGTAAAAAAAAATATTCAAAAAATTTGGTCAGAAGACGAAGAAATAAAAAACATGATAAAACAGTGCATTTTAAGTATGCCAAAAAGAATTGAGGCAGTTATTTCTGCCAAAGGTGGAAATACTAAATACTAACTATATTTATATGAAAATATATGCATAATTTAAGCGTAATAAAGTGTTCATGTGTAAATAAAATTCAATGTTGTTTTATTCAAGGTTTTCTCTGAGTTATTCCTGTTTGAATTGAGAAATTGCGCGAAATTCTGCGTGGCCCTAATTCATTGAGTAGATACTGTATATTTGGGACTTGGGAATTTTTCAAATAATAATTTTGTTGGAAATATGTTTTTTTTTTCAAGATAACTTTAATTATGGTTTTCTGTACTATTTTCACAGAGTTCAGTATGTTGTTGTATGAGCCTCCCCATGCAATAATGCCATACTGTAGTAGTGAGTGTACGATAGCGTAGTAAACTCTTTTTAGGTTGTTGATGGTTAGTATGTTTCGGATTCTAATGAATATATATATAACTAACTAACTAACCATCACGCCGCTTCCCCGCAGGGGTAGGCAGAGAGAATAGAGCGCCACACCACTCTGTCCTTGCATCCCTTTTACATACCCGCCGATTGTTACAACTCCTAACCTGACCACTTTCAAGTATTTGGCATACCTGATCGTGCCATGTTTTTCTCGGTCTTCCTCTGCTTCTTTTCCCGCTAACATTTGCCTCATAAATTTGTTTTACCGTTCTTTCCTCACTCATTCGTTCCACATGTCCAAACCATCTCAACACACCTTTCTTAATTTTATCGATAAAGCTTATCTCAGCTTTGCATTCCTTCCTTATTTCACTATTCGCACATCTATCATACATCGTTTTGTCGCACATTCTTCTGAGAGATCGCATTTCGACTGCATTCAGTCTGCTTTCATCCTTCTTTTGCCAACTCCATGTTTCACTTCCATACATTAGAGTTAGAATCAGGACTCCGTTATGCACTACCAGTTTAGCTTCCGCTGATATGTTTTTATTTGCTATAACTGATTTCAGTGCACCATTAACTTCGTTCCCAGCATTCAATCTCCTTTCTAAGTCTTTATCAATCTTTCCATCCCTAGAAAACATACTACCCAAATACACGAAATCACTAGTTCATTAATGTGACTATGGTATTTCAAATGTTGATCTATTATTACACCTAGATATTTGAAAAAAAAAACTAGTACATTTTAAGAGAAAAGTATGCGATTAACGATGGAAAACGATATCAGCCAAACGGCAACAGCTCAATTTTTCAACAAGTTTCACTATTGCTGGCGGAGAAGGCGCTTCACGACATAATAATAATAATAAAATTGGATAACTTATATAGCGCCATTTTCGTAAAAAAATACCTCAAGGGCGCTTCACGGTGAATGAATTGGGGAAAATATTATGGTGGAAATGATTTAGCAAACAAATGTGTTTTTAGTCTTTTTCTAAAGATCATCTCACTCTCACTATTTCTAACCATTGGTGGAAGAGCATTCCACGCCGTCGGTCCAGCAACTGGTTGGTTGCGAGCTGGTAAGATCACTTTGCCCATTGCAGATGTTGTAGCCGATGGAAGCGTGAGACGTCTATCAACCAATTCATCTGGAATACACAGCTCCTTAAGATACTCTGGAGCCATATTGTGTATTGATTTATACATGAGTAGGCAATACTCAACCCTTTGGGGAAAGCGTAACCAGTGGAGTTTGTGAAGTAGTGGGGTGATGTGACTGAATTTAGAAATTCCAAAAATTAGTCTCGCTGCTACGTTTAACACTGATTGCAGTCGAGTCATTTTATTGTTTGGTAGACCCGTGTATATACACGGCCGTGACGGCCAAAAAGTGCTTTAGTTTCGCGAACTGTGATTGCGAAATTTTCACCATTTCTGTAGTGAATTTAAACAATTTCAATGCGTTGTTGAAGCGTTGCATTTTTATTAATCGCGTAGTTTTTACTTGTCAAATGTCAAAAGACGACAGCTTCAAAAGTGGCAGCTGCCCAGATAGAGGGCTATTCAAAATGAAACCTCTTATTGGAAAACCCTTTATTTATCTATGTTAATGAACCATATGAACTATGTTAATGAACTATGTTAATGGACCATAGCAGAATGTACGTCAAAAATAAAAAATTACATTTTATTTTAATTTTATTATACAGCTTTACATGAAAAATATATTATAAAAATAATAATAATAATAAAACCCTTGTCCGCACCCCAATGGTGCATAGGGCACTGCGTCATATAAACGCAGTGTTATCTTGATCGCTACCGTTCTGGAGGTCCCGGGATCGATTCCCAGGGGGGCTCAAATAAATATACTTAAGTGATTTTTCCACTATAATATTTATTAAATATTACCCTGGACTGGTACCTGAAGCGGAGGGCTGAGCACCTTTCCTTCATGTGTAAACGATCGAGATAACACTGTGAGATAACGCAGTGCCCTATGCACCATTGTGGTGCGGATAAGGGTTTAATTATTATTATTATTATTATTATACGACGCAGTGCCCTATGCACCACTGGGGTCCGGATAAGGGGTTGAATGAAGAATGACTGTGTCAGTTCTGGGCCACGCAGTCCCGTGAATAACAAAGTGTTGTATTTCCTCGGGGAAGGTGTGACCAATCAGGGATCGGTACATGTGGAGGTGGGAATGGAATTGGAATCATTTTTTATCCAATCTGTGTCCCACATGTTAATAATTAAAATAATGGCTACTGGGAAATCTCGGGCTTCGGTTCCCTTTTATATATCAGAATCCGGCATATTAAAACGTCAAGTTCCTGTCGCAATCACGCGCACTTTTGAGAGGTATTATTGAAAAATGTATGCACAATATATCGCTCACTCCATTCAAGTACGTCATAAATCGAAAATCGTCAATTTTGAGTTGTGCACGTTTTCGGAATGCCTATAAAATGTACTATATCCCAGCAAAAGAGGCGTATTTTTAACTTAATATTTACCCGCTACAGGGCAGAAAGTGTAGTTTTAGCATTTTGAAGAAAAGGTATTGTTTAATTATTTTTTTAATATTCATTTCATTCACTTTTTCTATAGTTTCATCGTCATAAATATATATATATATATATATATATATATATATATATATATATATATATATATATATATATATATATATATAATAATAAAACCCTTATCCGCACCCCAATGATGCATAGGGCACTGCGTCATATAAACGCAGTGTTATCTTGATCGTTTACGCATGAAGGAAAGGTGATCAGCCCTCCGCTTCAGGTACCAGTCCAGGGTAATAATATTGAATAAATATTACAGTGAAAAAATCACTTATATTTATTTTACCCCCCTTGGGAATCGAACCCGGGATCTCCAGAACGGTAGCCGAGCATGCTGACCATTACACTACGGAGGCGGACAAAACATATATATATATATATATATATATATATATATATATATATATATATATATATATATATATATATATATATATATATATATATATATATATATATATATATATATATATATATATATATATATATATATATATATATATATATATATATATATTCATCCTTGGCTTGGATTTCTTCTTCTAAATTCCAATAAAAATTAAAATAAATATGTATTTTTATAATTATTTTAAAAAGAAAATATCTGTGTTTTTTATTATATCCACAAAAATTTCAATTTCACACTATTTCTGTGAGCCTAAGTGGCTCATTATTAGAAATAGGTATCAAATTGTAGTAGAGTGGGTTGAAAGCGAGAAACTCTGACCGCGAGTCCGCGACACTTACCACGGGACCACAACCCGACGATATTCTTCTTCATCTATATTGAGATGTAAAAAAATAAGTTTTAACTTGGTTTATGTACTTTTATTCTGTGTAAGAATTAAAAAGACATTTTGTTTGAAGTGTATTCTACCTAGCCACAATATTGTAGTCGAATTAGTTGTCCATAAGTGAAAAATTTATTGTTTTACAGTCGCCATCAGCGTGGAGAATCCTTGCCAGTGAGCCAAAAAGGACGCCGACATGTTAAAGCAAGGATACTCAACCTTTTTTTTCTTGGGGCCGCATACAAATATTTGCAAAGCTACGCGGGCCGCAGCACTATACTGGTATGACAAAAAATATCATGAAACCCACCACCCCCGTTTTTTGGGAAAACCATTTGAGATTTATAAAAATATGACCAAAACAGAATAATAATATCGCGCATATTTGTCTGTCCGCCTCCGTAGTGTAATGGTCAGCACGCTCGGCTACCGTTCTGGAGGTCCCGGGTTCGATTCCCAAGGGGGGTAAAATAAATATAAGTGATTTTTCACTGTCATATTTATTCAATATTACCCTGGACTGGTACCTGAAGCGGAGGGCTGATCACCTTTCCTTCATGTGTAAAACGATCGACATAACACTGTGTTTATATGAAGCAGTGCCCTATGCACCATTGGGGTGCGGTTTAATATTTGTCTGTCAAATGTTTGTTTTTCGGGAATAAATCAAGCGTGTGCAGTAGCAACACTCTTATACCAGATCTGATGTTGACACGACAACAACCATCCTCTTCGGGTTTCCATGTCTGTACGTCAAAGTCGAAATAAATCTCAAGATATCGCTCACTCCTTTCAAGAACGTCATAAATCAAAAATCGTCAATTTTCAGTTGTGCATGTTTTCGGAATGCCCTGAAAATGTACTATATCCCAGCAAAAGCGGCATATTTTAAACTTAATATTTACCCGCTACAGGGCAGAAAGTGTTGTTTTTGCATTTTGAAGAAAAGATATTATTCAACTATTTTTTTAAATATACTAAATATTTTTCAAATGGAGAAAAAACCTTCATGTTTTACCTAAAAAGATTTGTTGTACAATAAAATGTTCAATAATATTTATATTTATTATTTATTTTGATATTTATTTTTAATGCATTGTATTATATTATTAAACTTTAAAAACGTTCTCCTGAAAAATCAAGTTTTTTGATTTATGACGTTCTTGAAAGGAGTGAACGATATACGATTCTATATTTATAGAATGCCAGAATTTTGTGAATCATGTTCCCCGACAGTAAATGTGTTGGGGGCCTCACAAAAAGCTTGGCGGGCCGCAGGTTGAGAATGGCTGTGTTAAAGGACATTGCAATCATTCATTTTACTACCGAATTGCATGCAGTAAAGTAATAAAAGCTGTTATCCTCGATTATTGTTCACTGCCCCAAGGACGAATGCCTCATGGTTTCTGGGTTTTAGAAAAAGGGACACTTTTAAAGCGAATGCTTCCGATTTTTTGAAAACCCACATTCAGAATACATTCATTATATTATGCTTCATATATGAAGAATATTTAGAATATCGCTCACTCCTTTCAAGAACGTCATAAATCAAAAAATTTGATTTTTTCAGGAGAACGTTTTTAAAGTTTAAAAATATAATACAATGTATTAAAAATAAATATCTAGCCACTTATTGAACTTTTTACTGTGCAACAGATCTTTTTAGGTAAAACCTGAATGTTTTTTCTCCATTTGAAAAATATTAAGTATATTTAAAAAAATAATCAAATAATACCTTTTCTTCAAAATGCAAAAACAACACATTCTGCCCTGTAGCGGGGAAATATAAGGTTAAAATATGCCTCTTTTGCTGGGATATAATACATTTTCTGGGCATTCCTAAAACATGCACAACTGAAAATTGACCATTTTTGATTTATGACGTTCTTGAAAGGAGTGAGCGATATATATTCTAAATATTCTTCATATTTGTATTTCCAAACAAATTTATTTATTTATTTAATAATAAATAATAAAACCCTTTATGTATTAATTTTTAAATCAAACACAGATTTTTTGAGTCTACTAAGTTGTATTTTATTAACAAAACACATAAAAAATTATATTGTGACAATTGTTTCGCCTTGTTAGGGCATTATCAAACGAATGTCAAAAAATTATATTGCGACAATTGTTTCGCCTTGTTAGGGCATTATCAAACGAATGTCGAATGGAGTTCTACAAATTAAACGCCAAATCAATAAATAATAAAACCCTTATCCGCAATCCAATGGTGCATAGGGCACTGCGTCATATAAACGCAGTGTTATCTTGATCGTTTACACATGAAGGAAAGGTGATCAACCCTCCGCTTCAGGTACCAGTCCAGGGTAATATTAAATAAATAAAACAGTGAAAAAATCACTCATATTTATTTTACCCCCCCTGGGAATCGAACCGGGTCCTCGAGAACGGTAGCCGAGCGTGCTGACCATTACACTATGGAGGCAGATATTTATTTATTTAAAGGGTGAAAAATACTTTAATCTTAAGAAAAGCCCATCTTCGAGATACTAAAATGACTTTGCAATACAAAACAATTCTAACAGAATTTAAAATATTTTGGAACCATGTACCTACTTAAATAACCTTCCTACAGGTATAATTAAAATTGAAAACATTAAAATGCTAAAAAATAAATTGTTAATCTAAAAAAGAAAAAACACAAAAACATAATTATGAAAAAAAAAATTATATTACCAACAAACGTAAAAAAAATAAATTATAAGTTTAAGTATAAATTTCAAGCGAATTCAAGCAATATGTTTCTAATTAAAATCGTGCATAAGTATATATATATATATATATATATATATATATATATATATATATATATATATATATATATATATATATATATATATATATATATATATATATATATATATATATATATATATATATATATATATATATATATATATATATATATATATATATATATATATATATATATATATATATATATATATATATATATATATATATATATATATATATATATATATATATATATATATATATAAATATATATATATTTACCACACATACTAATATAAGAGTTTCTGCTTAATAAATATTTAACATATAGCGAAATATCGCTCACTCCTTTCAAGAACGTCATAAATCTAAAATCATCAATTTTCAGTTGTGCATGTTTTCGGAATGCCCAGAAAATGTACTATTTACCCGGTACAGGGCAGAAAGTGTTGTTTTTGCATTTTGAAGAAAAGGTATTGTTTAATGATTTTTTTAAATATACTAAATATTTTTCAAATGGAGAAAAAACCTTCAGGTTTTACCTAAAAAGATCTGTTATACAGTAAAAAGTGGCTTGATATTTATTTTTAATGTATTATATTTTAAAACTTTAAAAACGTTCTCCTGAAAAATTAATAATTTTTTATTTATGAAATTCTTGAAAGATTGTTTACAAAGAATTAAACTTAAATCAATTAGAATTAAATGCCATACCAATGTGGTGTGGCGTTGTATTCTTTCTACCTACCCCTGCCGAAAGCGGCGTGATGGTTAGTTAGTTAGTTAGTTTTTATGTCATCGGTATTATGTATAAGGCTACCATTTCCATATCCCGCTGTTCCCTTTTATCTCTCGCAGAACAAACAAACTAACGTTCAGATAATGCGACAGCGCGTTGACAACTTCCTACCATTGTTTGGAAGTCGTCTGGTTTTAGACAAAGCGTTTATTTATATGTTTACAGCATTTTAAAAGCCTATTGACACCGTACAAATTGATCAACGAATGCCTACAGACTCTGGACCAAAGATGTGGACGTTACCAAGAGATTTGAATGGAAGCGTAACTTATGTCATGCGGAATTTTCACATTTTAAAACACTTTTTTTCACAAAATTTTGAGTGTGACCAATTATATGTTGAAACATCTGGGTTTCTCCAATTAACAACATTTTGAGTGTGTCCAAATACTTGTTCACAAATCTGGATTATCTCCAATTACAGGAGTTATTTTCATATTATTTTTTGACATCTCAACATAGATGAAGAAGAATATGGAAGTCTGGGCATTTATCTGGTCAAATTATAAGCTAAAATAATACAAATTAAAAATGATATTATCTGGCGTTTCTCATGTGTGTGATTATAATCCAGGATTCGGACCTCACATACTAATAAAAAATTCTGTTTAATAAAAATCATGTATATACATGTATATATATATATATATATATATATATATATATATATACATATATATATATATATATATATATATATATATATATATATATATATATATATATATATATATATATATATATATATATATATATATATATATAATAGACCTTCCAAATATTTGAATAGTGTGATTGTCAATAATGGGTAGAATTGGTGAATGTTACACGTGTGTAAAGTGATAACTTAAATCAGCCTATGACGGTCGTCAGCCCCGTAAATGCCCAGACTTCCATATTCTTCTTCATCTTTGATGAGATGTCAAAAAATAATATGGTAGATAATTGGAGATAATCCAGATTTGTGAGCACGTATTTGGACACACTCAAAGTCTTTTCATAAGACCGATTTTTTTAAAAAAAAAATCTGTGTTTAAAGTCTTTTGAAGTATGTTCGAACCCTTATCCGCACCCCAATGGTGCATAGAGCACTGCATCATATAAACGCAGTGTTATCTTGATCGTTAACACACAAAGGAAAGGTGATCAGCCCTCTGCTTCAGGTACCAGTCACAATAATATTGAATAAATATTAGAGTGAAAAAATCACTTATATTTATTTGTCCGCCTCCGTAGTGTAATGGTCAGCACGCTCGGCTACCGTTCTGGAGGTCCCGGGTTCGATTCCCAGGGGGGTCAAATAAATATTAGTGATGTTTTCACTGTAATATTTATTCAATATCACCCTGGACTGGTACCTGAAGCGGAGGGCCGATCACTTTTCCTTCATGTGTAAACGATCAAGATAACACTGCGTTTATATGACGCAGTGCCCTATGCACCATTGGGGTGTGGATAAGGGTTTTATTATTATATTCATTTAACCCCCCCCCTCTGGGAATTGAACCCGGGACCTCCAGTACGGCAACCGAGCGTGCTGACCAATACACTACGGAGGCGGACAAAAGTAAGTTTTTTTTTAAATTATCTAACGTCCAAGTGACTCTGAAATCTAGCTACGGCTTATCATGTCCCTACTCAGGCTTCAACTTTATAAGTTTCACCGCCTATGCCTACTCGTGAGTGGATTTACTCTTTATGTGTAAAGTTACTATAATTTCATGTAATTCATGAGTGAAAATTCTAGGCAAAAACACTCGCACAAAAGTAGGTATGAGGTATGTACATGTTTTTATTATTATTGCCCAAAATAAAGATGAAACAACTTTGGAAAGTATACGGCTTAATAAACATCTCAGTGCTGTATATTTTTTCTCCTTTATCGGCAAATTTTCTTTACAAAATATTCCTCTAAAAAATACTTTAATAAAATAATGAGCAATAACTTTAAACTTCAAATATATAAAATGAATAATAAAAATAATCAACACCCTTATCCGCACCCCAATGGTGCATAGGGCACTGTGTCATATAAACGCAGTGTTGTCTTGATCGTTTACACATGAAGGAAAGGCGATCAGCCCTCCGCATCAGGTATCAGTCCATGGTAATATTGAATAAATATGACAGTGAAAAAATCATTTATATTTATTTTACCCCCCTTGGGAATCGAACCCGGGACCTCCAGAACGGAGGCGGACTAATCAAATATAGAAAATGAATAGTTTCCATAATAGGGTTTTATCACTCGGGAGGAATATCTAATTTAACATACTCAACCTATAATCCACCTCCGTAGTGTAATGGTCAGCACGCTCGGCTACGGTTCTGGAGATCCCGGGTTCGATTCCCAGGGGGGGTCAAATAAATAAAAGTGATTTTTTCACTCTAATATTTATTCAATATTACCCTGGACTGGTTCCTGAAGCGGAGGGCTGATCACCTTTCCTTCATGTGTAAACGATCAAGATAACACTGCGTTTATATGACGCAGTGCCCTATGCACCATTGGGGTGCGGATAAGGGTTTTCTCTCTCTTAACCTATAAAGGATTGTGTAAGGCTCGTTTTTTGTTTATAACAGCCGATATACTCAATATTTTCATTCATTATTTTCTTTTACAAAATTCGCCTTCGTAAAAACGTTGTGTTCGTAAGTTGGTATTGAATGACGTCACAGAAACGACGGACTTATTTTAATATTGGTGAATCTATTTGTTGATGTATATGGTCTACTCTCCCACCCCCCCCCTCCCCTCATATTTGTATAACACAAACGGTAGTGTAGTGGTAAACAAACAATCCACACTACTATCTACTATTACAGGTCTTTTAAGCAGAGACATTTTGGGATACGCCCCATAACACACCCGATGACTTAAAATTTGATGACGTATAGCGGTGTCCGTTTTTCATTTTATTCAAATATCTAAAGTTTAAACCTTCATATCTCCCTTAGTTCTCTACAGATTTCAATAAGAATGTTACCGATAGTCTTGTGATTTTTCATATTAATTTATTAGCCAATAATACACCATGAAATTGATCCATTGACTAAGGGTTGGGATTACGAAATACCTTTTTTTTATTCATTTATTTGAAAATATTTAAATGACTCCAGAAGAAGACAAGGTATTTGTCGACACCGGTTGGAAGTACCAAAAATAAAAGTGGTTAAAAACAAAGTTAGAGTTTAAATTTATAAAACATATTAAGAATTTTTATTTTCAGTTATTTTCGCAACTAAAAAAATAATTTAACTAATAAGTATTTCTCTAATCAAAATTTCACACCACATAGTTTTTAAAGTCACCATTTGATTTTTTAAAAAACCCTGTATATTAAAAAAAAATAAAGCTTTGATTTAAAAAATGCATTACAAAAACAGAGTGGCGCAAAATTAATCACCAATTATGATATAATTTTTGCAAATGACGTCTTACATCAATCATATTTAAAGTTTGTGAATTTGACAGCTGCAGTATATAAATAAATTTAGGGGGCGCAAAATAAATCATCCAAATTGATTTTAAAATAACTATTTACCAAATAATTAATTTGGACCTTAGCCTTTTTTTTCTGTTAAGTGAAAAAAATAATATCCGTCAAGTGGCTGCCGCCAGTGTTGATACACATTTGTGCCCGTTTTATCAATCTGTTTGTATACTGCAGCTGTCTAGTTCACAAATCGCTCACTCCTTTCAACAACGTCATGTATCAAAAATCGTCAATTTTCAGTTGTGCATATTTTCCGATTGCCTAGAAAATGTAGTATATCCCAGCAAAAGCGGCATATTTTAAACTTTATATATTATTTACCTAGAAAGTGTTGTTTTGGCATTTTGAAGAAAACGTATTGTTTAGTTATTTTTTAAAATATACTAAATATTTTTCAAATGGAGAAAAACCTTCAGGTTTTACCTAAAAAGATCTGTTGCACAGTAAAAAGTTCAATAAGTGACTTGATATTTATTTTTAATACATTGTATTATATTTTTACACTTTAAAAACGTTCTCCTGAATATTTTTTTTGATATATGACGTTGTTGAAAGGAATGAACGAAATGTCAAATATGATTGACGTACGACGCCATTTTTAAAAATGAAAACATCTTCCGATAGGGTAATTAATTTTGCGCTACCTGTATGTAATATATTTGTATGTCAACTTATTTCTAAAATGATATAGATAAACGTAATTATTATTGTTATTTTGTTTAAAGTTGCTATTATTTTTTTTTTAAATAAAAATTAGACTTGACACTGGCGGAAAAATCCTCACTAAGTACTTATATTAAATTATGAATAAAACACTTCTTTTAAAAACTATTTGATCTAATTTTATAGTTGTATTAGTTTAAATTGATACTATCCGAAACTAGTCGTAAAAAATGCTTATGTGGTTTATAAACAAGTGTTTTATTTGTAATTTAATCATGTTATACCACAAAGTGAATGCCGAAATAATAATAAAATAACACGAAAATAATGGCTGTAGTTCAGAGTATTTCTGACATCTATTGATGAAAAGATAAACAAGAATTAATATACTTCGAAAGCTGACCAAAAGATGGCAGTATCGTTTCATTTTATACATTTGAATTCCATTATTTATAAAAAGAAAGTAAGCGCGGAAAATTATTATCCAAGCTGTTTTTTTTTTAAAGAAGTCATTAATTGGTTGATTTAGTTTTTGGTTTTTATCATTTAAATGTAATCACGACAATCAGTGCATAATTTTGGTTGCCTTTTTCTAGCTCCTGATATATTTCAATTTGACAGCAAAAAAATATGCTGAAAGGAAATAAAGGCTGATTTTTTGAGAGCTAACGGTTTTTTTTTTAAAAAGCACATTAAATTCAGAAAAATGCATGAAATGTTTATTTGAATCAATAGTACGGTCCATATAATAGGGGGTTGAATTAATTCTCGCCGTTTTTTGTAGTATTTTGAATTGAAAATATTTTTGTTTTTTAAAAGTAAGAATTTATTCAAAGTATTGCCCTTCTTTCTCGACTACTTTGGCCCATCTTTCAGGAAGAAGTCGTATTCCCCTATAAAAGAAAACCTTGTCTTCAATCCAATTTTCAACCCATATCCCATAACTCGACTTCTCAAAAACTTTTGAAAATTTCTTCCGATAATCCATGCTGCATGGACCGAAACAGATGATAATCGGATGGTGCGACGTCAGGAGAGTAGGGCGGGTGTGACAGAACCTCCCAGCCGAAGGA
Organism: Brachycentrus maculatus; assembly: GCF_059751285.1. Classification (NCBI taxonomy): domain Eukaryota; kingdom Metazoa; phylum Arthropoda; class Insecta; order Trichoptera; family Brachycentridae; genus Brachycentrus; species Brachycentrus maculatus. The sequence goes on along the minus strand of NW_028281073.1, from coordinate 340,405 downwards.
GTTTATCTGTTCTTTTACCACTTTGGCAACATGCGGGCGCGCGTTGTCATGCAGAATGAGAATCGACTCGTGCCTGGCTGCGTATTCTGGACGTTTTACTTCAATTTCTGTTTTCAGTTTGATCATTTGCTGCTTGTTAACCTCTGCTGTGACTGTTTGGCCTGCTTTGAGTTCGAAAAAAAATACTCCCTGCTGATCCCACCAAATGCAAAGCATCGTTTTTGAGCCGTGAATGTTGCGTTTTGCAATGCTGGCTTCAGCAGGGAGTGGCTGACCTGGCTGGTAGATGACTTTGCGGCGTTTGGGGTTGTCGAAGAAGATCCACTTCTCATCGCTGGTGATGACGCGATGCAAAAAACCTTTTCTGTGATGCCGTTGCAAGAGTGAATCACATATGCAAAGTCGCCTTTCCATATCTCTCTCCTTCAGAGCATACGGGACCCAGTTTCCCTGCCGATGAACAAGGCCCATAGCTTTAATTTTGAGGCGGTTTGAGGCGGTTGAAAGTGCCACGTGGGTGTTCGAGGCAGCGGGGGACAGGAAAACAAAAAAAAAACAAAGGAATCTATTTAAATCACAAAGAAATATTAAATTTTTATAAACGGCAAGAACTAATTCAACCCCCTAATAATTTAATGTTAGTGCGTATAGCCGCTTCAGTGGGTCGATTAAACTCCCAGAGATACCGGCCGAAATGTTGGAAAGTGTATGCCAAAATTGGACTAAGCGGATGGACCATTTGAGGCGCAGCTGCGGTCAACATTTGAATGAAATAATTTTTAAGCTTTAAATTGTATGGACCGTACTATTGATTCAATTAAAGATATAATGCATTTTTCTGAATTTAATATGTTTAAAAAAATAAAAACCAAAGCTCCTAAAAAATCACCTATATGTCCACTCACCAATGTTCCGAAGCCAGGAAAGCTGCCTTCTTACAGCCCCTCTGCGACCCTCAATCTTCCCTTTTATGACCAGTTGTAGGATGGCATACTTTTCACCTCTCATTATGTGACCAATATACCAAGTTTTACGGAGCTTGATTGTTGCGAACAATTCGCTCACTCCTTTCAAGAACGTCATAAATCAAAAATCATCAATTTTCAGTTATGCATGTTTTCGGAATACCCAGAAAATGTACTATATCCCAGCAAAAGAGGCATATTTTTAACTTAATATTTACCCGCTACAGGGCAGAAAGTGTTGTTTTTGCATTTTGAAGAAAAGGTATTGTTTAATATTTTTTTTTAAATAGACTAAACATTTTTCAAATGGAGAAAAAACCTTCAGGTTTTACCTAATAAGATCTGTTGCACAGTAATAAGTTCAATAAGTGGCTTGATATTTATTTTTAATACATTGTATTATATTTTTAAACTTTAAAAACATTCTCCTGAAAAATCAAGTTTTTTGATTTATGACATTCTTGAAAGGAGTGAGCGAATTGTCTCTGTGCATTTGCCTTACGAACGCTACTAATCATGTCAGTCCAGGATATTTTCTACATCCTTTGGTGGATCCATATTTCAAAAGCCTTCAAGCGGTTGATGATATTAACGTTCATGTCCATGCTTCCATAATAATAATAATTTGGATAATTTGTATAGCGCCATTTTCGTAAAATACTACCTCAAGGGCGCTTATAAAGATATCTTCCTTCTTCAAACCCTTATCCGCACCCCAATGGTGCATAGGGCACTGCATATAAACGCAGTGTTATCTTGATCGTTAACACATGAAGGAAAGGTGATCGGCCCTCCACTTCAGGTACCAGTCCAGGGTGATATTGAATAAATATTAGAGTGAAAAAATCACTTATATTTATTTGACCCCCCCCTGGGAATCGAACCCGGGACCTCCAGAATGATAGTCGAGCGTGCTGGCCATTACACTATGGAGGCGGACGAAAACGGCTGTCCGCCTCCATATAAAGATATGGATAATAATAATAATAATAGGATGATGATGATAATGATATACAAAAGATAAATGGATTAAAATGTCGTCAATCGGTCTCGGGCCATCGAGTCTGGAGCGGGGAAAAGATGACAAATTGAAACACCTTCGATACCATAAAGTAAAACTGACCACACATGACATTTGATCATTCTTTGTCTGAGCTCAGATTTCTATTGTCATTACCGAGAAGATTTTTCATTTGGTAAAATGTTTTTATTAACTGCTTTTAAGGAGAAAGTAACCTAGAAAGACCGCTTGCCTGACTATGCGTGTATATTCACAATTGCAGTACCCAGAGAACGGGGCTACTTGAAATTTGATGTGTTCTGTCCGCCTCCGCTGTCAGCACGTTCGGCTACCGTTCTGGAGGTCCCGGGTTCGATTCCCAGGGGGGGTCAAATAAATATAAGTGATTTTTTCACTACAATATTTATTCAATATTACCCTGGACTGGTACCTGAAGCGGAGGGCTGATCACCTTTCCTTCATGTGTAAACGATCAAGATAACTCTGCGTTTATATGACGCAATGCCCTATACACCATTGGGGTGCGGATAAGGGTTTTATTATTTATTACTTGAGCCCAGTACAAAAAAATATTAAGATCTGTATTTGGTCTACAATAATATAATATATTGTTTCAAAATTCTTCACCATTGCTTTCCATTTTTCCTTTGTTTTCAAACTTCGTCCCTTGACTAACCCCTTCCCCTTACTTTCCCCTCTCCTTATTTATAGAACAATTTTATATTTTATATTTTAGTTATTATACAGACCTGAATGATGGAAGTTTAACTTCTGAAACATGTAGTCTTTAATAAAACTCAAGTGGTAAAAAACGAAGTGTTTTCTTTAATCATTGTAACATGTCTTACCACAAAGTTAATGCCGAAACAATAAATAAATATAATAATGAACGTATGGACATGATTCATTGTTTCCCTGACAGGTGACACTTATTGTCACAATACGTTCATTATTGTAGACCAAGTACAGATTCAAATTATTTTTTTGTTGTACTGGGCTCAAGTAACACATCAAAGTTCAAGTAGCCCCGTTCTACGGCATGTTGTTGTCACCAATATACCCACATTGCTTGCAGTAGGAGAGGGTCAAAGATGTCATTTTAACAAGTCGCTCACTCCTTTCAAGAACGTCATAAATCAAAGTACTTGATTTTCAGGAGAACGTTTTCAAAGTTTAAAAATATAATACAATGTATTAAAAATATATATCAAGCCACTTACTGAACTTTTTACTGTGCAACAGATCTTTTTATGTAAAATCTGAAGTTTTTTTCTCCATTTGAAAAATATTTAGTTTATTGAAAAAAATAATTAAACAATACATTTTCTTCAAAATGAAAAAACAACACTTTCTGCCCTGTAGCGGGTAAATATTAAGTTAAAAATATGCCGCTTTTGCTGGGATATAGTAAATTTTCTGGGCATTCCGAAAACGTGCACAGCTGAAAATTGACGATTTATGATTTATGACGTTCTTGAAAGGAGTGAGCGATGTATGAGTAAATAAAAACAATGGTAATATTTATAAACCTTTATTTTCAACATGGCAACAATTCTTTTTACATTATTTCTACTTGTGTACATTTCATAATCTAAGCTTCCCGTCATTCCGGGATGTGTAACAACTCCCTAACTACATTACTCTAGTATGTTACACAGTATGTTACAGTAGCGATACGTCGTACACATATGGAATTATCAATGCGCAAACTGCGGAACATGATCGTATTGCAGACAAAATATCGTAACAAAAATACTGACAATGCCAAACAAAATATGAATTCAAAATGTCCAAAATACTATAATTGATTTTTTTTAACATCTCATCAAAGATGAAGAAGAATATGGAAGTCTGGGCATTTACGGGGCTGACGACCGTCATAGGCTGGTTTAAGTGATCACTTAACACACGTGTAACATTCACCAATTCTACCCATTATTGACAACCACACTACTCAAATTCTTGGAAGTTCTATAGAACTATATATATATATATATATATATATATATATATATATATATATATATATATATATATATATATATATATATATATGAACCAATTTAGAAACCTTGTTCTTGAATCACTAGAACTTCTTTACATCTCACCAATAGATGTCTCTAGTGAAGTTCTAGTGATTCAAGAACAAGGTTTATAAATTGGTTCATATATATAGAACTTCCAAGAATTTGAGTAGTGTGGTTGTCAATATTGGTGAATGTTACACGTGTGTAAAGTGATCACTTAAACCAGCCTATGACGGTCGTCAGCCCCGTAAATGCCCAGACTTCCATATTCTTCTTCATCTTTGATGAGATGTCAAAAAAATAATATGAAAATAACTCCTGTAATTGGAGATAATCCAGATTTTGTGAACAAGTATTTGGACACACTCAAAATGTTGTACTATAATTAAAATATAACTTGGTTTTAAAATCACTATAAACATTTTATTATAACGTAATTATAATGTCTACCGGTTTCGAAGCTAACCGCTTCTTTATCAAGACTGATTAATACTAAAATACTAATATTACTTAGAAATATTACAAATTAAAAAGGCAATCAATAATAATTTGCAACTAATAAATACACAAGTAAACGATTCTAACCAACTACCTAACTAACCATCACGCCGCTTCACCGCAGGGGTAGGCAGAGAGAATAGAGCGCCACACCACTCTGTCCTTGCAAACATTCTTCACCTCTTCCACGTTCATGCATCTCCTCATACATACCCGCCGATTGTTACGACTCCTAACCTGACCACTTTCAAGTATTTGGCATACCTGATCGTGCCATGTTTTTCTCGGTCTTCCTCTGCTTCTTTTCCCACTAACATTCGCCTCATAAATTTGTTTTACCGTTCTTTCGTCACTCATTCGTTCCACATGTCCAAACCATCTCAACACACCTTTCTTAATTTTATCGATAATGCTTATCTCAGCTTTGCATTCCTTCCTTATTTCACTATTCGCACATCTATCATACATTGTTTTGTCGCTCATTCTTCTGAGAGATCGCATTTCGACTGCATTCAGTCTACTTTCATCCTTCTAAGAGTCTAAGAGTCCGTTATTAAATATGTTTCCAATCACTCATCATCCCTGATCCCTTTTGACTGTGACTGCCAATCAACCCAAAAATAATGCCGCTTGAGATCTACCCAAGCTCCTTTGCCTAGCGGTCAAAATATTTTGAATTTTGTTAAGTAGATAGTGTTTTAGATCAGTTTTGATAAAGAAGCGGTTAGCTTCGAAACCGGTAGACATTATAATATAAGTTACAATAGAATATGTATAGTGATTTAAAAATAAGGTTATATTTTAATTATAAAATGGAAAATCACAAAGTTATTGGTTCAAATATAAATTATATGTCTTAAATACTATTCAAATTCAAAATTACAAGGAAATTTTAAAATTAAGTACATCAGAAATAAGTAAAAATGTGTGTAATAAGTATATTTTAAATTAAATTAATTGACCTGCCCGGGAGTGTGGTCATATATGGATCAAACAAAACTTTCCTCAAAGGAATATGGGCGGGTATGACGCTCCCATGAAATAAAACATCAAGGATAATTTTGATATAAATCATTTTTTGACGTAAATATATTTTTTATTTAATTTAAATTCAAAACCCGTTGATGGGAGCATATGTAGCTCACAAAACTAGTTGTTAAAAATATAATATAATAATCAAGTGATAAAAAACAAATGTTTTATTTATAATTTATTTAATAGATTTATATTATCCACTGACACTTCGCGATGGAATTGCATTTTTAATTTATTATTAGATTAAAACCAATATTTTTAGCTTTTCCACTTTTTTATTTGACCAGCGACCGGGTTTCGTCGTTACCGACATCATCAGACTGGTGAGAGGCTATACAAATTGTTATGTTATATATAAAAGAAGGCAGGAGTTGATAACCATGATTTGATATAATTTTATGAGAAATTAATTTAATTTGAGTGAATTTAAGTATTGTATGATATTAAAAATATTTTTTATAAAGGTTTTTTTGTATTGAAAGCACGATTTTATATAAAGTTATAAAAAAAAATGCAAATCTATTATAACTTTATATAAAATCGTGCTTTCAATACAAAAAAACCTTTATAAAAAATATTTTTAATATCATACAATACTTAAATTCACTCAAATTAAATTAATTTCTCATAAAATTATATCAAATCATGGTTATCAACTCCTGCCTTCTTTTATATATAACATAACAATTTGTATAGCCTCTCACCAGTCTGATGATGTCGGTAATGACGAAACCCGGTCGCTGGTCAAATAAAAAAGTGGAAAAGCTAAAAATATTGGTTTTAATCTAATAATAAATTATAATTTATTTTTCTTCTCCTTTTACTTGGTGTAGATCTAGTGACCTGTTTTTAAGAGGGATTAGATTCCTGCAATGTCGATCCCCAGCTGTCAATCCATCTCTTCTGCCCGGGAGTAGTCTACCTTGGGGTCGGCCGTACAGTGCGATGTGGGGGAGTCTGGATGGTTCCATTCTCCTCACACGCGCGTACCATCGTCCCTCACATGAGCATCCCATTGTCATTGCTGATATATTTAGTTCAATTCCCATATAAAATGTACCAGGGTAACATCAGCGCAGTGGAGGTTTGTGAAGAACATCGTCTTCCTTGAGGGTTGGCTGTGCTATGCAATGTAAGGGAGTCTGGATGGTTGCATTCTCTTCACACGCGCGTACCATCGTCCCTCACATGAGCATCCCATTGTCATTGCTGATATATTTAGTTCAATTCCCATATAAAATGTACCAGGGTAACATCAGCGCAGTGGAGGTTTGTGACGAACATCGTCTTCCTTGAGGTTGGCTGTGCTATGCAATGTAAGGGAGTCTGGATGGTTGCATTCTCTTCACACGCGCGTACCATCGTCCCTCACATGAGCATCCCATTGTCATTGCTGATATATTTAGTTCAATTCCCATATAAAATGAAATAAAATGTACCAGGGTAACATCAGCGCAGTGGAGGTTTGTGAAGAACATCGTCTTCCTTGAGGGTTGGCTGTGCTATGCAATGTAAGGGAGTCTGGATGGTTGCATTCTCTTCACACGCGCGTACCATCGTCCCTCACATGAGCATCCCATTGTCATTGCTGATATATTTAGTTCAATTCCCATATAAAATGTACCAGGGTAACATCAGCGCAGTGGAGGTTTGTGACGAACATCGTCTTCCTTGAGGTTGGCTGTGCTATGCAATGTAAGGGAGTCTGGATGGTTGCATTCTCTTCACACGCGCGTACCATCGTCCCTCACATGAGCATCCCATTGTCATTGCTGATATATTTTGTTAAATTCCCATATAAAATAAAATAAAATGCGCCAGGGTAACATCAGCGCAGTGGAGGTTTGTGACGAACATCGTCTTCCTTGAGGTTGGCTGTGCTATGCAATGTAAGGGAGTCTGGATGGTTGCATTCTCTTCACACGCGCGTACCATCGTCCCTCACATGAGCATCCTATTGTCATTGCTGATATATTTAGTTCAATTCCCATATAAAATGAAATAAAATGTACCAGGGTAACATCAGCGCAGTGGAGGTTTCTGACAAACATCGTCTCCCTTGAGGTTGGCTGTGCTATACAATGTAAGGGAGTCTGGTTGGTTGCATTCTCGTCACACGCCCATACCACTGTCTCCTTCGTTGCCTTCCCCACCTAACGACATCTTCAATCTTGCATATTTCCCTTATCCTGGCGTTTCTCATTCTGTCCATGATATATAAAAAATATGTTGACTATGATATAAAATTTTAAAAGTTTAAAATAATAATAGAAAAAAAACTCATTCCCCAGATACAGTTTTGTCCGCAGAAACTAACTCCCGGGCAGGTTAAAATATTTATTGTAACTGCGGACAGTTTAAAATAGATAAAAATACAGGTTAAAATAGATAAAAATGTGACAATCATTGTTCAATACAAAATACGTAGGTTTAAAATAATTATTATAATACTTTTGAAAATAGCACTAGACCTGCCGCATCGGCGAAAATCATAAATGGATTTGGAACGTCTGTCATAGTGCGGTGGTTAGTACGTTTGGATACTGATCGAGACATCCCGGGTTCGATTCCTGCTCGGATAAAAAGCCACATGCGGCAGACTTGAAATGCAAAAGGAATTACATTCGATAAAAATAATTAAGATAATTTTTATGTACAGTAATACCCCGATTAAGGTGGCGTTTAACGCGGTATTACTATATATACATAATAATAAAAATACTTAAAATTAATTATAGGTAGATTTTAAAATAGTACAAATTATATAGCAAAATAATATAAGGTATTGCAAACACACAATGAGGTGCTCTATGCACCATTGGGTGGGAATCAATCGTATGAAGGCCAGAATAGATGCAGTGCCCTATGCACCATTAGGTGCAGATCGGGTCAGAAGTTGTAGACGGCATTCAAAACGATATAATGACTTTCTTCATTCAGACGTGATTTACTAACACGTGCGTGTGATTAATTTTTTCAAATCATAGCTGCGCCGCATTTTGGTCCTTAGTAACGTGACAAATAAGGCAGAGAATTCAACGAACGGTTTCGAACATCTATAAAATAAACATTACCCTATTTGACAGCCTTTAAAATATTTATTTATATTTTACATTTTTTTATTTTAATTTTTAATATTAATATTTAAATGCCAAACTCCTTACAAGATAGTAGAGTATGTGCGTTTGTGCACTACGCGGAATTTCACAGTCCGGCAGTCCAGTTTTTAACCGCGTTAACCGCGTTAACTTTGTTCCTGAGAGACGGCGGTGCGCAGTGGTATTTCGCCGTTTTTTAAATAACTACTTTTATGTATTTAGTTAAGAAACGATTTATTTTCCTAAACAAAAACGTTCCATGGAATTCATTTTGCCTTTTTGGTACTCTATAATACACTCGTGTCACATTATTCTTGAAATATATCGTAATATAAACAAATAAGATCGTAACATAAATAAATCAAAGCACGCATTGTGTGTCACTCTTACGCACTGGCGATGCGTAGCGTCGAGAGTGAGACAGATTTAGGGCATGATTATGGCGCGGACTAATTACCAACCTCGAGAAAAATTAGGGATCTGTTCTTTTATTTATCCTTGTGATGTTACAAATTATTAGTCAGATATTTCAACAGATGTCATTAGGCCAAGGATTGACGTATTATTTTATCCAAAGTTCCACACCATGAATAAATCCCTCCGAGTTAAACTGAGGTTCGAAACTTGGAGCAAAGTAAAAACACATACGCTTATGTCAGCCGCAAGTGGGGCATGTTTTGTAAAACACATACGGTTATGCGAGCCGCGCGGATCCGGTTAAAAATAAAAGCGACTACGACAGTTTAGCGTGATCGAATTTACGCGCACCGTGATCACGCACCGATCAAAAGAAAAACGGCCAAAAGCACAGGCCAATCATCCGTTTTATCATGCTAACCGGACTGCCGGATGGTAAAATTCCTGTAGTGCACAAGCGCCCTATGAAGTAGAAATACATAGCAGGGCTAAGGACAGACGGATCATCTATATTATCGTAACGGTACATACACGGGTCTACCAAACAATAAAATGACTCGACTGCAATCAGTGTGTTAAACGCAGCAGCGAGACTGATTTTCGTAATTTCTGTATTCAGCCACATCACCCCACTACTTCACAAACTGCACTGGTTACGCTTTCCCGAAAGGGTTGAGTATAAACTCTGCCTACTCATGTATAAATCAATATTTTATTAAAATTAAACACTTGAATATACCACTTTATCGAGTTTTATTTTTATTTACGACTAGTTTCGAAAACGACAGATGTTTTCATCTTCTGGTACAAATTAAAACTAACGAACAAAAATATATTTAGGTGTATATATAGGTTGATAAATATAGGGAGGGGGGTTAAGGAACAAGATTTTTTGTAAAAGGAAACATTGATAATAATGGTGACGTATTTTGAAACAGTATATTATTAATTATTGTTTTATCTGAATTAAAATTTTTATGTATTTCTAAATTTTCTAAATTATTCATGACTTGACCTTTCTTTGTGACAGAGTGTAATAATTTAAGTGTCTGAGAGTCAAATGAGTGGTTAGTACCAGAAGATGAAAACATCTGTCGTTTCGAAACTAGTCGTAAATAAAAATAAAACTCGATAAAGTGGATTATTCAAGTGTTTAATTTTAATAAAATAATCATGTCATTCCACAAAGTTAATGCCGAATCAATAAATAATATAAATCAATACATAATATGGCTCCAGAGTATCTAAAAGAGCTGTGTATTCCAGACTAATTGGTTGATAGACGTCTCGCGCTTCGATCGGCTACAACAACTGCTATGGGAAAAGTGATCTAACCAGCGCACTAAATTTCGCGAGCGTGCCTTTTGCTGTTGCGGGATCGATGGCATGGAATGTATGGAATGTCTCTTCCGCCAGTAGTTAGAAATAGTGAGATGATATTTATAAAAAAACTAAAAACGATTTTTGTAACTGCAGACAGTAGGTAGAATTCCATTTTAAATTGTTGGGTAATATATCCAAAATTATACAAGGTTATTTTTTATTATACAAGGTAATTGGATTGAATTCTACTTTTATTTACATATACATGAGACCTCCATAGTGTAATGGTCAGCACGCTAGCTACCGTACTGGAGGTCCCGGGTTCGATTCCCAGGGGGGGTCAAATAAATAAAAGTGATTTTTTCACTCTAATATTTATTCAATATTACCCTGGACTGGTACCTGAAGCCGAGGGCTGATCACCTTTCCTTCATGTGTAAAGGATCAAGATAACTCTGCGTTTATATGACACAGTGCCCTATGCACCATTGGGGTGCGGATAAGGGTTTTATTATTTATTACTTGAGCCCAGTACAAAAAAATATTAAGATCTGTATTTGGTCTACAATAATATAATATATTGTTTCAAAATTCTTCACCATTGCTTTCCATTTTTCCTTTGTTTTCAAACTTCGTCCCTTGACTGACCCCTTCCCCTTACTTTCCCCTCTCCTTATTTATAGAACAATTTTATATTTTAGTTATTATACAGACCTGAATGATGGAAGTTTAACTTCTGAAACATGTTGTCTATAATAAAACTCAAGTGGTAAAAAATGAAGTGTTTTCTTTAATCATTGTAGCATGTCTTACCACAAAGTTAATGCCGAAACAATAAATAAATATAATAATGAACGTATCGACATAATTCATTGTTTCCCTGACAGGTGACACTTATTGTCACAATACGTTCATTATTGTAGACCAAGTACAGATTCAAATTATTTTTTTGTTGTACTGGGCTCAAGTAACACATCAAAGTTCAAGTAGCCCCGTTCTACGGCATGTTGTTGTCACCAATATACCCACATTGCTTGCAGTAGGAGAGGGTCAAAGATGTCATTTTAACAAGTCGCTCACTCCTTTCAAGAACGTCATAAATCAAAATACTTGATTTTCAGGAGAACGTTTTTAAAGTTTAAAAATATAATACAATGTATTAAAAATATATATCAAGCCACTTACTGAACTTTTTACTGTGCAACAGATCTTTTTATGTAAAACCTGAAGTTTTTTTCTCCATTTGAAAAATATTTAGTTTATTGAAAAAAATAATTAAACAATACATTTTCTTCAAAATGAAAAAACAACACTTTCTGCCCTGTAGCGGGTAAATATTAAGTTAAAAATATGCCGCTTTTGCTGAGATATAGTAAATTTTCTGGGCATTCCGAAAACGTGCACAGCTGAAAATTGACGATTTATGATTTATGACGTTCTTGAAAGGAGTGAGCGATGTATGAGTAAATAAAAACAACGGTAATATTTATAAACCTTTATTTTCAACATGGCAACAATTCTTTTTACATTATTTCTACTTGTGTACATTTCATAATCTAAGCTTCCCGTCATTCCGGGATGTGTAACAACTCCCTAACTACATTACTCTAGTATGTTACAGTAGCGATACGTCGTACACATATGGAATTATCAATGCGCAAACAGCGGAACGTCATCGTATTGCAGACAAAATATCGTAACAAAAATACGGACAATGCCAAACAAAATATGAATTCAAAATGTCCAAAATACTATAATTGATTTTTTTTAACATCTCATCAAAGATGAAGAAGAAAATGGAAGTCTGGGCATTTACGGGGCTGACGACCGTCATAGGCTGGTTTAAGTGATCACTTAACACACGTGTAACATTCACCAATTCTACCCATTATTGACAACCACACTACTCAAATTCTTGGAAGTTCTATAGAACTATATATATATATATATATATATATATATATATATATATATATATATATATATATATATATATATGAACCAATTTAGAAACCTTATTCTTGAATCACTAGAACTTCTTTACATCTCACCAATAGATGTCTCTAGTGAAGTTCTAGTGATTCAAGAACAAGGTTTCTAAATTGGTTCATATATATAGAACTTCCAAGAATTTGAGTAGTGTGGTTGTCAATAATGGGTAGAATTGGTGAATGTTACACGTGTGTAAAGTGATCACTTAAACCAGCCTATGACGGTCGTCAGCCCCGTAAATGCCCAGACTTCCATATTCTTCTTCATCTTTGATGAGATGTCAAAAAATTATATAAAAATTGTGACAATCGTTTGGCCTAGTTATGGCATTTTCAAACTAATGTGAAAATTAAATGGACTGACGGTCCTATAGCAAAAAAATAATATGAAAATAACTCCTGTAATTGGAGATAATCCAGATTTTGTGAACAAGTATTTGGACACACTTAAAATGTTGTACTATAATTGAAATATAACTTTGTTTTAAAATCACTATAAACATTTTATTATATATTAATTACAGTGTCTACCGGTTTCGAAGCTAACCGCTTCTTTATCAAGACTGATTAGTACTAAAACACTAAGATTACCTACTCAGAAATATTAGAAATTATAAAGGCAATCAATAATAATTTGCAACTAATAAATACACAAGTAAACGATTCTAACTAACCATCACGCCGCTTCACCGCAGGGGTAGGCAGAGAGAATAGAGCGCCACACCACTCTGTCCTTGCAAACATTCTTCGCCTCTACCACGTTCGTGCATCTCCTCATACATACCCGCCGATTGTTACGACTCCTTACCTGACCACTTTCAAGTATTTGGCATACCTGATCGTGCCATGTTTTTCTCGGTCTTCCTCTGCTTCTTTTCTCACTAACATTCGCCTCATAAATTTGTTTTACCGTTCTTTCGTCACTCATTCATTCCACATGTCCAAACCATCTCAACACACCTTTCTTAATTTTATCGATAATGCTTATCTCAGCTTTGCATTCCTTCCTTATTTCACTATTCGCACATCTATCATACATTGTTTTGTCGCACATTCTTCTGAGAGATCGCATTTCGACTGCATTCAGTCTACTTTCATCCTTCTAAGAGTCTAAGAGTCCGTTATTAAATATGTTTCCAATCACTCATCATCCCTGATCCCTTTTGACTGTGACTGCCAATCAACACAAAAATAAAGCCACTTGAGATCTACCCAAGCTCCCTTTGCCTAGCGGTCAAAATATTTTGAATTTTGTTAAGTAGATAGTGTTTTAGATCAGTTTTGATAAAGAAGCGGTTAGCTTGGAAACCGGTAGACATTATAATATAAGTTACAATAGAATATGTATAGTGATTTAAAAATAAGGTTATATTTTAATTATAAAATGGAAAATCACAAAGTTATTGGTTTAAATATAAATTATATGTTTAAAATACTATTCAAATTCAAAATTACAAGGATATTTTAAAATTAAGTACATCAGAAATAAGTAAAAATGTGTGTAATAAGTATATTTCAAATTAAATTAATTAACCTGCCCGGGAGTGTGGTCATATATGGTCATCAAACAAAACTTTCCTCAAAGGAATATGGACGTGGATGACGCTGTCACAGAAAAACCCACGAAATAAAACATCAAGGATAATTGTGATATAAATCATGTCTTCTGACGTAAATATATTTTTTATTTCATTTAAATTCAAAACCCGTTAATGGGAGCATATGTAGCTTCCGAAACTAGTTGTTAAAAATAAAATATAATAATCAAGTGATAAAAAACAAATGTTTTATTTATAATTTATTTTTCTTCTCCTTTTACTTGGTGTAGATCTAGTGACCTGTTTTTAAGAGGGATTAGATTCCTGCGATGTCGATCCCCAGCTGTCAATCCATCTCTTCTGCCCGTGAGTAGTCTACCTTGGGGTCAGCCGTACAGTGCGATGTGGGGGAGTCTGGATGGTTCCATTCTCCTCACACGCGCGTACCATCGTCCCTCACATGAGCATCCCATTGTCATTGCTGATATATTTAGTTCAATTCCCATATAAAATGAAATAAAATGTACCAGGGTAACATCAGCGCAGTGGAGGTTTGTGAAGAACATCGTCTTCCTTGAGGGTTGGCTGTGCTATGCAATGTAAGGGAGTCTGGATGGTTGCATTCTCCTCACACGTGCGTACCATCGTCCCTCACATGAGCATCCCATTGTCATTGCTGATATATTTTGTTAAATTCCCATATAAAATGAAATAAAATGCGCCAGGGTAACATCAGCGCAGTGGAGGTTTGTGACGAACATCGTCTTCCTTGAGGTTGGCTGTGCTATGCAATGTAAGGGAGTCTGGATGGTTGCATTCTCCTCACACGCCCATACCACTGTCTCCTTCGTTGCCTTCCCCACCTAACGACATCTTCAATCTTGCATATTTCCCTTATCCTGGCGTTTCTCATTCTGTCTATGATATATAAAAAATATGTTGACTATGATATAAAATTTTAAAAGTTTAAAATAATAATAGAAAAAAAACTCATTCCCCAGATACAGTTTTGTCCGCAGAAAGTAACTCCCGGGCAGGTTAAAATATTTATTGTAACTGCAGACAGTTTAAAATAGATAAAAATACAGGTTAAAATAGATAAAAATGTGACAATCATTGTTAAATACAAAATACGTAGGTTTAAAATAATTATTATAATACTTTTAAAAATAGCACTAGATCTGCCGCATCGGCGAAAATCATAAATGGATTTGGAACGTCTGTCATAGTGCGGTGGTTAGTACGTTTGGATACTGATCGAGACATCCCGGGTTCGATTCCTGCTCGGATAAAAAGCCACATGCGGCAGACTTGAAATGCAAAAGGAATTACATTCGATAAAAATAATTAAGATATTTTTTATGTACAGTAATACCCCGATTAAGGTGGCGTTTAACGCGGTATTACTATATATACATAATAATAAAAATACTTAAAATTAATTATAGGTAGATTTTAAAATAGTACAAATTATATAGCAAAATAATATAAGGTATTGCAAACACACAATGAGGTGCTCTATGCACCATTGGGTGGGAATCAATCGTATGAAGGCCAGAATAGATGCAGTGCCCTATGCACCATTAGGTGCAGATCGGGTCAGAAGTTGTAGACGGCGTTCAAAACGATATGATGACTTTCTTCATTCAGACGTGATTTACTAACACGTGAGTGTGATTAATTTTTTCAAATCATAGCTGCGCCGCATTTTGGTCCTTAGTAACGTGACAAATAAGGCAGAGAATTCAACGAACGGTTTCGAACATCTATAAAATAAACATTACCCTATTTGACAGCCTTTAAAATATTTATTTATATATTACAATTTTTTATATTAATATTTAAATGCCAAACTCCTTACAAGATAGTAGAGTATGTGCGTTTGTGCACTACGCGGAATTTCACAGTCCGGCAGTCCGGTTTTTAACCGCATTAACCGCGTTAACTTTGTTCCTAAGAGACGGCGGTGCGCAGTGGTATTTCGCTGTTTTTTAAATGATTACTTTTATGTATTTAGTTAAGAAACGATTTATTTTCCTAAACAAAAACGTTTAATGGAATTGATTGTGCCTTTTTGGTACTCTATAATACACTTGTGTCACATTATACTTAAAATATATCGTAATATAAACAAATAAGATCATAACGCATCGTGTGTCACTCTTACCCACTGGCGATGCGTAGCGTCGAGAGTGAGACAGATATAGGGCATGATTATGGCGCGGACTAATTACCAACCTCGAGAAAAATTAGGGATCTGTTCTTTTATTTATCCTTGTGATGTTACAAATTATTAGTCAGATATTTCAACAGATCTCATTAGGCCAAGGATTGACGTATTATTTTATCCAAAGCTCCACACCATGAATAAATCCCTCCGAGTTGAACTGGGGTTCGAAACTTGGAGCAAAGTAAAAACACATACGCTTATGTCAGCCGCAAGTGGGGCATGTTTTGTAAAACACATACGGTTATGCGAGCCGCGTGGATCTGGTTAAAAATAAAAGCGACTACGACAGTTTAGCGTGATCGAATTTACGCGCAACGTGTTCACGCACCGATCAAAAGAAAAACGGCCAAAAGCACAGGCCAATCATCCGTTTTATCATGCTAACCGGACTGCCGGATGGTAAAATTCCTGTAGTGCACAAGCGCCCTATGAAGTAGAAATACATAGCAGGGCTAAGGACAGACGGATCATCTATATTATCGTAACGGTACATACACGGGTCTACCAAACAATAAAATGACTCGACTGCAATCAGTGTTAAACGCAGCAGCGAGACTGATTTTTGTAATTTCTGTATTCAGCCACATCACCCCTTTACTTCACAAACTGCACTGGTTACGCTTTCCCGAAAGGGTTGAGTATAAACTCTGCCTACTCATGTATAAATCAATATTTTATTAAAATTAAACACTTGAATATACCGCTTTATCGAGTTTTATTTTTATTTACGACTAGTTTTGAAAACGGCAGATGTTTTCATCTTCTGGTACAAATTAAAGCTAACAAACAAAAATATATTTAGGTGTATATATAGGTTGATAAATATAGATAGGGGGGTTAAGGAACAAGATTTTTTGTAAAAGGAAACATTGATAATAATGGTGACGTATTTTGAAACAGTATATTATTTACAACATTTTGAGTGTGTCCAAATACTTGTTCACAAAATTTTTGTAAATAAATTATCTGGTCAAATTATAAGCTTAAAAATAAAAATGAAAATGGTATTTTCTGGCGTTTCTCATGTGTGTGATTATAATCCAGGATTCGGATCTCACATACTAATATAAGAGTTTCTGCTTAATAAAAAGCTTCTTTACATCTCACCAATAGATGTCTCTAGTGAAGTTCTAGTGATTCATGAACAAGGTTTCTAAATTGGTTCATATATATAGAACTTCCAAGAATTTGAGTAGTGTGGTTGTCAATAATGGGTAGAATTGGTGAATGTTACACGTGTGTAAAGTGATCACTTAAACCAGCCTATGACGGTCGTAAGCCCCGTAAATGCCCAGACTTCCATATTCTTCTTCATCTTTGATGAGATGTCAAAAAATAATATAAAATTTTTATGTATTTCTAAATTTTCTAAATTATTCATGACTTGACCTTTATTTGTAACAGAGTGTAATAATTTAATTGTATGAGAGTCAAATGGGTGGTTAGTACCAGAAGATGAAAACATCTGTCGTTTTCGAAACAAGTCGTAAATAAAAATAAAACTCGATAAAGCGGTATATTCAAGTGTTTAATTTTAATAAAATAATCATGTCATTTCACAAAGTGAATGCCGAATCAACAAATAATATAAATCAATACATAATATGGCTCCAGAGTATCTAAAAGAGCTGTGTATTCCAGACTAATTGGTTGATAGACGTCTCACGCTTCGATCGGCTACAACTACCGCTATGGGAAAAGTGATCTAACCAGCGCACTAAATTTCGCGAGCGTGCCTTTTGCTGTTGCGGGATTGATGGCATGGAATGTATGGAATGTCTCTTCCGCCAGTAGTTAGAAACATTGAGATGATATTTATTAAAAAAAAAAACTAAAAAACGATTTTTGTAACTGCCGACAGTAGGTAGAATTCCATTTTAAATTGTTTGGTAATATATCCAAAATTATACAAGGTTATTTATTATTATACAAGGTAATTGGATTGAATTCTACTTTTATTTACATATATATGAGACCTCCATAGTGTAATGGTCAGCACGCTAGCTACCGTACTGGAGGTCCCGGGTTCGATTCCCAGGGGGGGTCAAATAAATAAAAGTGATTTTTTCACTCTAATATTTATTCAATATTACCCTGGACTGGTACCTGAAGCGGAGGGCTGATCACCTTTCCTTCATGCGTTAACGATCAAGATAACAGTGCGTTTAATGATGCAGTGCCCTATGCACCATCGGGGTGCGGATAAGGGTTTGAAATGATGAATGAATGAATATATGATAATGTCTTAATAAGGCGAAACGCGTCACATATTATCATATACATGTAAATAAAAGTAGAATTTAATCCAGTAACCTTGTTTAATATTGGATATATCGCTCACTCCTTTCAAGAACGTCATAAATCAAAAATCGTCAATTTTCAGTTGTGCATGTTTTCGGAATGCCCTGAAAATGTACTATATCCCAGCAAAAGCGGAATATTTTTAACTCAATAATTACCCGCTACAGGGCAGAATGTGCTGTTTTTGCATTTTGAAGAAAAGGTATTGTTTAATTATTTTTTTAAATATACTTAATATTTTTCAAATGGAGAAATACCTTTAGATTTTACTTTAAAAGATCTGTTGCACAGTAAAAAGTTCAATAAGTGGCTTGATATTTATTTTTAATAAATTGTATTATATTTTTAAACTTTAAAAACGTTCTCCTGGAAAATCAAGTTTTTTGATTTATGACGTTCTTGAAAGGAGTGAGCGATATTACATTACCAAGTCAATCAAAATTATATTACCAAGTCAATCGCAGGTAAGCGCCCATTAGGTTGTATTTTACGAAAATGGTGCTACATAAAATATGAAAAATTATTTGCTCATTCGTAGTGCGATTATTTGTAATTAAATAAATAAATAAAAAGGGGATTTTGCTGCTTTAAATCACTTTAAGTGCACTTGACTTTCTCGGAGAGGGACGTCGTCGCGTGGACGAATGTTTAGTTATCTTGGGTTAAATGAGGACTGTATATCGCTCACTCCTTTCAAGAACGTCATAAATCAGAAATCGTAAATTTTCAGTTGTGCATGTTTTCAGAATGCCCAGAAAATGTGCTTTATCCCGGCAAAAGAGGCATATTTTTAACTCAATATTTACCCGCTACGGGGCAGAAAGTGTTGTTTTTGTTTATTGAAGAAAAGGTATAATAATAATAAAACCCTTATCCGCACCCCAATGGTGCATAGGGCACTGCGTCATATAAACGCAGTGTTATATCTTGATCGTTTACACATGAAGGAAAGGTGATCAGCCCTCCGCTTCAGGTACCAGTCCAGGGTAATATTGAATAAATATGACAGTGAAAAAATCACTAATATTTATTTTACCCCCCTTGGGAATCGAACCCGGGACCTCCAGAACGGTAGCCGAGCGTGCTGACCATTACACTACAGAGGCGGACAATGTATTGTTTAATTAATTTTTTAAATCTGCTAAATATTTTTCAAATGGAGAAAAAACCTTCAGGTTTTAACCTAAAAGATCTGTTGCACAGTAAAAAGTTCAATAAGTGGCTTGATATTTATTTTTTAAACATTGTATTATATTTTTAAACTTTAAAAACGTTCTCCTGAAAAATCAAGTTTTTTTATTTATGACGTTCTTGAAAGGAGTGAGCGGTATAACAAAAAATTAACGCAAAACGTTCCCAATTTCAATATATAAGCATAATATTAAAACAGTAGTAAGTTTTCCATGTCATCTACATGTATGTGTATTTGTGTGGGTGGGTCACTGTGTCTGTATGTGTATTTGTGTGTGTGTCTGTGCATATAAGCATGTGACAAGCCGTCATAGTAAATATTTTGAATTTTTAATCAAAAGTGTCTAAATGTTGTAGTAGTTTTGATAACAGCCTAGTTTCAAAAATAAAATAATCTTTAGCTAGTAAAAGCGACTAGAAGTTTCGTAAAATTATCACCCCAAATCAGTATGAGATATTTATCGTCTTTGTAGACTGTGTCCTGTCCGCCTCCGTAGTGTAATGGTCAGCACGCTCGGCTACCGTTCTGGAGGTCCCGGGTTCGATTCCCAAGGGGGGCAAAATAAATATAAGTGATTTTTTCACTGTAATATTTATTCAATATTACCCTGGACTGGTTGGTACCTGAAGCGGAAGGCTGATCGCCTTTCCTTCATGTGTAAACGATCAAGATAACGCTGCGTTTATATGACGCAGTGCCCTATGCACCATTGGGTGCGGATAAGGGTTTTATTATTATATTATTATTGTAGACTGTTGGAGTCAGCTCTCCTCGTCCTCAGGCTGTAGGTCCTTCTGTCACGGACAACGCCACCTAGGCCATGCCTTCAAACCGCGTTATCTTTATGTTGCATCCCTGTTTTACGCTCTTTTAAAATTGGTTATTATGGAATTTGGTAAAAAAATTATTCCGGGTACCCAGTGGTGTTTAGGGCAGTGTTCCACAATTTTTTTCTATTCAAGGTACACCTATCAAATTAAGAAATTTCAGAGGTGCATATTTACCATATATATATATTATATATATATATATATATATTTTTTTTTTTTTTTTTTATTCATTTAATATATTTACATTTTTATTTATAACATAATACATTTGAATCATTTATAATAAAATATTTAAAAAAACCCTTATCCGCACTCCAATGATGCATAGGGCACTGCGTCATATAAACGCAGTGTTATCTTGATCGTTTCCATATGAAGGAAAGGTGATCAGCCCTCCGCTTCAGGTACCAATCCAGGGTAATAATATTGAATAAATATTACAGTGAAAAAATCACTTATATTTATTTTACCCCCCTTGGGAATCGAACCCGGGACCTCCAGAACGGTAGCCGAGCGTGCTGACCATTACACTACGGAGGCAGACGTAATCTTTTTTAATCTTTTTTACATACATAATTTCTGTCTTCATAATTCATAGATTTCAAGATTTTTTTCTTGTGTAAAAAAAACCTATTTCTCAAGGAAAGTAGGACATCAATTATTGTACTCCCGGAAAGGTTTTTTTATTAATATATATATATATATATATATATATATATATATATATATATATATATATATATATATATATATATATATATATTTAAATTTAGTTTGAACAAGCTTTTACGTACTTTCGAATCCAACATAGTCATCTTTGACGGCTAAAGACAATTTTATTAATTAATTCCTTATTTTGATTACAGAAGGCAACTTATGATACCCCTTTCAATACTGAACTTTAAAGTTAACAAAAGGACACTCCGTAATACGTCTGAGTGTATGTCTGAGTCTGTGTGTGTCTGAGTCTGTGTGTGTGTGTGTGTCATATGTCTGCATGAGTGAGTGTCGTGTGTCTGGGTGAGTGAGTGCCATGTGTCTGCGTGAATGAGTGTCGTGTGTCTCTGTGTGTAGGGGAGACAGGCTCTCGCAAACCTAGTATTAGGTGAGTGAGTGTCATGTGTCTGCGTGAATAAGTGTCGTGTGTCTCTGTGAGTGAGTGTTGTGTCTCTACATGAGTGAGTGTCGTGTATCTCTGTGAGTGAGTGTCGTGTATCTCTGTGAGAGAGTGTCGTGTGTCTCCGTGAGTGCGCGTCGTGTGTCTGCGTGAGTGAGTGTCGTGTATCTCTGTGAGTGAGCGTCGTGTGTCTGCGTGAGTGAGTGTCGTGTGTCTGCGTGAGTGAGTGTCGTGTGTCTGCGTGTGAGACGGGCCCTCGCGGGCCTAATACCGGTAGTAGTTGGGCTTGAAGGGCCCCACCTTGTTGAGGCCCAGATACTTGGCCTGTTCGTCGGTCAGCTCGGTTAGATGCGCGTCGAAGGTGGGCAGGTGCAGACTCGCCACGTACTCATCCATCTTCTTGGGCAGGAGGTACACGTCCGCCTTAACAGTAAAACACAAAAACTTTATAATAAACTAAAAATATATTACTGATGTATCCTTACTGACAATATTTTGAGTGTGTTCACAAATCTGGATTTGTCAATATAATATATCGTGGGTATACTGGCAAAAACCGCTAACTCTAAAATTCCTGTTATTTAAAGCTTTTAGCCTGGATAAAATACCCGCTATTAAACATAAAGTTGAATTTACTTGTAAAACCACATATATATGACATTTAGGACCTTAACAAGCTGCTCTCCAGCATTACCATCACACAGTGTGGCGTCCTGTCCAACATCTTGGCCATGCTCCAGCCCAAGAAGACCGAGAAGAAAGCGCAACAATACGGCGGCTCCACTTTCCTGCCTTCAGACTCAGCCGATTGACGACGTTTTTCATTAATATAGTTTTTAAATTTTCTCTCATTATCATTTTCACATCATAATTTATACCTGTATAAGCGCCCTTGAGGTAGTTTTTTACGAAAATGGCGCTTTATAAATCATCCAAGATTATTATTATGATTATTTCAAACTACAGTAGTCTCGGTTATCCAACTTTCGGTTATCCAACCTTCCGAGTTATCCGACCTACCGGGGTCGTGCCCATTTCCTTTACCCGACTGCACTCATTATATTTGCGCTTTTACTTCTGAGGCATCTGAGAGATTTGGCGGCCAGAAAATGACAAACAGCGGGTAAATAAAAGACGATCATAGACATTTTAACTCAAGCTTAAATACAGTTTCGTAGTTCACTGCATTGTATGTGAGTATGTATCTTACTGTAAAACATGTTTAATTACTTTGCCGTAAGTGCATTTTGATGTTTTAGTTTGTTATATTCAGTTATGTTACATGTACATATCGTAGTCATACAGGAGAAAGTGACCAAGTGTATTGTTTTACAGAAACGTGATCATTGACTATTTGATATCTTACTAGCTTAATATTGCCCTGAAAAACATCCCAAAGGATTTTAAACTTGTAAGTATAATATGTTGACTTAGTAAAAATGACTAACTGCATTGATGTTTATTTTGTTGCCAAGCAAAAGTGACTTAAATGGCCCTCCTTAACATTTTACGTTTTGTTAGTTGGTCACTTTCTCCTGTACAACTACGATATTTGAAAAGCTTTCCATGTGCAAATTTAATGTATTTGAATAACACGGAAAATGATAAAACACATTTTCAATGTCGTCTTTATCATTTTCCAAGTTATTCAAATACAGCGAAACCCCTATCTATCGTTTCTCGAATAATCGTTTTCCCGGATGTGTCGTTTATTTCTTCTATCCCGAATTCATTTCATACTAAACTAAACCGCATTGATCGTTTCTCTATCACCATTTACCGCATTTATCGTTCGAATTAAGCTGCATATTTTATACATTTTGTCTGTTTTTTTACATTCTTTTCGATTTTCTTACATTCAATGGCAACGTATGGGATAGAAACTAGAAAGCTTGTGTAACCGATAGCGGGAGAGGTCGATATTGATGAAAAGGAGCCGCTGCCTGTACCTGCATTTCCAGAAGCGTGCACACTCTTTGAAAGAAAACTTTCTACAACGCACATTCAATAACCGATGCTGAAATAAATACTATTTGCAAAGCCGAAAATACACTATTGACTTACGAAAATAAAACAGTTAAAAACAAAAGTATTTTTTAAAATTCCATTCAGGTTTGTATTTTTTTTAAATAAATACATTTGCATCTGAAACATGTATTCTTCTTAGAATTTTAGCCTACGAATGGTTATGCAGATTTAGAGGATGGTATCTTTACTCGGTCGTATCTACTTGCGTATTGACCTCTTAATCCCGTATTCTTTGTTTATTTTAATAGGTCCCTTTAAAAACAATAGATATAGGTTTCACTGTACACACTTCTGCAACAAATAGAGCAGACTGACCTTGTATCTGTTGGCGGGCGCGTTGAAGAGCTCGATGAGCGCCAGCGCCTGCGTGGCGGCCGTGATGGACACCACGAAGGAGGGTAGCGAGGAGCAGGACAGGTTGGCCAGCCGGCCCTCCGCCAGCAGCACGATCCTCTTGCCGCTCTCCCAGATCACGTGGTCCACCTGCGAGCACACGCGACGTCAACCGCGAGCCAACAAAACCTCGAGCCGTGTCTAAAATAGACAAAATCTGGAACACTGCTCAAATTCTAGGAAGTTCTAAATGTATGATCCAGTTTTTCAATCCAAGCATTGTACATTGACATCTGTTGGTGAAACGAAGCATTTTTTTTTATTGAGCAGAAACTCTTACATCGTAGTCCTACAGGAGAAAGTGACCAAGTGCATTTTTTACAAAAATGTGGTCATTGACTATTTGATATCTTACTAGTTTAATATTGCCCTGGAAAAAATCCCAAAGGATTTTAAACTTGGAAGTATAATATATTGACTTGTTAAAAATGACTACCTGCATTGATGTTTATTTTCTTGCCAAGCAAAAGTGACTTAAATGGCCCTCCTGAACATTTTACGTTTTGTTAGTTGGTCACTTTCTCCTGTACGACTACAATATTTGTATGTGAGGTCAAATCACAATTCTACCCATGATTGACAACCAGTCTACTAAAATTCTTGGAACTTCTATATATGTATTATATATTGTTCAAATTTGAAACATAGTGCAACAAATTTGAGACATAATCATTAGAATTTCACTAGAGACATCTTAGAAGCTTTTTATTCTTCTCATAAAAAGCTTATTTCATCTCACCAATAGATGTCTCTAGTCATAGGGGTGAAAGGGACACGAGTGCGACGGCAGGAGAATTGGTTATTTTCACAACAGCCAAAAATAGACACACATATCGCTCACTCCTTTCAACAACGTCATAAATCAAAAATCGTCAATTTTCAGTTGTGCATGTTTTCCGAATGCCCAGAAAATGTACTATATCCCAGCAAAAGCGGCATATTTTTAACTTAATATTTACCCGCTGCAGGGAAGAAAGTGTTGTTTTTGCATTTTGAAGAAAAGGTGTTGTTTAATTATTTTTTTTAAATATACTAAATATTTTTCAAATGGAGAAAAAACATTCAGGTTTTACCTAAAAAGATCTGTTGCACAGTAAAAAGTTCAATAAGTGTCTTGATATTTATTTTTAATACATTTTATAATATCTTTAAACTTTAAAAACGATCTCCTGAAAAATCAAGTTTTTTGATTTATGACGTTGTTGAAAGGAGTGATCGATATAATTAAACAATCTGATTATCGTTCATCTTTCACATTGTGTAATACCACTTTTATATATGTATAATTAACACGTAAAATTTACAGTGTACACACAAAATAAATGAAAAATACTTACTGGTATATGGATAGCCAGCCTCAAGGCAGTCTGGCAGAAAAATGTTCATAGCCAAAATTATCTCAGCCAAAATTTAGAGTAAAATACACTGAACAGTTTTATCATTGATTCGACAGTCATCTTGTGATAATACCTATGCTTTTTTATTATAATTTTACTTGGTAAATATGTACGACTAGGACATTCTCACAAGTTGGAGGCATTCGAAATGTGGCTAAATTGTAGAGTGCTACGCGTTCCATGGACCGATATGGTCAGCAAGCAAATGTGCTCCAAAGAACAAGAGCAGGGAGACAGTTGCTGACTGGTATCAAGGTCCGGGAGGAGTCCTATCTGGGAGGAGTCCTATCTATTTCATAGTTTCGGAATTCTGAATGCACGAAACCCCTGCAAATACTGTGTACTAGCCCTTTGGTTACCAGGACGATGCGGAAGGCGGTGTATCATTAGAGGTGGAGAAGAAGACTAATACGTAAGAAGAGAGGATGTTCACGACCATCAGCAGTGAGGATGAGGAAAGAGGATGGTCACAACCCTCAGGAACGAGAGAGGATGTTCACACCCCTCAGGAACGAGGACAAGGAGAGGGGGAGTCGCAGGAGTACAGGGTTAGAATGGCTGTCTTGCCCAGTGACCGTCCCGTGCCGCCCGGCGGCGGCGTCTCACCTGCGAGCGCACCCTCTCCCAGACCAGGTCGGGCGTGCGCAGGCTGTGCACGTCGATCTCCGTGTTGGAGTGGCCCATGTTGCACACCACGCAGCCGTTCTTCATGCGCTCCATGTGCTCCCGCGTCACCACGCCCTTGTTGCCCGTGGCCGTGATCACCAGGTCCACGTTGCGGATCACCTGAGGAAGAGACACGAAGAATCAAATACCTCTACTTACGCGCATTCGCACTAACATAATATTTTACATACGTTTTTTTTTTTATCCCTAAAATTTCAAACTAATGTTTTAATTATTGAATTGATAACAAGAGAAGACTTGCCATAATGATGGAGACCAAAGTCAAAATAACAAGTGGTCGTAAGCCCCGTAAATGCCCAGGCTTCCATATTCTTCTTCATCTATGTTGAGATGTCACTATAATACTATACATTATCAAATACGCATTTCTTCGACTCTATGAACTGTTCCAGTTAAGCATGCTCTGATGGAGTGCTCTACGCGCCATTGGAGGTCTGCAATACAAACTACTACTACTACCATCACAATGTTTCTCCGCAAGGGTAGGCAGAGGGGATGGAACGCCACACTCTTGTGTCCTGACAAACACTCCTCGCCTCCTTCACATCCATACATCTAGTCATACATGCCCTCCGATTACGCAGACTTCTGACACTGCCAGATTTTAGGTTCTGATTTATCTGAGCGTGCCAAGTCTTTTCGGTCGTCCTCGTTCTGTTTTCCCTCTCACATTCGCCACATATATTTTCTTAGTCATTCTCTCGCTATCCATTCTCTCCACATGTCCATACCACCGTAAAGAACTCTTCCTAATCTTTTTAATTATTCCTCGTTCAGCCGAACATTCCTTTCTTACATCTTCGTTTTTTAATTCTGT
The DNA here is from genome assembly GCF_059751285.1 of Brachycentrus maculatus. NCBI lineage: Eukaryota > Metazoa > Arthropoda > Insecta > Trichoptera > Brachycentridae > Brachycentrus > Brachycentrus maculatus. The sequence goes on along the minus strand of NW_028281073.1, from coordinate 313,500 downwards.
CATACAATGATTTTCCACACATTCGTCTGAGGGGGCGCATTTCAACAGCGTTCACTCTGCTTTCAATCCTTCCTTTGCCAGTTCCATGTTTCGCTTAAATACATTATTGTCGGTACCAGCACACCGATACAAACTAGACTCACCTCATTCAGTTTGACGACTCTGCAGCCGTCCATTGAAGCTTGCAAGGCGCAGATGGGGTCAATCTCTGTTACGTAAACCTAGGAAATAAATAAAATATTCATTTTCTTTCTTTTCCATTTAACCAAACGGAGCCTCGGAACATGTTGATAAAAATATTTTTTTTAAATATATCGCTCACTCCTTTTAACAAGGTCATATATCAAAAAACTTGATTTTTCAGGACAGCACATGGTAAAAAGGGGCACTTACAACGCAGCCGAGGGCGCGCAGCGCTTGACAGCAGCCCTTTCCCACCTCACCGTAGCCGCAGACCACCGCTTGCTTCCCGCCAAACATCAGGTCTGTGCTCCTTTTCAGCGCATCGATTATGCTCTCCCTTAAAAAATAAAATTCATTAACTTTCCCCTTACGGTTCGCTTCCACAGTGTAATCGTCAGCATGCTCGGCTACCGCATTGAAGATCCCGTGTTCGATTCCCAGGGAAGGGTCAAATAAATATAAGTGATTTTTTCACTCTAATATTTATTCATTATTTATTGTCCGCCTCCGTAGTGTAATGGTCAGCACGCTCGGCTACCGTTCTGGAGGTCCCGGGTTCGATTCCCAAGGGGGGTAAAATAAATATTAGCGATTTTTTCACTGTAATATTTATTTAATATTACCATGGACTGGTACCTGAAGCGGAGGGCTGATCACCTTTCCTTCATGTGTAAAACGATCATGATAACACTGCGTTTAAAAGACGCAGTGTCCTATGCACCATTGGGGTGCGGATAAGGGTTTTAATTTATAATAAATTATTTTTTGACATCTCATCAACAATGAAGAAGAATATAAAAGTCTAGGCATTTACGGGGCTGACGACCGTCGTAAATGCCTGGACTTACATATTCTTCTTCATCTTTGATGAGATGTCAAAAAATAATATGAAAATAACTCCTGTAATTGGAGATAATTCAGATTTTGTGAACAAGTATTTGGACACACTCAAAATGTTATATTACTCTCACGTAATACATGATTATACTACGGAGGAATACAAAAATTGTGAGCCCGTATCTATTATATTTTTAACTGATATTCTCATTTTAAAAGTTGAGTTGTAGTAAATAAATATCCCGTCCGCCTCCATAGTGTATTGGTCAGCACGCTCGGCTACCATTCTGGAGGTCCCCGGTTCGATCCCCAGGGGGGACGAAAATAAATATCAGGGATTTTACACTGTAATATTTATTTAATATCACCCTGGACTGGTTCCTGAAGCGCAAGAGTGATCACCTTGCCTTCATGTACGTAATGATCAAGATAACACTGCGTCAATTCGATGCAGTGCCCTATGCACCATTGGGTGCGGATAAGGGTTATAAGTGAGTAAGTAAAATACATATCACCAGGAGGGGAAGGTTAGGGGTCTAAAAAATAATATAAAAAATAAAAAATTAATAAAAAAATAAATAAAAAATAAAAAATTATCTAGTACGTTGTAAGTATTTTTTTTGAGAAATATGAAGAAAAAATTATGATTTTTTACCTACATTTTGAATAACAACCCTAAAATCAAATAAACAAGTTAAAAAATCTCACCTGCACGAGTAAAGATTGTCAAATTTTGTTTTGGTGACGGAGTCATTCACGTTCATGGCGGGCACGCAAAGCTTCCCAGCCTTGCTGAGCTGGTAGAGCCTATGCACTCCCGTCACACTCTCTTCCACGATACCTGGAACAATCAATCATCCCTGTTACGAGCGCCCAAATCTTTGTACATACCGCTCACTTCTTTCAACAACGTCATAAATCGAAAATGGTCAATTTTCAGTTGTGCATGTTTTCGGAATGCCTAGAAAATGTACTATATCCCAGCAAAAGAGGCATATTTTTAACTTAATATTTACCCGCTACAGGGCAGAAAGTGTTGTTTTTGCATTTTGAAGAAAAGGTATTGTTTAATTATTTTTTTAAATATACTAAATATTTTTCAAATGGATAAAAAACCTTCAGGTTTTACCTAAAAGATCTGTTGCACAGTAAAAAGTTCAATAAGTGGCTTGATATTTATTTTTAAAACATTGTTTTATATTTTTAAACTTTAAAAACGTTCTCCTGAAAAATATATTTTTTTTAATTATGATGTTCTTGAAAGGAGTGAGCGATATATAAAAAATATTCTTCTAAGAGGGATTAGCCTCCTGCGATGTCGATTCCCAGCTGTCGATCCATCTCTTTGGCGGTCTGCCTTGGGGTTGGCCGTGCGATGTGGGAGAGTCTGGATGGTTCCATACCATTGTCTCCTTGGTTGCCTTCCCCACCTAACGACATATTCGATCTTGCATATTTCCCTGATCCTGGCGTTTCTTATTCCATCTCGAAGACTCTAGCCTGATATGCTTCATAGAGTCTTCATTTCTGACACTCTAGGCGCGTTTTTTGTGCCAACGGTGTCCGCTCTGCTCATCGCTCTAAGTTGTGATGAAGCAAGTAACTTAGGGATAGAAAAATTACAGATTTTATCTTTTTGTGGTGAATGCCCCGTGCGTTTACGAACATACAAAGTGACGTCACCAAGTCTTTCTAAACCAAAGCAAAGCAGAGTACTTTCTCCGTTCCGTCACCGATGCCGCAGTGTGCCTGTCAATACGTACTACCTTTGCGTCTCGTGTTTTGTAACATTTTTATCAATATAGTTTTTTTGTTGTCCGCCTCCGTGGTGTAATGGTCGGCGTGTTTAGCTACCGCCTTGGTGGTCCCAGGTTCGATTCCCAGGGGGGGTGAAAATAAATATTAGTGATTTATAATAATAATAAAAATAAAACCCTTATCCGCATCCCAATGGTGCATAGGGCACTGCGTCACATAAACGCAGTGTTATCTTGATCGTTAACCCATGAAGGAAAGGTGATCAGCCCTCCGCTTCAGGTACCAGTCCAGGGTAATATTGAATAAATATTACAGTGAAAAAATCAGTCATATTTCTTTTTACCCCCCCTGGGAATCGAACCCGGGTCCTCCAGAACGGTAGCCGAGCGTGATGACCATTACACTACGGAGGCGAACAAACAGTGTTAAATCACTGTAATAAATATTACAGTGATTTAACACTGTAATATTTATTTAATATTACCCCGGACTGGTACCTGGAGCGCAAGAGTGATCGCCTTGCCTTCATGTAAATAATGATCGAGATAACACTGCGTCAATTTGACGCAGTGCCCTATGCACCATTAGGTGCGGATAAGGGTTATAAGTAAGTTTTTTTTGTAAATATCAGTGTAGAGTAGAAGCATCTGTAAATTTTGAGTCAACTTGTAATCAAAAATGTTTTGTGCTAAAATAAACGCGGATTCCCGAGTAAGATGAGCATTTATTATTTTCACGATTTCATATAGTAATCATTTGCAGCCTCCGAGGAGATAGGACCGCGTGGGCCCGTGATCGAGTACCAATCGGCCTTAGTAAGCGACCACGCTGGTAACCCCGACGCTTCCACAACGGGCTAACCACGCTTCCACATTCTTAACCGGATCCACGCGGCTCGCATAACCGTATGTGTTTTCAGAAAACATTCCCTGTACGCGGCTGACATAACCGTTTGCGTTTTTACTTTACTCCAAGTTTCGAACCTCAGTTCAACTTGGAGGGATTTTTTCATGGTGTGGAACTTTGGATAAAATAATACGTCAATCCTTGGCCTTATGACATCTGTTGAAATATCTGACTTATAATTTGTAACATCACAAGGATAAATAAAAGAACAGATCCCTCATTTTTCTTGCAGTCGGTAATTAGTCCGCGCCATAATCATACCCTATATCTGTCTCACTCTCGACGCTACGCATCGCCAGTGGGTAAGAGTGACACACGATGCGTGCTTTGATTTATTTATGTTACGATCTTATTTGTTTATATTACCATATATTTCAAGAATAATGTGACACAAGTGTATTATAGAGTACCAAAAAGGCACAATGAATCCCATTGAACGTTTTTGCTTAGGAAAATAAATCGTTTCTTAACTAAATACATGATAAAAGTAATCATTTGAAAAACGGCAAAATACTGCTGCGCACGGGCGTCTCTCAGGAACAAAGTGAACGCGGTTAAAAGGTTAATCCAATCAGCAGGACTGACCTTTTATGGCTTTAAAGGCAGCCGGATGCTTCTTAAGCATGAGGTGTGTGGCGTCTCCTCCGTCGTCCAGGATCATGTTGGGCTGCCAACCCTCGGCTGCTATGCAGCGGTCTATGCACCACCAGAAGTCTTCTTCCGTCTCGCCTCTCCACGCGAATACGCTGTAACCTGGATCGGAAATACAGTGGGTGTAAATATCTAGCAAATCTAATGGAGAAGTCAGAAGGGATGTACGGATGAGATGGGTATGATTGGGAAGATTAAGGGTCTTTTAAGATGGTTTGGCCATGTGGAGAGAATGGTTCCTCTCTTCTTTATCCATGTTCGCTCCCTAGGTGAAGTATATGGTCAACACGAGACGTCTCCAAGTCACTCTGTCACGCGCCATCTCCTTGGCTTCCTCCCAGGTCAGTCCGGCATCTCAAAGCGCCGCTGAGTATAGTCGGTGAATGGTATTTATAGAAAAAACAGATTCAGATTTTACCTAAAAAGATCTGTTTGCACAGTAAAAAGTTCAACAAGTGGCTTGATATTTGTTTTGAAAACATTTTTTTATATTTTTAAACTTTTAAAATGATCTCCTGAAAAATCTAGTTTTTTGATATATGACGTTGTTGAAAGAAGTGAGCGATATGTATTCTCTGCAGAAGGGAAAACCCACATTGAAAAATACGGTCAAAACATGACCTCAATGCGGTAAAAAGTTATTAATAAGAGATTCCAGATATGTGAGGACAATTTGCACGCATTGTTGAACACACTAAACATCAAATAATATTATAATTACAGGATGTGGCATGTATGATGCAACGTATAGGGTAACGAATCATGGCTACCTGTAGAAATCTCACTGAACTTGATTGGTTGACTGGAATTTGATTACGGAGAGATTTCAGATAAGGATAATCTGTATTTAACACATTGTTGTCGGGCGGTTCTTTCATCAACCCAGACCCTAATTGGTATACTTATTAGGGTCGTATACTAATCACAAGTAACCGCAAACCCTTTATCCATCTGTACAATGTTTGCAGGCGTCTCTCGCGCTCTACCTAAAGTCAGCAAATAGAACGCTCGCAAGCGTCTCCCGCTCTCTACCAACAGTATGGAAAAGGACCCTAATTATACTCTGGCAGTCTGCCGCCCGACCCTCAGTATACTAACCACAAGTAGCCGCAACACCCGATTCCCATCTGTACAATGTTTGCAGGCGTCTCTCGCGCTCTACCTAAAGTAAGCAAATAGAACGCTGACAAGCGTCTCCCGCTCTCTACCAAAAGTATGGAAAAGGACCCTAATTATACTCTAGCAATCTGCCGCCCGACCCTCAGTATACTAATCACAAGTAACCGCCACACCCAATTCCCATCTGTACAATGTTTGCAGGCGTCTCTCGCGCTCTACCTAAAGTAAGCAAATTGAACGCTCGCAAGCGTCTCCCTCTCTCTACCAACAGTATGGAAAAGAAGCTTTTGATTGTCTCCCGCAAATAAAGAGTTATGCGTTAGTGAAAACCTGGGTGTAATATCATAAATAAATAAATGGCATCAATAGTAAGGTAGAGGAAAGGCAATTGAGATGGTATGGGCACATAGGACGCAGTGAACCTGAACATATTGTAAACCGGGCGATCGCCATGGATCTTCCTCGAAAGACATCTAGAGGAAGACCAAATAATTCATGGATGCTGCAGAAAGGTAACATGATACGAAGGCATGGCCTAGGTGACGTATATGATAGCAGGACCTACAACTTAAATATGAAGAAAGTATAATTCCCTTTTTTTTCTAGGTGTAGGCCTTGTGGTCCTGTTTTTAAGAGGGATTAGCCTCCTGCGATGTCCATTCCCGGCCGTCGATCCAATTCTTTGGTGGTCAATGCAACGTGGGGGAGTCTGGATGGTTTTATTCTCCACATATGCACATACCATTGTCTTCGTCATTTATTGTAACTGCAGACAGTTGGTAGAATTCAATAATGAATAGTTGGGTAATATATCCAAAATTAAACAAGGTTTATTTGGTTGAATTCTACTTTTATTTATATATATTTTAATACGTGAGGCGTTTCGTCTTCTTTGGACATTATCAAACCCCATCAGTGTTTGATAATGTCCTAAGAAGACGAAACACGTCACGTATTAACAGATACATAAATAAATGTAGAATTCAACCAAATAAACCTTGTTTAATTTTGGATATATTACCCAACAAGTCTCCATCATTGCCTTTCCCACCAAACGACATCTTCGATCTCGCATATTTCCTTTATCCAAGCGTATAATTCCCTAATAAATTAAAATTAAAATAAGAAAATAAATGCAGTGCGTACCTGCTTCAGCTAACGCGGCCGCAACTTCGTTCTGCGTGGAGTATATATTGCAAGCGGCCCAGCGTACTTGGGCCCCCAGAGCCACCAGCGTCTCAATCAAGACGGCTGTCTGCGCATTGATGTGTGTGCATCCCACTATCTGCAAATATCCAAACAATGCATTCAATTCAATTCAATTCAATTCAATTCAATTTATTCAATAAAAAAATTATATATACATAACAAACAATATTCAAGGCGTATATATTAAAAGTAAAAGTAAGCAAGAAGACTTAAAGGTGTAGAAGAATCCCGCTTCGGAAAACTCCTTCGGACACATGGAACAGATCAATATCCAATGTGATACTGTTCAACATAGCGGTAGCTCTTCCTACAGGCATAACCATCGGCAGGTTGGTCCTGTGTATAGGAATGGGAAACAATCTATGCCGACGCTGTCTTAGGTAACTAATTCTTAGTACAAGGTATTGTGCAGTTATGAAACGTAGACGGGATTAAAAAAGATGTACTCTAAAGGCAGTCGAAATGCGATCTCTCAGTCGAATGTGTGGCAAAACGATGTTTGATAGATGTTCGAATGATGAAATAAGGAAAGAATGCAAGGCTGAGATAAGTGATATCGATAAATTTAAGAAAGGTGTGTTGAGATGGTTTGGACATGTGGAACGTATGAGTGAGGAAAGAACGGTTAAACAAATTTATGAGGCGAATGTAGTTGGAAAAAGACGCAGAAGAAGACCGAGGAAAACCTGGCGCAATCAGGTATGTCAAACGCTTGTAAGCGGCCGGGTCAGGAGTCGTAATAATCGTCGGGTATGTATGAGGAGATGCATGAATGTAGAAGAGGCGAAGAATGTTTGCAAAGACAGTGGTGTGGCGTTCGATTCTCTCTGCCTACCCCTGCGGCTAAGCGGCGTGACGGTTAGTTAGTTAGTTAGTTAGACATTACACAACCCTGTTTAACACCCTTAGAGATGGCAAATCTAGATGAGAATGGAACACATCACACACCATACACAGATATCCCGATGCTTGCACTATACCTTGGCGTTCTTGAGCGGCTTGTCCTCCCCAGCCCTGGTCCTGAGGGCCACTATGCCGGGCATCTCCTGCTCGGCGATCTCTATCTCCCGCCTGCCGAAGGCGTTCTGCGCTATGTTCCTCACGCAGAAGTCGGAGAAGCCCTTGGACGACTTCTGCTGCTTCTCCCGCGGCGGCACCTCGTCCTCCGAGGAGCTGGACCCTGCGGAGATCAAGAGGAATGATAGATGCATTGCTGGCTGGCGATTGGGTGATCGAAACACTTGAAATATGGGAGATTTATACATGTACAGGTGACCGTCATTTTGCGTCGTTACATACATCTACATTAACACAGTTAAATACAATTTACGAGAATCTAGTAACAGGTGAAAAAAATAATCTAGGAACTCGATGGGAAAAAGAATCTAGAAACACGATTGGAAAAAGAATCTAGAAACACGTCAATTTATGATTTAGAAACACGATCGGAAAAATAATCTAGAAACACGTCAAAAAAGAATCTAGAACACGTCAAAAGGTAATCTAGAAACTTGATCGGAAAAAGAATATAGAAACACGTCAAAAAAAGAATCTAGAAACACAACCGAAAAATTAATTTAGAAACACGATCGGAAAAAGAATCTAGAAATAAGATTGGAAAAAGAGTCTAGAAATACCTACGTTAAAAAATGACCTAGAAACACGATCGGAAAAACAATCTAGAAACATGATCGACAAAGGAATCTAGTAACACAATCGGAAAAAAGAATCTAGAAACACGATAAAAAATAAAAGAATCTATAAATACGACTGAAAAATGAATCTAGAAACACGATAAAAAAATCTAGATATACGATCGGAAAATATATCTAAAAATACGATCGAAAAAAGGTATGTATTATATGGCATCTAGAAAGATGATCGAAAAAGGGTAGTTTAAGACATGATCAAAAAGAAATAAAATTAGAAAAAACAGTAGGCGAAAAATATGACCTCAAAGAGCTACTAAAGTACATTTTTTTTTCAAATATAAATTTTTATTTATTAATAATTTTGAAAAGACACATGCATTATCAATATTTTATTCATATCGTGTAATATTACGTGAAAGAATTCAAATACACAAGAATAATTCGAAGCTGCATGAACTACATACAATTGAAGGGGAAAAACATGAAACCGCACATAATATAACGTACATCTTCTGCCGCAATCCGGTTCGAACCAATCGAACCGAGCATTCACACGAGACGCCGTCTCTGTCCCGCGCCGCTAGCGGCCGCCCCGTGCGTGCGAGCGAGACGGGGCACGAGCGCCCGTGACCCACTTAACGAGTACCATACTGAGAGAACACATCTCAATCTCCCGGTGCCTGCATTGTTTAAGGAGTCGTCGTAACGTATGTTTTGAATTAGTGGCACAGTGGTATATTACGCTTGATCGTGAGTTCAGTTCCACAGATGAATCTTAAAAGGGAATGCAATTAGAAAACCAAGTATTTCAAGGTTGTAAACCTGGAATGCCCAGATTTACATTTTCTGTCATATATAAAAATAACAGAAGTTAAAGTGATCACTTAAACCAGCCTATGACAGGTCTAACTAACTAACCATCACGCCACTTCCCCGCAGGGGTAGGCAGAGAGAATGGAACGCCACACCACTCTGTCTTTGCAAACATTCTTCGCCTCTTCCACATTCATGCGTCCCCTCATACATAGCCGTCGATTATTCCGACTCCTGCCCTGATCACGCCCAAGTATTTTATAAACCTGATCGTGCCTTTTTTTCTCGGTCGTCCTCTGCTTCTTTTCCCACTAACATTCGCCTCATAAATTTGTTTTACCGTTCTTTCCTCAATCATTCGTTCTACATGTCCAAACCATCTCAACACACCTTTCTTAATTTTATCGATAATGCTTATCTCAGCTTTGCATTCCTTCCTTATATCACCATTCGAACATCTACCATACATCGCTCACTCCATTCAACAACGTCGAATATCAAAAATCGTCAATTTTCAGTTGTGCGTGTTTTCGGAATGCCCAGAAAATGTACTATATCCCAGCAAAAGCGGCATTTTTCAAACTAAATATTTACCCGCTACAGGGCAGAAAGTGTTGTTTTTGCATTTTGAAGAAAATGTATTGTTCAATTATTTTTTTTAAATATACTAAATATTTTTCAAATGGATAAAAAAAACATTCAGGTTTTACCTAAAAAGATCTGTTGCACAGTAAAAAGTTCAATAAGTGGCTTGACATTTATTTTTAATACATTGTAGGTACTATATTTTAAAACTTTGAAAACGATCTCCTGAAAAATCAAGTTTTTTGATATATGTATGACGTTGTTGAAAGGAGTGAGCGATATCAAATATTTTTTCTCTTAATTTAATAGAATATTGATTTTTCTTAATTTAACAAGGGGCTCGCGCGAGCCCCTCCGAGCCCCCTGCAGCCCACCGCTGGGTACAGCATTAGAAAATAAACATTAAAATTACTTACATCTGTGCGACATGTCCTTTGATGGTAGGATGCAATCGTGGTCTTAGAATGAAGGACACTGTAGGTATAGTCTGTGTTTATTTTTATTTTTTTTAATTTATTTTATTCGGGATTTTTACAGCCAAAACAATATATTATACAACATTTTTCAATGTATGTCATAAAAAAACACTTTTGTCATATAATACTAATAAATTACATAGATTTTATCATGAACTGGCATTAACTTAATTAATTTTTAATACTATAGAAAAAAATATTTATTGTGTTGACAGCTGTTTCGCCTAAGGGCTAACCTCGAAACAGCAATATATATATATATATATATATATATATATATATATATATATATATATATATATATATATATATATATATATATATATATATATATATATATATATATATATATATATATATATATATATATATATATAAATGTATATAATTTTGAAAAGAAAAGAGTTATTTAAAGGTAAGGAGTTTAAAAAAACATGTAATAATATTTTTTCTGTATATTATACATTTTAAAAAAGAAAAAATATCCAATACGCATTTTTTTAATAAATCGGTGATGAACAGACATGTGACCTCTCCGGCGGAATGAATTCTGCGTTTGCTCATATCCTCTTAAACTAAGAGCGCGGTAGCTAAGTCAGCCGAGACTCTATGGTAGCTCAAAGTAAACACTGATAAAAAAAAACAACTAAGCCGACATTTTGTTTACATTGTTGTTCCTACGCACTTGATTTATGCACTCTCAAACCTCAGAGTAACATTCTAGAAATAGAGTAAAGCCATCACCGGAAAATACCTGCGAACGCGTTACAATACGATAATTCCTATGCGTGCGTTATCAAGTGTTTTTATACGTAACGTATATGCCTGTCGTATTTCAATTTTGTTACTACATTATCACGTTCGTTTGGTTCGTTCTCATCTACTTTGGCTATATTCTCATGTAATTTAGTCATATTCAAACCTACTTTAGTTATGTTCTCATCTACTTTGGCTATATTTTCATCTAATTTAGTCATATTCAAACCTACTTTAGTTATGTTCTCATGTTTGGCTATATTCTCAACTTATTTAGTCATATTCAAACCAACTTTAGTTATGTTCTCATGTACTTTGGCTACATTCTCATCTAATTTAGTTATATTCAAACCTAATTTAGTTATGTTCTCATGTACTTTGGCTATATTCTCATCTAATTTAGTCATATTCAGACTTACCTTAGTTATGTTCTCATGTACTTTGGCTATATTCTCATCTAATTTAGTCATATTCAAACCTACTTTAGTTATGTTCTCATGTTTGGCTATATTCTCAACTTATTTAGTCATATTCAAACCTACTTTAGTTATGTTCTCATGTTTGGCTATATTCTCAACTTATTTAGTCATATTCAAACCTACTTTAGTTATGTTCTCACGTACTTTGGCTATATTCTCATCTAATTTAGTCATATTCAAACCTACTTTAGTTATGTTCTCATCTACTTTGGCTATATTCTCATCTAATTTAGTCATATTCAAACCTACTTTAGTTATGTTCTCATGTTTGGCTATATTCTCATCTAATTTAGTCATATTCAAACCTATTTTAGTTATATTCTCATCTACTTTGGCTATATTCTCATCTAATTTAGTTGTATTCAATCCTAATTTAGTTATGTTCTCATCTACTTTGGGTATATTCGCATCTAATTTAGTCATTTTCAAACCTACTTTAGTTATATTCTCATCTACTTTGGCTATATTCTCATCTAATTTAGTCATATTCAAACCTACTTTAGTTATGTTCTCATGTTTGGCTATATTCTCAACTTATTTAGTCATATTCAAACCTATTTTAGTTATAATCTCATCTACTTTGGCTATATTCTCATCTAATTTACTCATATTCAAACCTACTTTAATTATGTTCTCATGTACTTTGGCTATATTCTCATCTAATTTAGTCATATTCAAACCTACTTTAGTTATGTTCTCATCTACTTTGGCTATATTCTCATCTAATTTAGTCATATTCAAACCTACTTTTGTTATGTTCTCATTTTTGGCTATATTCTCAACTTATTTAGTCATATTCAAACCTACTTTAGTTATATTCTCATCGACTTTGGCTATATTATCATCTCTTTGGGCCCTATTCACTATTTATTATCCACTATTTGCCTGTGGTCACATTTATTTTGGTAACTCATATTCTATTCATATCTACTTCAGCTATATATATTCTAATTTTCCAAATTTCACTCTTATTTTGGTTATATTCTTTTTTTATGCTATATTCTCATCTATTTGGCTTTATCAACAACAATTTTGCTTATATTCACACGCACTTTAGCAATGTTCTCATATTCTTTGGTTATATTCCCTTCGACTATATCTACAACTAGTTTGCCTATATTCATATCTACTTTGGTTATTTTCTCAACTACTTTGGCTTTATTCACAACTAGTTTGGCTACATTCTTATCCACTTTGGCTATATTCTCATCGACTTTGGCTACATCTTCATCTACTTTGGCTGCATACTCATCTACTTTGGCTACATTCTCATCTATTTTAGCTACATTCTGATCTACTTTAGCTACATTCTCATCCTTTTTGGCTACATTCACATCTACTTTGGCTACATTCTCGTCTTCTTTGTCTACATTCTCATATACTTTGGCTACATTCTCATCTACTTTGGCTACAAACTTATTTTACAAATAGAAAAATACTATTTATTAGCACATATTATTACACGACACATCCCATACGCTGGACAAATATCAAACCAATTAATGTGAGTGTACGAAACTGTCACATGATCAGTATTTAAGTACCTACATATTACATATTAATATATGACACTAATAAAAATGGACTATACTTTATTGGACAGTGCACGGAACTATGTACATATAGAAACAAGCCCGGCTTAACCCATAAAACTGTTTATGGGTGGATACTATCAGGAAATAAAATAACACAATGAATCAAAGCTATTAATTTCATTAATATTTTTTTACCCGGACACGCGTTACTGTGGCTCAGTCTGGTTAAATAAATAAAATAGAAAGCACACATTTCTAAAATGCTTGCGAGGCAATGACAATATTGAACATCTACGAGACACAATGCAGTGGAAAACATTGTGAAATGATCATGAAAAGTGACAACGGTTGTCAAGAAGCACGCTGCCCGCCATGGGAAATGTTTAGTATGGCGGGCGTCGCTGTTACGTTCAACAGATGGCGCTGCCATAGCGGCAAAAACAAAAACAAAAATAACAACAACAAAAAGGTTTTCCAAAAATATATATTTTTCACCTTGTATTTTCAATTGCATTGTTGTTCCATAGATTTTCAATATTTTCATTGCTTCACAAGCGTTTGCTTTCTTTTTTATTTCTTTTCTATTTGATCGAACTGAGTCTGAATACATTTGGTAAAAAATAATCCATTCGAACCCTTATCAGCACCCCAACCTATGATGCAGTGCATAGGGCACTGCATCATATAAACGCAGTGTTATCTTGATCGTTAACGCGCGAAGGAAAGGTGACCAGCCCTCCGCTTCAGGTACCAGTCCAGGATAATATTGAATAAATATTAAAGTGAAAAAATTACTATATATTTGACCCCCCGTGGAAATTGAACCCGGGACCTCCAGTACGGCAACCGAGCGTGATGGTCAAAAAAGCTAGGTGCAACTAACAGTAAGTTACGTTAAAATCTTTTTTTTTGACAGCAAAAAACCCGCTTTATTGGCAGTCCAGTGATTTCAATTTCAAACTGGATACTCCATTCTTAATTAATGTTTTACTTATATGAACCAATTTAGAAAATTGTTCTTGAATCACTAGAACTTCACTAGAGACATCTATTGGTGAGATGTAAAGAAGCTTTTTACTAAGCAGAAACTCTTATATTAGTATGTGAGGTCCGAATCCTGGATTATAATCACACACATGAGAAACGCCAGAAAATAACATTTTCATTTTTATTATTAAGCTTATAATTTGACCAGATAATTTATTTACAACATTTTGAGTGCGTAAATTATAAGCTTAATAATAAAAATGAAAATGGTATTTTCTGGCGTTTCTCATGTGTGTGATTATAATCCAGGATTCGGACCTCACATACTAATATAAGAGTTTCTGCTTAGTAAAAAGCTTCTTTGCATCTCACCAATGTTTTACTTAGTAAATACCAAAATGGATAGATTTTACCACAAAGTGACTGCCGAATTAATTAATCGATACTCTATATTGACGAAATTTTCCGAATTGGATCACATACAACCTTCGATCAGGTGTAAAAACTCAACCGATAGTTCCTGGATTGATTTACACTGCAAAAAAAAAACTAAAAAGCAACGCGTGTCATTGTCGAGGACAAATAAAGTGTGTAGAAAAAAATGAACGCCACAGTTTGTAACTTAATTTTTTTTAATAATTTATATTTGAAGCACTGAAGAATTTTATGATTAAAATTTAACTTTGTTTTAAAATCACTATAAATATTTTATTATAACTTAATTATCCCCCTCCGTAGTGTAATGGTCAGCACGCTCGGATACCGTTCTGGAGGTCTCGGGTTCGATTCCCAGGGGGGTTTAATAAATATAAGTGATTTTTTCAATATAATATTTATTCAATATTACACTGGACTGGTACCTGAAGTGGAGGGCTGATCACCTTTCCTTCATGTGTTAACGATCGAGATAACACTGCGTTTATATGATGCAGTGCCCTATGCACTATTGGGGTGCTGATAAGGGTTCGAATGGATTATTTTTTACCAGATGTACTCAGACTCAGTTCGGTCAAATAGAAAAGAAATAAAAAAGAAAGCAATCGCTTGTGAAGCAATGAAAATATTGAAAATCTATGGAACAATGCAATTGAAAATACAAGGTGAAAAATATATATTTTTGGAAAACCTTTTTGTTGTTGTTTTTTTGGTTTTGGTTTTTCCGCTATGGCAGCGCCATCTGTTGAACGTAACGTGCGACGCCCGCCATACTAAACATTTGTCCTAAACATGTGTAATCGATCGTGATAACACTGCGTTTATATGAAGCAGTGCCCTATGCACCATTGGGGTGCGGTAAGGGGTTTATTATTATTATTATAATTGTTCCCAATGCTTAAATCATGGTGTTATTTCACAAAGTTAATGCCAATTTATTAAATAATTAAATTTAAAAAAAAAACACTAAAAAAACAAAAATTTTATGTATTTTTATGTATTATTTATATACGAGGGGGCGAAACAACTGTCACTTGTAATGGGTAGCACTTTAGACACTCCAAAAAGACAATGGACGAACAACGAAAACTTGTACACACGTCACAGGTAACGTGCAATTACCGCGGCGATCTCGAGGCCTATCAGATGGTGTGTTTGTCAACAGTAGACGCGGATCGTTTGCGAACGACGACGACCCGTTCGGCTGTACCGTTCGAGTAACCGGATCCCGATGATCCGTTCAGCTATACCGGCCGAGCGATCGGATCTTAGAGACCTTTCCCCACCGCCTGATTCTAGATTGTTATAAGAACTGGGCTAAATGATAGTTTTAGGCAAAATACAAATAGTTTTAACAAATAGAGTCGACAATAATTTAGCAATGTTACCAATATTAAAATAAGTCCATTGCTTCTGTGACGTCATTCATTGCCAACTTACGAAAACAACGTATTTACGAAGGCGAATTTACCAAAAGAAAATGATGAATGAAAATATTGATTATATCGGCGGTTATAGACACAAAACGAGTCTAATACAATCCTTTATAGGTTGAGTATGTTAAATTAGATATCCCTCCCGTCTGATTCATTGATCCGGTCTTCTAGACCGGATCCACTGATGCGGTTCTTATGAACTATCGGATCTTAATGACACTTCGTACAACATAAATAATAATAAACAAACAAAGAACGATTACGGACGGAAAATGAACGATAATAGGCGGACAACGAATGATAACGGAAGGATAACGAATGACAATAGACGGGCAACGGAAGACAACTGACGGACAGCGAATAACAATAGACGGATAACGAATGATAACCGGCAGACAGCGAATAACAAATGACGTGCAACGAAAGAAAATTGAAGGACAGCAAATGACAATTAACGGGCAACGAATAACAACAGACGGATAATGAATGATAACGGACAGACAGCGAATATCAAATGGCGGGCAATGAATGACAACAGACGGATAACGAATGATAACGGACAGACGGCGAATAACAATAAACGGGCAATGAAAGACAATTGACGGATAACAAAGGGCAATATCAATTATCGCTATGATCACATCTGATTGTATATCTGTTTTTTGTCACTATGATTTGTACAATATATGTACTGCACAACGTCAATACGACTAGCCGGTTACATGGTCGCGTAATTTTAGACGGACTGAGGCGAGATGAAACGACTTGGTATAGGTGAGTGTGTGCGTATGTGCGTATGTGTATTACACACATTGCGCAAGCGACGAGCGAATATCAAACTATACATAGTTTTAGCATGGAAAGCGTTCGCAGGTGGGGACTATTTTTTTACACGATCAAAGGCTTGTTCATTCACCCTATTTTAGTGTGGGTCCCAACGGCTCTGTATGGGTGAATTCATGACAAGAAGTAATACATATTTAAAGCCTAAACTATTGTTTTTGATACCTCAACATAGATGAAGAACGGTATGGAAGTCTTGGCATTTACAGGGCTCACGACCGTCATTGAAAAAACGAAGTTTTTTTTTTTTTAAATTACAAAATAAATATTTAAAAAAAACTAACTAACTAACAATCACGCCGCTTCCCCGCAGGGGTAGGCAGAGAGAGTAGAGCGCCACACCACTCTGTCCTTGCAAACATTCTTCGCCTCTTCCACGTTCATGCATCTCCTCATACATACCCGCCGCTTGTTACGACTCCTAACCTGACCACTTTCAAGTATTTGGCATACCTGATCGTGCCATGTTTTTCTCGGTCTTCCTCTGCTTCTTTTCCGAATAACATTCGCCTCATAGATTTGTTTTACCGTTCTTTCGTCACTCATTCATTCCACATGTCCAAACCATCTCAACACACCTTTCTTAATTTTATCGATAGTGCTTATCTCAGCTTTGCATTCCTTCCTTATTTCACTAATCGCACATCTATCATACATTTAAATAATACAAAATAGTTGATAAATATACAATACATTTCAAATATAACGTTTCTACCTCTCTAATAAAGTAGATAATAGTGTTTAGAGAGGGAGTTCGTTTTACAATTTTTTTTTTTTAACAAAATAAATTAAAAATTAAAATGAAATCTTTGGTATGGAGTCAAGATAGGGGTGAGATTTATATGTTTTTTTATTTTAGTTTTAAATAGGCCGATATAAGTGACGGCGGACCTTACACACAAATGAAAGAGTCTCCGCTTAATAAAAGAATTCCTCATACCGCCATAGATGTCTCTAGTGAACTCGCGCAGATGTGTTGCGAGTTTGATCAGTATATCAAGAAATTTGTCAACCGTTGGCAGAATCGGTGAATGTTACACGTTCTTTGACTGATAAACACTTTGAGAAGCACTGAAACACCCGAGAAATTAATATCTCGGCAACTACACGCACACAGACACACTTGCACTGGTTGCACATAAAAAAATAAATAAAACACAAGCACTCGTGACGTTTTACTAAACACCAGCGTTTGCACGTAGAAAAACTATTAAAATAAACAATTAAACACTGCTAGCTTACATCAGGTGTAAATTTATATGTATATATATGTATATATATATATATATATATATATATATATATATATATATATATATATATATATATACATATATATATATATATATAAACATATATATATACATATATATATATATATATATATATATATATATATATATATATATATATATATATATATATATATATATATATATATATATATATATATATATATACGTGGTAATATTTTTCTTTATAAATTGGGTGTAAATAATATGTAAAGTGGGCGTTTAATAATAAAATAAACAATGTGTTGCTTTGTAATTAAAGAAACGACAATAAAAGTTTATTCTTAATTAATCTTTATAATAATTTTTATATCTATCTATCTATCTATCTGATTCTGACAGTTAATAATATTATCGGAAGTCTTTTGTTTTATTCTGAGCGACGCATGCGACATCTGGTGGTATTTTATGTAGGTACTATTTGTAAGTAGGTACTTAATAAAATGTATAGGTAGATACCTAGTTATTTTATTACATATATATATATATATATATATATATATATATATATATATATATATATATATATATATATATATATACATATATATATATATATATATATATATATATATATATATATATATACACATATATACACCACCCAATGGGGCATAGGGCACTGCATCATATAAACGCAGTGTTATCTTGATCACGACCACATGAAGGAAAGGCGATCAGCCCTCCGCTTCAGGTACCAGTCCAGGGTAATATTGAATTAGAGTGAAATAATCACTTATATTTATTTTTCCCCCTCGAAATCGAATATATATATATATATATATATATATATATATATATATATATATATATATATATATATATATATATATATATATATATATATATATATATATATATATATATATATATATATATATATATATATATATATATATATATATATATATATATATATATATATATATATATATATATATATATATATATATATATATATATATATATATATATATATATATATATATATATATATATATATATATATATATATATATATATATATATATATATATATATATATATATATATATATATATATATATATATATATATATATATATATATATATATATATATATATATATATAAACATATAAATAAATCCAAAAACCGATAAAGTAACGACTTATTTTAAGGATATTGTTATCAACTTGTCATAAATGATTCGTCACCCGCTTTACGAACAAAAGAAAAAATAAAATGCAAAATAACACATGCTGGAAAAATCCATTTCGTTCGGTCATCATACATATTATCCGGCGATGCATTGTCTCGATAATGTGGAATAACGACCAATTTGATACGGTAACCATATGGAAATACCGATCACCATATTATATCGTGGGTATACTGGCAAAAAACTTTAACTCCAAAATCTCTGTTTGAATAATCCCTGTTATTTTTTGGCATCTCATCAAAGATAAAAAAGAATATGGTAAAAAGATAATAAGTCTGGGCATTTACTGGATGACGATCGTCATAGGCTGGTTTAATTTATCACTTTACACACGAGTAACATTCACCAATTCTACCCATTATTGACAACCGCACTACTCAAATTCTTGGAAGTTCCATATACATATCGCTCACTCCTTTCAAGAACGTCATAAATCAAAAAACTTGATTTTTCAGGAGAACGTTTTTAAAGTTTAAAAATGTAACACAATGTATTAAAAATAAATATCAAGCCACTTATTGAACTTTTAACTATGCAACAGGTCGTTTTAGGTAAAACCTGAAGGTTTTTTCTCCATTTGAAAAATATTTAGTTTATTTAAAAACATAATTAAACAATACCTTTTCTTAAAAATGCAAAAACAACACTTTCTGCCCTGTAGCGGGTAAATATTAAATTAAAAATATTTTTTGCTGGGATATAGTACATTTTCTGGGCATTCCGAAAACATGCACAACTGAAAATTGACGAATTTTGATTTATGACGTTCTTGAAAGGAGTGAGCGATATATGAACCAATTTAGAAACATTGTTCTTGCATCACAAGAACTTCACAAGAGACATCTATTGGTGAGATGAAAATAAGCTTTTTACTGAGCAAAAAATTGGTCGCCAGCCCTGTAAATGTCCAGACTTCCATATTCTTCTTCATCTATGTTGAGATGTAAAAAATATATACATAAAAAATAACTCCTATAATTAGAGATAATCCAGATTTGTTAACAAGTATTTGGACACACTAAATTTTTGTGAATAATCCCTGTTGGGAGTTATGTTGAATTTACTTGTAAAACCACATAAGTATATATGACATTTCAAACTACTTCGTATATTTTGCCAATTTATAGAACGTTGAAAACTTTATAATATGCATCATCAAGTCAAAATTTTAATTTTAGTTAAGGTTTTTTGCCAGTATACCCACGATATTAGGTCCCAGTATTCGTTAAGTCGCAACTTTGTCGGGTTGTGGTCTTTTCAAGAACGTCATAAATCAAAAAACTTGATTTTTCACGAGAACGTTTTTTAAGTTTAAAATATAATACAATGTATTAAAAATAAATATCAAGCCACTTATTGAACTTTTTACTGTGCTACAGATCTTTTTAGGTGAAACCTGAAGGTTTTTTCTCCATTTGAAAAATATTAAGTATATTAAAAACAATAAACAATACCATTTCTTCAAAATGCAAAAACTACACTTTCTGCCCTGTAGCGGGTAAATATTAAGTTAAAAATATGCCTCTCTTGCTGGGATATAGTACATTTTCTGGGCATTCCGAAAACATGTATTAAATGTATAAAAAAAGAACTTCACCGATAAGACACACAAGGTGGCTTGGTGGGTCTCTGCAAAAAAAAGTTCTAAATATGTATACATTGTGATTTAAATAAATGCATACAAATAAAAACATGCACAACTGAAAATTTAGGTTTTTTTAATTTATGACGTTCTTGAAAGGAGAGAACAATTTTTTTTAAAGTATACACTAATTTTCACTTCCACTTTAAGTATATAAAGATGCCACGAGTCATATCAAAGGCGCTTTACAATTTACATTTTTTTGCAAAAAAAAAAAAAAAACGGCAGCATCAAGATGCGCAATCTAGGAGGCAGTGCTTAATATGTGGATATATATATATATATATATATATATATATATATATATATATATATATATATATATATATATATATATATATATATATATATATATATATATATATATATATATATATATATATATATATATATATATATATATATATATATATATATATATATATATATATATATATATATATATATATATATATATATATATATATATATATATATATATATATATATATATATATATATATATATATATATATATATATATATATATATATATATAACACATGTCGACCTCTTCGATACACTTCATTAAACGACATATCTCCAGTGCCTATAAATAAACTCTATCTATATGGGGAACGGAATAAATTCAATCAATTAACCAGCTGCCTGACATATCGCTCACTCCTTTCAAGAACGTCATAAATCAAAAATCGTCAATATACAGTTGTGCATGTTTTTGGAATGCCCAGAAAATGTACTATATCCCAGTAAAAGTAGCATATTTTTAACTTAATATTTACGTGAAAGTTTTGTTTTTGCATTTTGAAGAAATGGTATTGTTTAATTATTTTTTCAAATATACTTAATATTTTTCAAATGGAGAATAAACCTTCAGGTTTTACCTAAAAAGATCTGTTGGACAGTAAAAAGTTCAATAAAAGCCTTGATATTAATTTTTAATATATTGTTTTATATTTTTAAACTTTACAAACGTTCTCCTGAAAAATCAAGTTTTTTGATATATGACGTTCTTGAGAGGAGTGAGCGATATATAAAATAAAACCAATTCGGGGATCAAAAATAAATTATCGGAGAAGGTACTTTATGGAAAGGTATATATATATATATATGTAGTGATTAGTCATATTTTCTTATTTTGTTTTTACCTTATGTTTTTTATATTTTCTCATTTTTTATATTTTCTCATTTGTTTATTTTAAATATGCTTCTAACCTTATGTTTTTCTCATTTATTTCTTTTAAATATGCTTCTTATGCCTATTTATTATACCTGTTTATTGTTTTTATATTTTGCCATGTATTAGTATTAGTTTTGGTTATTTAAAAAAAAATCTTTTTTGTTACTTTATTATTTGTGTTCCAGTCTTGTTAACCTTAATCCCATGTCCCAAAATGAGAAATACAAATTACTCATCGGGAATATTATATGTATATATGACTTATGTGTGTCATATGTTTTGAAATAAATAAATAAATATACAATACAACACGAGTCCAAAAGACTCGATGAAAGCTGTCCCACCGCATTCCCAGATCTGATGCAGAAGCATCTAGGCATCCTGATGCTTCTGCATCACCTTCTCTTGCAAAGATTTTTTAAAACTAAGTTGCGAAATGTATTGAAAATATGTGTGGACCATAGACATCAACATATAGAGCCGCCGATAATTTAGCGATGTTACCAATATTAAAATTAGTCCATCGTTTCTGTGACGTCATTCATTACCAACTTACGAAAACAACGTATTCACGAAGGCGAATTTTCCACAAGAAAATGATGAATGAAAATATTGATTATATCGGCTGTTATAAACACAAAACGAGTTTAATACAATACTTTGTAGGTTGAGTATGTTAAATTAGATATTCCTCCCGTCTGATAATGATCCATTATATGATAAATAACTCCTATAATTGGAGATAATACTGTTTTGTTAACAAGTATTTGGACACACTCAGAATGTTGTAAATAAATAAATCATTATTATTCTTATATAAGGAATGTAGACGTCTTTATCAAATTTTATGATAAATAACTCCTATAATTGGAGATAATCCAGTTTTGTGAACAAGTACTTGGACACACTCCGAATGTTGTAAATAAATAAATCATTATTCCAGTGTCGGGTTGTGGTCCCGTGATTAGTGTCGCGGACTCTTAAGTCAGAGTTTCTCGGTTCGAACTCACTCTACCACAATTTGATACCTATTTCTAATAATGAGCTGCTTAGGCTCACAGAAATATGGTGAAATTGAAATATTTGTGTGAATAATAAAAACACAAATATTTCTATTTATTAAAAAACCATATAAATGTATATATATATATATATATATATATATATATATATATATATATATATGTAATAAAATAACTAGGTACCTACCTATACATTTTATTAAGTACTTACAAAAAGTACCTACATAAAACAGTTCTACCACCAGATGCCGCATGCGTCGCTCAGAATTAAACAAAAGACTTCCGATAATATTATAACTGTCAGAATCAGATAGATAGATAGATAGATAGATATAAAAATTATTATAAAGATAAATTAAGAATAAACTTTAATTACAAAGCAACACATTGTTTATTTTATTATTATACACCCACTTTACATATTATTTACACTTAATTTTCAAAAGGAAAATATTACCACGTTATAAAACGACAATTTTGTTAATTGGAAATGGATTATGAAACATTAGATGTATTAAAACAATTACTACAATATGTTCGGAGTGAGAGAGAAAAATTAGAAGATGATCAAAGAAGACGATTAGAATATAATCAAAGAAGACGTGGAAATCTAAGAACTAGTGATAAAATTAAAGATAAAAGTCCATGTAAGATTTGTGAAAATTTAAATAAGGGAACTCGATATCACCCTGAAGCAACGTGCTGGTTTAAAACAAAGGAGGATGATAAGATTAATAATAAAAATGAAGATTTACAAATTACACAGAAACAGTGCTTGAAGAATGAAAATAAAAATAATGTGGAAAAAATTTCTACAAAATATAAAATAAAATATACTCCAGAAAAGAAGAATTTCGAAGCAGATTGTATGAGCAGGAATCCAGTATTAGAATCGAAGGAAAATGCAAATGAACAATTAAAAGTTGTAAATTTGGTTAAATTAGAAGATATTTTAAAAGATCAGAATAAAAATGAAGACACACAAATAACACAGAAACAGTGCTTGAAAAATGAAAATAAAAATAAAGTAGAAAAAACTTCTACGAAAGATAAAATAAAATATACTCCAGGAAAGAAGAATTTAGAAGTAGATTGTCTAAGCAGGAATCCAGTTTTAGAATCGAATAAAAATGCAGATGAACAATTAAAAGTTGTACATTTGGTTATATTAGAAGATACTTTAAGAGATCTGAATAAAAATGAAGGAATTCAAAAGAAAAAAACAAACGGATTGAGAAAAACTGTGTCTACTTTAAAAGGGTCAAGAAGAAAAAAAAATACAAAAAAAAAGAAAGAAAAAAAAGAACGGAAAAAAGAAAAAAAAAAGAAAGAAAAAAAAACAAGAAAGAAAAAAAAGAAAGAAAAAAAAGAAGGAAAAAAGAGGAAAAAAAAAAAAAAACTTTATCATATCACTAAACTTATACAAGTCCATTCACTACAAGAAGATGATCCGGAGGACGAGTGAAAATTTTACTATGAATTTTCATCCCCAAGGGGGGAGATGTAATAAAATAACTAGGTACCTACCTATACATTTTATTAAGTACTTACAAAAAGTACCTACATAAAACAGTTCTACCACCAGATGCCGCATGCGTCGCTCAGAATTAAACAAAAGACTTCCGATAATATTATAACTGTCAGAATCAGATAGATAGATAGATAGATAGATATAAAAATTATTATAAAGATAAATTAAGAATAAACTTTAATTACAAAGCAACACATTGTTTATTTTATTATTATACACCCACTTTACATATTATTTACACTTAATTTTCAAAAGGAAAATATTACCACGTTATATATATATATATATATATATATATATATATATATATATATATATATATATATATATATATATATATATATATGTATATATATATATATATGTATATATATATATATATATATATATATATATATATATATATATATATATATATATATATATATATATATATATATATATATATATATATATATATATATATATTCTTATATAAGGAATGTAGACGTCTTAGTTTTGTAATTTTATCAACTGGGGATTTATATTCGTGCGACGAAAACCCAAAGACAACAGTTTTATCTGCCATCTGATAACAATTAATTTCCCCTCATTTAAAAACAATTATAGTATTAACTTTTGGGCCATCAATAAGGCTTTGGTACACAGTAGCTGATGCTAAATATGTTCGTATCTCACTCGTACAAAATATAGGGTATCATTACGTCTGTTTGCCAGAGAAGGAATTAATATTGTATTATATTATATTTGTATTGTATTTATATATATTAATTGTTAAAATCCAACACTGATTTTATGAGTCTAATAAATTGTATTTTACTGTTCAAAATGCATGAAAAATTCGTACAAAATATAGGGTATCATTACGTCTTTTTGCCAGAGAAGGAATTAATATTGTATTATATTATATTTGTATTGTATTTATATATTAATTGTTAAAATCCAACACTGATTTTATGAGTCTAATAAATTGTATTTTACTGTTCAAAATACATGAAAAATTCGTACAAAATAAAGGGTATCATTACGTCTTTGTGCCAGAGAAGGAATTAATATTGTATTATATTATATTTGTATTGTATTTATATATTAAATGTTAAAATCAAACACTGATTTTATGAGTCTAATAAATTGTATTTTACTGTTCAAAATACATGAAAAATTCGTACAAAATATAGGGTATCATTACGTCTTTTTGCCAGAGAAGGAATTAATATTGTATTATATTATATTTGTATTGTATTTATATATTAAATGTTAAAATCAAACACTGATTTTGATGAGTCTAATAAATTGTATTTTACTGTTCAAAATACATGAAAAATTCGTACAAAATATAGGGTATCATTACGTCTTTTTGCCAGAGAAGGAATTAATATTGTATTATATTATATTTGTATTGTATTTATATATATATATTAATTGTTAAAATCCAACACTGATTTTATGAGTCTAATAATTTGTATTTTACTGTTCAAAATACATGAAAAATTCGTACAAAATATAGGGTATCATTACGTCTTTTTGCCAGAGAAGGAATTAATATTGTATTATATTATATTTGTATTGTATTTATATATTAAATGTTAAAATCAAACACTGATTTTAATGAGTCTAATAAATTGTATTTTACTGTTCTAAATACATGAAAAATTCGTACAAAATAAAGGGTATCATTACGTCTTTGTGCCAGAGAAGGAATTAATATTGTATTATATTATATTTGTATTGTATTTATGTATATATTAAATGTTAAAATCAAACACTGATATTAATGAGTCTAATAAATTGTATTTTACTGTTCTAAATACATAAAAAATTCGTACAAAATATAGGGTATCATTACGTCTTTTTGCCAGAGAAGGAATTAATATTGTATTATATTATATTTGTATTGTATTTATATATTAAATGTTAAAATCAAACACTGATTTTAATGAGTCTAATAAATTGTATTTTACTGTTCAAAATACATGAAAAATTCGTACAAAATATAGGGTATCATTACGTCTTTTTGCCAGAGAAGGAATTAATATTGTATTATATTATATTTGTACTGTATTTATATATATATTAATTGTTAAAATCCAACACTGATTTTATGAGTCTAATAATTTGTATTTTACTGTTCAAAATACATGAAAAATTCGTACAAAATATAGGGTATCATTACGTCTTTTTGCCAGAGAAGGAATTAATATTGTATTATATTATATTTGTATTGTATTTATATATTAAATGTTAAAATCAAACACTGATTTTATGAGTCTAATAAATTGTATTTTACTGTTCAAAATACATAAAAAAAATTCGTACAAAATATAGGGTATCATTACGTCTTTTTGCCAGAGAAGGAATTAATATTGTATTATATTATATTTGTATTGTATTTATATATTAAATGTTAAAATCAAACACTGATTTTAATGAGTCTAATAAATTGTATTTTACTGTTCAAAATACGTGAAAATTTGTACAAAATATAAGGTATCATTACGTCTTTTTGCCAGAGAAGGAATTAATATTATATTATATTATATTTGTATTGTATTTATATATTAAATGTTAAAATCAAACACTGATTTTAATGAGTCTATTAAATTGTATTTTACTGTTCAAAATACATGAAAAATTCGTACAAAATATAGGGTATCATTACGTCTTTTTGCCAGAGAAGGAATTAATATTGTATTATATTATATTTGTATTGTATTTATATATTAATTGTTAAAATCCAACACTGATTTTATGAGTCTAATAAATTGTATTTTACTGTTCAAAATACATGAAAAATTCGTACAAAATAAAGGGTATCATTACGTCTTTGTGCCAGAGAAGGAATTAATATTGTATTATATTATATTTGTATTGTATTTATGTATATATTAAATGTTAAAATCAAACACTGATTTTATGAGTCTAATAAATTGTATTTTACTGTTCAAAATACATGAAAAATTCGTACAAAATAAAGGGTATCATTACGTCTTTGTGCCAGAGAAGGAATTAATATTGTATTATATTATATTTGTATTGTATTTATATATTAAATGTTAAAATCAAACACTGATTTTATGAGTCTAATAAATTGTATTTTACTGTTCAAAATACATGAAAAATTCGTACAAAATATAGGGTATCATTACGTCTTTTTGCCAGAGAAGGAATTAATATTGTATTATATTATATTTGTACTGTATTTATATATATATTAATTGTTAAAATCCAACACTGATTTTATGAGTCTAATAATTTGTATTTTACTGTTCAAAATACATGAAAAATTCGTACAAAATATAGGGTATCATTACGTCTTTTTGCCAGAGAAGGAATTAATATTGTATTATATTATATTTGTATTGTATTTATATATTAAATGTTAAAATCAAACACTGATTTTAATGAGTCTAATAAATTGTATTTTACTGTTCAAAATACATTAAAAAAATTCGTACAAAATATAGGGTATCATTACGTCTTTTTGCCAGAGAAGGAATTAATATTGTATTATATTATATTTGTATTGTATTTATATATTAATTGTTAAAATCCAACACTGATTTTATGAGTCTAATAAATTGTATTTTACTGTTCAAAATACATGAAAAATTCGTACAAAATAAAGGGTATCATTACGTCTTTGTGCCAGAGAAGGAATTAATATTGTATTATATTATATTTGTATTGTATTTATGTATATATTAAATGTTAAAATCAAACACTGATATTAATGAGTCTAATAAATTGTATTTTACTGTTCTAAATACATAAAAAAATACGTAGAAAATATAGGGTATCATTACGTCTTTTTGCCAGAGAAGGAATTAATATTGTATTATATTATATTTGTATTGTATTTATATATTAAATGTTAAAATCAAACACTGATTTTAATGAGTCTAATAAATTGTATTTTACTGTTCTAAATACATGAAAAATTCGTACAAAATATAGGGTATCATTACGTCTTTGTGCCAGAGAAGGAATTAATATTGTATTATATTATATTTGTATTGTATTTATGTATATATTGAATGTTAAAATCAAACACTGATATTAATGAGTCTAATAAATTGTATTTTACTGTTCTAAATACATAAAAAAATACGTAGAAAATATAGGGTATCATTACGTCTTTTTGCCAGAGAAGGAATTAATATTGTATTATATTATATTTGTATTGTATTTATATATTAAATGTTAAAATCAAACACTGATTTTAATGAGTCTAATAAATTGTATTTTACTGTTCTAAATACATGAAAAATTCGTACAAAATATAGGGTATCATAACGTTTTTGTGTCAGAGAAGGAATTAATATAGTAATATATGTATTTATATATTATTTCGACAGTCCCTACGTAAAGTACTCTATCTGCAAAACTGTTACTTTACAGGAGAGAGCTTAGAAGATTTTTTCAACGTATTCTTTTTTTATTAATTAACGGTTTTATCTGAAATTCTAAACTAGTATTATTCATTCAAATACACGATAAAATAATGTACTAAATCATGTTAAAACTTTATGCTTTGTCAAAATTATGTAGTTAGCGTTGTTAGAGTTCAGGTCATTTTGAAAATTCGATGTAGATGTAGCGTCTCATACGCCTGAAAACTAGGTGTATTTTATTTTGAATATTTTTTTTGTTTGTTTATATTTTTAGATAACGGTCAATTGATAACATACACCAAATATCTCAAAATTGACAAAAATGTAGTTAGAGCACTTTAAGCAAGGCACGTCGATTAATTGAATGTTAAAATCAAACACTGATTTTATGAGTCTACTAAATTGTATTTTACTGTTTAAAATACATAAAAAAATCGTACAAAATATAGGGTATCATTACGTCTCTTTGCCAGCTAAGGAATAAATTATTATTGTTTTATATTTAATTATTATATCGCTCACTCCTTTTAACAACCTCATATATGAAAAATCGTAAATTTTCAGTTGAACATGTTTTCAGAACGCCCAGAAAATGTACTATATCCCAGCAAAAGAGGCATATTTTTAACTTAATATTAATACAGGACAGAAACTGATGTTTTAGCATTTTGAAGAAAAGGCATTGTTTATTATTTTTTAAATATATTTTAAATGGAGAAAAAACCTTCAGGTTTTACCTGAAGTAACTTCCGCCTCCGTAGTGTAATGGTCAGCACGCTCGGCTACCGTTCTGGAGGTCCCGGGTTCGATTCCCAAGGGGGGTAAAATAAATATAAGTGATTTTTTCACTGTAATATTTATTCAAAATTACCATGAACTGGTACCTGAAGCGGAGGGCTGATCACCTTTCCTTCATGTATAAACGATCAAACACTGCGTTTATATGACACAGTGCCCTATGCACCATTGGGGTGCGGATAAGGGTTCTATTATTTTTATTATTGTTGACTTTTTTTAGGTTGCACAGTAAAAAGTATAATAAGTTGCTTGACGTTCTTGAAAGGAGTGAGCGATGTATAGAAAGATTTTTTTAACTCCTTTCCTATCAATGACTCCTTTTTTCAAAACCATATAATTATTTCGAAGAAAAACTTGTTTAGTCGATTCAAAAACGGTGTTTTAAGAGAAAAAATATTAAACCTTCTCTTCTGCCTTTGAAATGAGGCCGGCGCAGAAGGTAAAAATACCCTTTCCGCCTGAAACATCAATCGACCGAACGGGTAGAAATACCTTTCCCGTCCTTAGTGTGCTAATGATCGAGAGTAGCCGCGTTCATCTGGCGAAAACGAGATTAAAACGAGGTCAATTACTTGTGCATTAATTGACAATGCTCACAAACTATAAAATTTAAATATAGGGCAATGAATATTTATGGTAATCGGTCGAAACAGATTGATAATTAATTCAATTGCTTTGCGTTCGCCGCTCTGATGGTAAAAACGCACGACTAATTCAAACGATACCAACTTAATAAAAGTGCTTTTTACGACCTGCAGGCGTTAGGGACAAAGGTGTATAGTGTGTGCAAGGAAAGTGATGGTTTTTAACCGTTCCCTTCCGGTACTAAAATAAAACGCGCGTCCCGGTGTTGGGTAGTCATTACACAATAAAAAAAAAACGATTTTAAGTCGGAAAAATACGGACATTCATAGCTAATCCCCTTAATGAATTATAAATGAAGTCAAAAATTATAATAATTTAGATTTATTTGATAAAAACATTAAAAAAACATCTGGCAACGCTCACGGAGCAAGCATCTTGTCGGGAGCACAATAGCTACTGCCGCTAGCCAGAGAACATTGAGGTTTGAGCTCCTCACGCTTGCACAGTGCAAGTATGCAAGAATGAGATGCGAATACAATGTCGCGGTTCCCGCACACTCTTCACGCGCTGTTTATACGCGAATTTGTTTCCGATATTCACAAAATACCTCCGATGTACCCCATAAATTCTGATTATTATTAATATTATTTTTTAAATCAATGCGTGAATATGTTATGGAGGAATGCCTAAAATCTTAGCCTTGTATTTATTATATTTATAGAGATATTATGGTTATTAGAAGCAATGTGTACTAGGTACACAACACCGGGAAGGGTCACGCGCTGTTTATACACGAATTTGTTCCCTATATTCACAAAATACCTCCGATGTACCCGATAAATTTTAATTATTATTAATATTATTTTTTAAATGAATGCATACATATCGCTCACTCCTTTCAAGAACGTCATAAATAAAAAAACACAATTTTTCAGGAGATCGTTTTTAAAGTTAAAAAAATATAACACAATGTATTAAAAATAAAAATCAAGTCACTTATTAAACTTTTTACTGTGCAACAGATCTTTTTAGGTAAAACCTGAAGGTTTTTTCTCCATTTGAAAAATCTTTAATATATTTTAAAAAATAATTAAAAAAATACATTATCTTCAAAATGCAAAAACAACATTTTCTGCCCTGTAGCGGGTAAATATTAAGTTAAAAATATGCCTCTTTTGCTGGGATATAGTACATTTTCTGGGCATTCCAAAAACACGCACAACTGAAAATTGACGATTTTTGATTTTTGACGTTCTTGAAAGGAGTGGGCGATATGTCATGGAGGAATACCTAAAATCTTAGCCTTGTATTTATTATATTTATAGAGATATTGTGGTTATTAGAAGCAATGTGTTCAAGGTACACAACGCTACAGAACGTTAAAGAATTCAGTCATATTCTTTATTTCATCACGAAGTTTCACTTAAATCACGCAAATGGTGTTGTGCGCATTTTTTTATTAATATTTTTAGCCCTGATGAAATGTTCCCGCAATTCCTGGTAATTCATTTTAATTCATTTTAATTTATTTTAATTTATTCATAAGCTCGAAATACAGATCATCAAAACACAGATGGCGAAATGGAGTGTCATTAATTCAACTGTGTACAAAAATGGACACGGATTCAATCGTTCATTCTTTCGATAGGGTGAGGAGACCTATTATGGACAGTTCTAGGACTGTCCGTCGTAATGCCACACTGCTACTGCTGTTAGCACCGTCGCACATAGGGGCAAGATGACTCGAAAATCGGACACAATTCACTGAGTGCATTTGATACAATATTTTAGGTTTGACTTGATTAGTTACGGGTAAGAGTAATAAAACAACATAATTTTTTTGTTGTTATATCATGATTTTTTTTTAAATTTTGGTATGTAAAAAATATTATACAGTGCATTAAAATTTAAAAAATTAAATTAAAAAAAGCTAAACTGGCAGTGCACAACGGAGTCCTGGTTCCAACTCTAATGTATGGAAGTGAAACATGGAGTTGGTAAAAGAAGGATGAAAGTAGACTGAATGCAGTCGAAATGCGATCTCTCAGAAGAATGTGCGACAAAACGATGTATGATGGATGTGCGATTAGTGAAATAAGGAAGGAATGCAAAGCTGAGATAAGCATTATCGATAAAATTAAGAAAGGTGTGTTGAGATGGTTTGGACATGTGGAATGAATGAGTGACGAAAGAACGGTAAAACAAATCTATGAGGCGAATGTTAGTGGGAAAAGAAGCAGAGGAAGACCGAGAAAAACATGGCACGATCAGGTATGCCAAATACTTGAAAGTGGTCAGGTTAGGAGTCGTAACAATCGGCGGGTATGTATGAGGAGATGCATGAACGTGGAAGAGGCGAAGAATGTTTGCAAGGACAGAGTAATGTGGCGCTCTATTCTCTCTGCCTACCCCTGCGGGGAAGCGGCGCGATGGTTAGTTAGTTAGTTAGTTATTAAAAAAATCGGTGAAAAATCAAGTGACTAACTAGAGCAATGGGGGAAACAATGCACTGGTGTCTGTATTCAAGAAAAAATAATACCATATAGTCGTCTCTATTATTTCATTTTTGTATTTGTTTCCGATTTTCGAGTCATCTTGCCCCTATGTGGGTCGCGCCGTTTCACTGCATCGGTAGGCAGACAGGATGGAACGCCGCACTCGTCTGTCCTGACATAATACACTCATAGCTTCCTTTGGATGGCTTGGATGACTTGACTCTGGCCAATGTCTGTACACGACGGATTCTCCAGTTCTTTGGACACGTGGCAATGAGTGGTTGTGATCGGTAGCCTGGAGGGGAAGAGAGGGAGAGGAAGATCCCCACACGATGGACCGATGGAGTTAAGGCAGCAGCAGGCACCTCGGTGGTTAGAGCGCTACGTGCAGCGCAGTCAAGGGATAACTGGAGAAGAGTCATTGCTTCTAAAAGGGTCACAACCTAAGTAATGAGGAATAAGACGTAGAAGAAGCTTCGTCTACACTAATATATATATATATATATATATATATATATATATATATATATATATTTATATATATTTTTAGATGAGAGTTGCATTTATTATTTGCCTTGCTATATATATATATATATATATATATATATATATATATATATATATATATACAAGGTTTATAGATCAATTAGTGGATTTTTGTTTCTTCTAGCTAAGAACCTCTTGTATTTTAATCTGTGTTGGGAACAGGAGGGATAATCTAGTGTGGGCCAATCGGGAAATTGTCAGCATTTGCTCATTGCTGGGAGGAAACCACGTTGCACTCCTCAGGAGAAGCCGGACTGCTGACTGTCATCAGCAGACCTTCCGTTCCACTAGAAGAGAGTTCGGCATTTTGTGTCCAAATATTTGGGAAGTATATTTTCTAGAAATGGAAAGACTAATAATGTTGACGTGGTGAAACCACGTTTCTCCTCTAGCCTGGCAAAAATAATCAATTATCAATCGTTTAATTTAATTAGTCTTAGGTAAATTTTTTTTCTGTGCGCGCAAATATTTTTTATGGCCCCGACCTTTTATAATTTACCTGTCATAAAACTAAAATGTATTTAAAAGGTTTGAATCATAAAAAAACTGTCGCCAACCCGCTGGCCTTTGAGGGATAATAGATGTTTGCCGGCGGTCATTTATCCTAAGAGCATTCTTTATTATATTATAAATAAAATTAAGGCTAATTGATGTCTAGACGTTGAAAATTTTGGGGGTGGAAACAAGCGCACCGTCAGCCAATGAAAAATGGTTTCGAGGGCGTGATCTTCAAGGAGAGAAACCGAATATAACGGGAAGAAATCAGTGGGATCGATCTCTTGGAAGCCAACAGTTGGAAGGATCAGTTGGGAGGAATCAGTCGTAAAAGGAAAGACCGACCAGTCGGACTGGTCGGAATAATCACTTGGAAGTCGGGGACTTGGAAGCCAACAATTGGAAGGATCAGTTGGAAGGGATCCATCGGATCAGAGAAGACCGACCAGTCGGACTGGTCGGAATAGTCAGTTGGAAGAATCAGTCGGGAGAAATCAGTTGGAAGGGCATTATTTCGGGAAATCAGTGGGATCGAGGAGTTGGAAGGAGCAGTCGGGAGAGATCAGGGGGATCGAGCAGTCGGGAGAAATCAGTTAGAAGGAGCATACCTACACCAGGTTTTAAGACTTAAGTGAGGAGAAGAGCGGGAGCTCTACGCAGGGAGAGAGAAGATAGAAAAAAAGGAGTTACTCATCCGGAGTATCAAAAGCAAACCCACGCCGGGTCATAAGCCTCAAAATTAAGAGCTGAAGCTCTACTAGGAGAAGAAGAAGACAAGAAGCAAGAATCATCGCACGGCGGCCCGTCATAAGAAGAACCTCATCCCAGCATCCAACGGCGCAGCTTTTTTTCACAAAGAATCACGGCCACCCCAGCATCATGGCGCATCTTTTCCACCAAAGGTTAGAATAAGTTTAATTTAAGATAGGATTAATTAATTTTAAGCTAATTTAAGATAGTGAATAAGATTAGTTTAAGTTAAAGTCGCTTTCGTATAATTTTTATATTTTTAATTAAATCAATTTAAGTATATTTTTTGTGCTGAATTTTCTTTCATCTCCCTACCCCTCTTTCTAATATTCCCAGGGTATATCAGCTTGATAAGGTGGGCGACGTCAATGTTATAGAAAGGAGAGTGCATACTAAGAACAGAGTTAATGGTATCAGTTTTAGCAAATACAAACTTATCAGCGAAAGCTAAACTGGCAGTACACAATAGAGTCCTGGCACCAACTCTAATGCATGCAAGTGCAGCATAGAGTTGGAAAAGAAGGATCAGAGTAGACTGAATGCAATCGAAATTCGATCTCTTATGGTAGTGCGACAAAACCATGTATGGTAGGTGTTCGAATAGTGAAATAAGGAAAGAACGCAAGGCTGAGATAAGCATTATGGATAAAATTAAGAAAGGTGTGTTAAGACGGTTTGGGGATGTGGAACGAATGGTCGAAGAAAGAACTGCCATTAATAGCCATGGTATGATTCAGGCTGTCCATAACTGTGCCAGTGACCAAAAAGGGTGCTGCCATCTTATAAACCTCGCTTTTTAATTGGCGGGCTGTTAATACCGTCTCGTTAATATCCATTGGCAATTTGAACAGTCAGTAATTGTTTATTTTACTGCAGGCAACACCATTTCGGCTGCAGATAAAATATAAACAATAACGAAAATTTAAACAGTGTGGTTCGTTACAAAAATGAATTGATGTCGTTATGATAAGTAGGTTAATATGTAAATCTAAGAGAAATATGCGAGATGGAAGATGGAGAATGGAGCCTTCCAGACTCCCTTACCTCAAGAGAGACGATGTTCGTCACAAACCTCCACTGTGCTGATGTTACCCTGGTACATTTGATTTTATTTTATAACTAACTAACCATCACGCCGCTTCCCCGCAGGGGTAGACAGAGATAATAGAGCGCCACATCGATCAAAAATCGTATTAAATATCAGGTTATTAAGGAAAATATCAAAAATGAAAGAGAATTAGTGGAAAATATAATGAAATAAAGGTTGCAACATTTTGAGTGTGTCCAAATACTTGTTCACAAATCTGGAATATTTCCAATTATAGGAGTTATTTTTCATATTATTTTTTAACATCTCATCAAAGATGAAGAAGAATATGGAAGTCTGCGCATTTACGGGGCTGACGACCGTCATAGGCTGGTTTAAGTGATCACTTTACACACGTATAACATTCACCAATTCTACCCATTATTAACAACCACATTTTATTTTTTTTAAATTATTTAACGTCCAAGTGAATCTGAAATATAGCTACGGCTTATGCAACACCGCTTATCATGTCCCTACTCAGGCTTCAACTTTTGTTTCATAGCCTATGCATACTCGTGAGTGGATTTACTCTTTATGTTTAAAGTTACTATAATTTCATGTAATTCATGAGTGAAAATTCTAGGCAAAAACATTAGCAAGCACACTACTAAAATTCTTGGAAGTTCTATATATATGAACCCATTTTAAAACATTGTTCTTGAATCACTAGAACTTCACTAGAGACATCTATTGATGAGATGAAAACTATGCTTAAATGCCCTACTAAACGTAAATGCACCGACTTCCATATTCTTCTTCATCTTTGATGAGATGTCAAAAAATAATATGAAAAAAATAATAATATGAGAAATAAAGGTTGGAAATAAAAAGTTGAAACTAAACGGTAGATTGAAGGTGAATATCAAAACAAGAGAATGGTGGAAAAATACAACTGATATTTGCAGCCTTGGTTTGTATGTTAGGGTCATAGAGCTGTTGGGATAAGAATTAAAAGGGAATTTGTGACGCCTGTTCGTGTCACTGATCCAAAACATTAGTTATAATCGTATTCTCTTGACTTCGATACAAATTCGCAAAAATACGAAAAAGAATCTCCATGTGTCCGTGACAGCTTTACAGCCTTATTGTAACTGTTTAGTAGTGGATAATTGTAACTGTTCTAACCTGTATATGAAGCCGAGCTGTAGGAATCCGCAGACGATGCGGAAAGCGACCTGCTCCTGTACCTTGCGGCCTTTTTCAGTGCTCCAGACTTGTCCATCTTATTCCTTCCAGCAAATGCGGCCGATCCATCCATCGATTTGACGGCAGACCCAGGATCGGTGACAGGACTATCACAAACCGACGCCAAGTTATTGACGTGCTTCTCCCCCGAGCCAGCTTCAGCGGATTCCGCCATAATTTAGGCTAATTTGGACAAAAACACCAACAAAACGCCGCACGACCAGACACGAGAACTTCACCGAAAAACCGTAATTTTTGTCCGAATTTACACATCTAGCAACCGTTTAGCTTGTTAATGGACCGCCCGAAGTTCGCACTAGTTAGTCCTAATTATATATTGAATAAATTGTAGAAATTATCTGCAGATATTCGGAAGAATTCAGATCGATCCAGTGTTATGTGTTATGTGTTATGGTCGCGAAAGAAATGTCAATTGTCAATTTTAGTCATAGACTAAATGTAACATGGATCGCAACCTTACAACATACGGACCTTGTACAATTCTGTTGGATGAGAAAGATGGCGCACTACAAATTACATTCTGTCTCTTTTTAACAATTTAAGGACAAGACCCTCACTCACTTTAAAAATAATTCAAAAATACCCTCATCCTCACCCGGTGGCGCATAGGGCACTGCATTATATAAACGCAGTGTTATCTTGATCGTTAACACATGAAGAAAAGGTAATCAGCCCTCCGCTTCAGGTACCAGTCCAGGGTAATATTAAATAAATATTAAAGTGAAAAAAATCACAATCAAATAATATTTATTTGACCCCTTCCCATGGGAATCGAACTTGGGACCTCCAATAGGGTAGCTGAGCGTTCCGACTATTACACTACGGAGGCGGTAAAATAATAGTTTTAAAATAACAATTAATTTTTTTATTTAAATTCTTCCTATCATTATTTCAGTTTTTACAAGCTAAAGTACAAATAATGTCAATAGTAGTGAAAAATACGCCATATAATTTTTATAAACGATCTGCATCGAATCTTGAACTCTGTAAATAAACGGTTGTATATTATATTTTCTCTAGCATAGAAACCATCTAGAGATTATAAATTGATTCCCAGCTGGTACATCATTAAAAATTAAAAATTTAATTTGTCATTATGAAATACCAAATCAAATATAAAACTGATCACCTCACCTTCATGTATTTCACGACCAAGATAACACTGCATTGCATTGCAAAGTGCCCTGTAAACTACTGAATATACGCGCATTGACTCTAAAAATTTATATCATTATTTCTCATTTTTAACAACTAACCCCGTTTTTCAAGAATATCTCTAATACAATTTTAAAAAAATAACGTCACCTATCCACCAATTTTCCTACATTGTAGAAGCGTTTATATTTATTTATTCCTATATGGCATATATCGTGCTGCGTAAGGATTTCCTCAGTTATACTTGATTTTTCACAATAATATAAGGTAATAAATATTTATATCCATTATTATACTAAATAAAAAAACAAAGTTTCCAATAAATTGTTGCCCTGTTGAACGGATCGCCATTATTGCTGGCGACACATAAACTTTAACCTTCATTTCTGTTTTTGACGGCTCGAATTTGTTGTCTGACAAACATTTATATGCTTAAAGTTGTTACGAAGGTAATGAATTTGATACAATTATTTAAAAATATAAACATAATAAAATATTCATTTGACAAACGCGATATATTGACTAGCTTGCGCCCGCCTATGACCTTTGCTGGCATTTTTTTGTGATAGGTGTTGCTTAGTTATTTTTGAAATAGTTTTATTATTATTAGTATTTATCGTTGTATTATTTACTTCATTCCGTTTACGATATTTATTTCCTTTTTAAAAAACGTTTTACATTCTTATTTTTATTATCGTCCCTCAGCTACACCACAAATTCGCCAAATACATTTTTTTAAATAAAACAATTTCGTTAAGTTTCTAATAAAGTTGGATTCTGTTATTACGATATTTATTTCGCAGTTATCTAAGCAAAATAGTGTTGTGGTGCCAGCCCTAATGTATGGAAAGAAACATGAAGTTTGTAAAAAATACGTAATCTCTCAGGCTCAGGCTCTATGTGTGGTAAAATGTTAGCAAAATCAACCCTAAATTATTATATTTATTTTATTTTATTTTTATTTTATTTACAGCCTTTAACAATATTAACAAAATATGTACAATAAGGGCGTTTGTGCACTATACGGAATTACACGGAATTTTACTGTCCGGCACGTCAGTTAGCATATAAACCGGATGATTGGCTTGTGCTTCTGTCCATCTTTCTACGAATCGGTGCGTGAACACGTTGCGCGTAAATTCGATCGCGCTAAACTGTCCTAGTCGCTTTCATTTTTCAAAACCGGACTACAGGACGGTCAAATTCCGTGAAGTGCACAAGCGGCTTATGAGCAATTGTCTACTACCCGGAATGTGACCATCCGGCAGTCCGGTTTTGAAAAATGAAAGCGACTACGACAGTTTAGCGTGATGGAATTTACGCGCAACGTATTCACGCACCGATCAAGAGCACCGATCCGAAGAAAGATGGACAAAAGCACAAGCCAATCATCATTTTAAAACGCTAACTGACGTGCCGGACGGTAAAATTCTGTGTAATTCCGTTGTAGTGGACAAACTCGCTCAGGCTCTATGTGTGGTAAAATGTTAGCAAAATCAACTCATCAGGAGCTTGGTCCACTCCATTGTCCTCTATGCTGCTGAAACATGGACGATAAAAGCAGCAGAAAGGAGAAAAATTGTGGTGTTGGAGGCGCATGCTCCTAATCCCATACGACAGCTAGACGCACCAACGAGTTCATTCGCCAGGAACTACGCTTGGATGGCTTGACTCTGGCCAATGTGTGTACCCGACGGATTCTCCAGTTCTTTGGACACGTTGCGCGTGGCAACGAGGATAGCCTGGAATGATCGATAGCCTGGAGGGAAAGAGAGGGAGAGGAAGATTCTCACACGATGGACTGATCAAGTTAAGGGAGCAGCAGGCACCTCGGTGGTTGGAGCGCTACGTGCAGCGCAGGCAAAGGATAACTGGAGAAGAGTCATTGCTTCTGCAAGGGTCACAACCCTCAGAAATGAGGAATAAGACGGAGAAGAAGAATCGATAGTTTAGAGACTAGAAGGAATGTGTATTTGATTACGCATTTTTATCGATTGTTGCGCGGTATGATCGATAATCCTGAAATTATCCAGAGATCTGTATGTTCCCGATAGTTACCTAAGACAGCGTCGGCATAGATTGTTTCACATTCCTATACACAGGACCAACCTGCCGATGGTTATGCCTGTAGGAAGAGCTACCGCTATGTTGAACAATATCACATTGGATATTGATCTGTTCCATGTGTCCGAAGGAGTTTTCCGAAGCGGGATTCTTCTACACCTTTAAGTCTTATTGCTTACTTTTAATATATACGCCTTGAATATTGTTTGTTATGTATATATTTTTTTTTTTATTGAATAAATTGAAATTGAAATTGAATCGCACGCCTAAAGCGGAACAGCGACTGAACTACGGTTTGGTTTCAGGTGTGACAAGCCACACTTCGTAGCTGGAGGATGTCAGACACCGAGGAGCCGACGACTCCGGCGAAAGAGGAACAGGAGACGGAAGAAGGCATCGTTTACTTGCAGGAAAAAGATGGTAATATATTTTGTATATTAAAAATATTGATAACTTTGTGGTATGGTAGTAAAACACTCTCAACAATAAATAACTCCAAAATAAATAACAAAAAATAAATAAAAAAATCAAATAAATTTATATACGGGTTCAATAACTAAAAATATTTCGAAAATCTTACCCTTCCATATCCAACCTGCATATTATACAAATAATAATTTACATAAAATTCTCGATAACTCAAAATCTAAAATAGATTTATTACAAAAAAGTGGTGTTTATGAAATTTCGTGTGGAGATTGTGATAGAAAATATATACTGGCCAAACTGCGAGAAATTTAAAGATTAGAATTAAAGAACATCATAGCGGTCTTGTTAGGAATTATTTTTCACATAATAGATACTAATCACTCATTTCACTCCCATAAATTAAAATTATTACACCTTGTTCCATATAAAGGCCAAATTATGAATTATCTTGAAAATTTAGAAATACAAATAAATTTACAAATCGAACAATAAATTCGAACAATGTAGATATTATGGTGTTAGAATCAATTTATTCAATATTACCCTGGACTGGTACCTGAAGCGGAGGGCTGATCACCTTTCCTTCATGTGTTAACGAACAAAAATAACACTGCATTTATATGATGCAGTGCCCTATGCACCATTGGGGTGCAGATAAGGGTTTGAAGAAGAAGAAGAAGACCCATCAAATTCCACGAGATGTTTGTCCCTCAGGCACCGTGGAGCAATGGTACGAGGGCAGGCCCTCCAACCCGGAGCCCGACCAGCTCGGGGAGCCTCAGCGCCAGGAGATACGGGAGGCGCTGCTCGCCGGCCGGAGGACCATCACGCTGTCGGCGGACGACGCCTCGCTGGAGGCCAAGATCGCCGAGATCGTGCGGCAGTCCAGGCTGTCGGAGCAGGTAGGCCGCACTGTATTAGGCTGTATGGACACTTGGTCTAGTAAAAAATTGGCCTAGTGGAAACTTGGCCTAGTAGACACTCGGTCTAGTGGACACTTGGCCTAGTGGACACTTGGCCTAGTGGACACTTGGCCTAGTGGACACTTGGCCTAGTGGACACTTGGCCTAGTGGAATCTTGGCCTAGTGGACACTTGGCCTACTGGATAATTGGCCTAATGGACACTTGGCCTAGTGGACACTTGGCCTAGTGGACACTTGGCCTAATGGACACTTGGCTGAGTGGATGGATACTTGGCCTAATGGACACTTGGCCTAGTGGACACTTGGCCTAGGGACACTTGGCCTAATGGACACTTGGCCTAATAGACTCTTTCTAATTAGGCAATTGTCCTAACGGACACTTGGGCATATGACATTTGATCAAATTAAATCATCCGTTTTCATTAATTATTTCGGCAGTCACTTTGTGGTGATATCTATTCATTTTCGATTAAACTTTTACTTTGCAACATTTGGATGTGTCCAAATCCTTGTTCATAAATCTGGGTTTTTCTACTTGTAGTTATTTATACGTTATTCTCAATATGAAGAAGAATATGGAAGTCTGGGTATTTACAGACCTTACGACCAATCATAGGCTGGTTTAAAAAAGAAATTCTAGTGAATTCAAGCACTGTTGCGAATTCGAGCAATGTACGATATATAGAAGTTCCAAGAATTTGAGTAGAGTGGTTGTCAATCACGGGTAGAATTGGTGAATGTTGCACGTGTGTAAAGTGATCGCTTAAACCAGCCTATGACGGTTGTAAGCCCCGTATATGCCCAGACTTCCATATTCTTCTTCATCTTTGATCAGATGTCAAAAAATAATATGAAAAATATCTCCTATAGAGATATTCCAGATTTGTGAACAAGTATTTGGACACACTCAAAATGTTGTAACCTTTATGTATGGATCATTTTCAGACGGGAGGAATATCTAATTTAACATACTAAACCTACAAAGGATTGTATTAGACTCGCGCAGTGTTTATAACAGCCGATATAATCAATATTTTCATTCATCATTTTCTTGTGGAAAATTCGCCTTCGTAAATACGTTGTTTTCGTAAGTTGGTAATGAGTGACGTCACAGAAACGATGGACTTATTTTAATATTGGTAGCATTGCCAAATTATTGGCGGCTCTATTTGTTGATGTCTATGGTCCACCCATATTTTTAATAAATTTCGCGACTTAAAAAAAATTGCTTTGCAAGAGAAGGTATGTTGAGATGTAAAAAATAATATAAAAAATAACTCCTATAGTTGGAGATGATTCAGATTTATGATTTTATGAAAAATTTATTATTTCGGCATTAACTTTGTGGTAAGACATGTTACAATGATTAAAGAAAACACTTGTTTTTTACCACTTGAGTTTTATTATAGGCTACATGTTTCAGAAGTTAAACTTCCATCATTCAGGTCTGTATAATAACTAGTTATTATATAGACCTGAATGATGGAAGTTTAACTTCTGAAACATGTAGTCTATAATAAAACTCAAGTGGTAAAAAACAAGTGTTTTCTTTAATCAGATTTATGAACAAGTATTTGGACACACTCAAAATGTTGTATTAATGATTTAAATAATAATAATAAAACCCTTATCCGCACCCCAATGGTGCATAGGGCACTGTGTCTTATAAACGCAGTGTTATCATGATCGTTTTACTTATGAAGGAAAGGTGATCAGCCCTCCGCTTCAGGTACCAGTCCATGGTAATATTGAATAAATATTACAGTGAAAAAATCACTTTTATTTATTTTTACCCCCCTTGGGAATCGAACCCGGGACCTCCAGAACGGTAGCCGAGCGTGCTGACCATTACACTACAGAGGCGGACAGATTAATGATTCAACTATTTTATTTGTTTCAGGGTGAAAATGGCCAGCAGCAGTATATAGAGATAGTGAACGGTTCTGGTTCTGAAGAGGGCACGGAGACAGACAGAGGAAGCCACATAGGACTCATGAACTTCCGGCTGGTCAGGTAAATGTACTCCATGTACAATCTATCTTGGACCGAACTACAGTTGAACCTCTTACAACGAGTAATTCGAGCGAAAAAAAAAGTGAAAAACTGGCCCCTTTAACGAGGCATCTTTTTTTTTGTTGTTTTAAATAAAAGCAGTATTGTCAGCCTCCGTAGTGTAATGGTCAGCACGCTCGGCTACCGTTTTGGAGGTCCCGGGTTCGATTCCCAGGGGGGGTCAAATAAATATAAGTGATTTTTTCACTCTAATATTTATTTAATATTACCCTGGACTGGTACCTGAAGCGGAGGGCTGGTCACCTTTCCTTCATATGTAAACGATCAAGATAACACTGCATTCATATGAAGCAGTGCCCTATGCACCATTGGGGTGCGGATAAGGGTTTTATTATTTATTATTATTAAATAAAAGAGAAATATTTTTTTTTGACAACTCATCAAAGATGAAGAAGAATATGGAAGTCTGGGCATTTACGGGGCTGACGACCGTCAAAGGATGGTTTAAGTGATCACTTTACACACGTGTAACATTCACCAATTCTACCCATTATTCACAACCCACTCTACTCAAATTCTTGGAACTTCTATATATCGTACATTGCTCGAATTCGCAACAGTGCTTGAATTCACTAGAATTTCTTTTTTTAACCAGCCTATGTATGATTGGTCGTAAGCTCTGTTAATACCCAG
Source organism: Brachycentrus maculatus (assembly GCF_059751285.1). Classification (NCBI taxonomy): domain Eukaryota; kingdom Metazoa; phylum Arthropoda; class Insecta; order Trichoptera; family Brachycentridae; genus Brachycentrus; species Brachycentrus maculatus. The sequence goes on along the minus strand of NW_028281073.1, from coordinate 269,338 downwards.
ACTTCCATATTCTTCAACTTGATCTTGAGATATCAGAGAATAAGTGATCACTTTACACACGTGTAACGTTTACCAACTCTACCCATTATCGACAACCACACTACTTAAATTTTTAGAAGTTCTATATATATATATATATGAACCAATTTTGAAACATTATTCTTGAATCACTAGAACTTCACCAGAGACATCTATTGGTGAGATGAAAAGAAGCTTTTTATTGAGCAGAAACTCTTTTATTAGTATGTGAGGTCCGAATCCTGGATTATAATCACATTTATAAGTATTTGGACACAGCGTCAAGATACAATATACCTGCATTAATGTGTAAAGGCAACTAGCCGTAACTCATGTTGCGGCTGTTTGGCGTAACACGGCTCAAAGCATTCTTATAACTGGCCTCTATCATATACAATAACAGATTTTAAAAAAAGAGGTATATTTGTGTTTTTATTATTTACACAAATATTTCAATTTCATACTATTTCTGTGAGCCTAAGCGGCTCATTATTAGAAATAGGAATCAAATTGTGGTAGAGTGGGTTCGAACCGAGAAACTCTGACTCAAGAGTCCGCGACACTAACCTCGGGACCACAACCCGACGCCATTTTGCATGACAATCAAAGAGAAAGGACAAGAAAGTAATCTTATTTAAATCCAAAGGACTTATATTAGATTACAGTGAAACCTCTATCTATCGTTTTTAAAGGGGCCTATTGAAATAATTGCCCGCCTCCGTAGTGTCATGTGTCAGCGCGCTCGGCTACCGTTCTGGAGGTCCCGGGTTCGATTCCCAGGGGGGGTCAAATAAATATAAGTGATTTTTTCACTGTCATATTTATTGAATATTAGATATCCTGGACTGGTACCTGAAGCGGAGGGCTGATCACCTTTCCTTCATGTGTAAACGATCAAGATAACACAGCGTTTATATGACGCAGTGCCCTATGCACCATTGGGGTGCGGATAAGGGTTTTATAATAATAATAAACATTTATTTAATAATACCCTGGACTGGTACCTGAAGCGGAGGGCTGATCACCTTTCCTTCATGTGTAAACGATCAAGATAACACTGCGTTTATATGACACAGTGCCCTATGCATCATTGGGGTGCGGATAAGGGTTTTATTATTTATTATTTTATTTATTTATTTAAACTTCATGTACAGAAAATACAATGTATTATTATTGCTAAAAAGCAATATCTTCCAACATATTAAATGTTTTTTTATGAATATTTTGTATCAATCACTTTGTTAATTCATTGCTAGCTATAATTAGAAGATAACTAATGTCACGCTGAGAATATTAGGATCTTCTCAAGTAAGTAAATAATATCGCTCACTCCTTTCAAGAACGTCATAAATCAAAAAACTTGATTTCTCAGGAGAACGTTTTTAAAGTAATTACAATGTATTAAAAATAAATATCAAGCCACTTATTGAACTTTTTACTATGCAACAGATCTTTTTAGGTAAAACCTGAAGGTTTTTTCTCCATTTGAAAAATATTAAGTATATTAAAAAAAATAATTAAACAATACATTTTTTTCAAACTGCAAAAACAACACTTTCTGCCCTGTAGCGGGTAAATATTAAGTTAAAAATATGCCTCTTTTGCTGGGATTTAGTACATTTTCTGGGCATTCCGAAAACATGCATAACTGAAAATTGTCGATTTTTGATTTATGACGTTCTTGAAAGGAGTGAGCGATATGTAAAATGAATTGAAATCAAGATAAGAATACCGTCCGCACCCTTTTATGCCATTACTAATGCAGTAACTTTGTCCCTGTGAACTGAAATGTGAAGCGGTCCGCAGGCATAATAAAACACCCGTCCTTAGTGTGTTGATACATAACATTGTCTTTTACAGATATGACCAGGTCGACGGTACCGAAGCCATGAAATCAGGGGAGAGTGAACAGAGAGAAGAAGTGGAGGAACAACAGGAAGAAGAACAACACTTTGCACAATATTCCAAAGTAAGTTGTCCGCCTCCGTAGTGTAATGGTCAGCACGCTCGGCTACCGTACTGGAAGTCCCGGGTTCGATTCCCAGGGAGGGTCAAATAAATATTTGTGATTTTTTCACTGTAATATTTATTCAATATTACCCCGGACTGGTACCTGAAGCAGAGGGCTGATCACATTTCCTTCATGTGTTAATGATCAAGATAACACTGCGTTCATTTGATGCAGTGCCCTATGCACCGTTGGGGTGCGGATAGGGTTTGAATGAATGAAGTTCTACATCTGATGGTAGAAAAACTAATTAATGCCGCTTCCCACAGGGGTAGGCAGAGAGAATAGAATGCCACACCACTCTGTCTTTGCAAACATTCTTCGCCTCTTCCACGTTCATGCATCTCTTCATACATACCCGCCGATTATTACAGTCCTGGTTCCAACCCTAATATATGGATCTCAAGTATGGAGTTGGAAAAAGAAGGATGAAAGTAGACTGAATGCAGTCAAAATACGAAGAATGTGCGGAAAAACGATGTATGATAGATGTTCGAATATGTAATCGGCGGGTATGTATGAGAAATGTCTGTCCGCCTCCGTAGTGTAATGGTCAGCACGCTCGGCTACCCTTCTGGAGGTCCCGGGTTCGATTCCCAAGGGGGGTAAAATAAATATAAGTGATTTTTTCACTGTAATATTTATTTAATATTACCCTGGACTGGTACCTGAAGCGGAGGGCTGATCACCTTTCCTTCATGTGTAAACGATTAAGATAACACTGCGTTAATATGACACAGTGCCCTATGCACCATTGGGGTGCGGATAAGGGGTTTTATTATGTATGAGAAAGGATGAATGTGGAATAGGTGAAGAATGTTTGGAAACAAAGATTTGTGTGGCATTCTATTCTCTCTGCCTACCCCTGCAGTGAAGCGGTGTGACGGTTAGTTAGTAAGTTTTTTCGTAACTTGATAATCTGTTGTTATAACTTCCGGATGAATTTTTAACTTGGGATTGTCTTCTACAGGAGAATCATGGAGAACCGTCCCCGGAAGACTCTCATCCGGAGCAAGAGAACAATCCTCACTCAAGGAGCGCCGACTCGCCTGGTGAGATTTTCTTCTTCTTCTGCTTGGTGTAGGCCTTGTGGCCTGTTCTGAGCACATTGACTACCAGAAGCTGACTGGTCTGTCTGCCTTTCGCTGCTAACGGTAAACGACCAAACACCAAATAGTCGGTTTTTCTACCCTACGTACTGGAAATAATTCTCAAATTACGCAAATCACTGTATCAATTTCAAATTTAAACTATTCATTTAAAAATGATATTTACTACAAACTAATATAAAAAAAAAAAATAAGAACTATTATTTGTGAAAATGTTACATCTTGAAGATTATATTTTTAATAATAATAATAAAACCCTTATCCGCACCCCAACGGTGCATAGGGCACTGTGTCATATAGACGCAGTGTTATCTTGATCGTTTACACATGAAGGAAAGGTGATCAGCCCTCCGCTTCAGGTACCAGTCCATGGTAATATTGAATAAATATTACAGTGAAAAAATCACTTATATTTATTTTACCCCCCTTGGGAATCGAACCCGAGACCTCCAGAACGGTAGCCGAGCGTGCTGACCATTACACTACGGAGGCGGACATAATTTTTAATAAATACCAAATTTTCTAGAATTTAAAAAAATTAGATAAAATTTATTTACATAATTTGTATACATTTATTTAACCTTTTCATAGCCGCAAATAAATTACGCCGCAGTGCTCAACAGGCCAAGTATTTTTTTGAAAAAAAAAAGTTGTCTAAAGAAATTTTTTTTTGTTGTTTTTATTGAATTATAATTTACTTACCAAATATTATATCCCACATCGATTGTTAGAGTTTTATTCTTGAAGTTAAACCAGTTTCAAATTTTCATCTCAGACAGGGTTGTCACACTGAGTCGCACACGCAAGTTTTTATTAAATTTAATATTAACACTCAACTATTATTTATCAGGTATCTTAGAATGAAGTTTAGTTAGAAATGTGATAAATTAGTAATTTTCCATTGTGTGGTACTTCTCAAAGCACGGTATAACACAAAGAGCCATCTTGCATTGTTTACACCTATAACTAGACTCTTTTCTTAGTTTTTTGCTAGTACACACAATACACTTCGCAGTCGGGGATGATTTTTTTCGGTCCGTGGTAGTTTTTCCAAAAAATGTCTTTCTGTAAGTCGCGATAAAAATTCTGCCTTCCGTTTTCTGCCATGAGAAGTACCGGGTTGTTCTTTTTCACTTAGCACGAAGAAGAACAAAGAACTTAGCACAAAGAAATAATTTATTTACTAAAAAGTTGTGAAAAGAAACCAATATCACTAGCAAAACACTGATAAAATCGGAGTAAATATAACGCGAAAGGTATAAATAAACAAATATTTTCATAATAATATTTTAAAATAAGAAGAAAAACACAAAAAAATTGAGCAAAATAAAAACCCCTGGCGTTCAAAACAATCGATTAAAATAATCAATATTTCAAGTGGTTTGAGTGGTAGCCCTAATGACATCTGTCAACTGTCAGCTGAAAGTGATACCGATAAATCGCTTTAAAGTATTTAAAAACTTTATAAAATAATTTGTGAGAACTTCAACAGATGGCAATGTATGTTCCGTTTTTGACAGATTGTCAATATGAGTTAAAACTGCGGAGTAATACGTCATCAAAAGTACTGACGAGATATCTCGTCTCTGGCAATACGGGCACTCCGCCATTTGCCGAGATATCTCGTCTCTGGCAACCATCGGGTTAAAGAACAATTATAAACATATTTAAAATATTTTTTGCAGAGACCCACCAAACCACCTTGTGTGTTTTGTCAGTGGAGTACTTTTTACATACGTTTTTTTATTGTTTTTATCCATTTTTTTAACCACACACACATACACACAAAAAAGAGAGAAAAAATTGAGAATATGTATGAACTATTTTGCAATTTTCATAGAATTAACTCTTGATCATTTACCCATTCCTTTATTTTGCCTTTGTTCCATATTTTATTTTGACCTCCAACCTCCGTCGGCAACAAATTAAAAATGTTTGGAACTTTATATTGTAGTATTGGACTCCCATATTTATTGTTGATTCTCGGGACTATTAAACCTTCGTTGTCTGTAAATCGTGTATCATGGTTGTGTACTAGAAGATTTCGATATTTTTGTCTAGTTTGTTGTTCAACGATGATACTCATCCATAATATTCCACGTACCGGCAATAACTTTAAATGTTAATATATCAAGATTGGATTGTCCCTTTGATTATATATATATATATATATATATATATATATATATATATATATATATATATATATATATATATATATATATATATATATATATATATATATATATATATATATATATATATATATATATATATATATATATATATATATATATATATATATATATATATATATATATATATATATATATATATATATATATATATATATATATATATATATATATATATATATATATATATATATATATATATATATATATATATATATATATATATATATATATATATATATATATATATATATATATATATATATATATATATATATATATATATATATATATATATATATATATATATATATATATATATATATATATATATATATATATATATATATATATATATATATATATATATATATATATATATATATATATATATATATATATATATATATATATATATATATATATATATATATATATATATATATATATATATATATATATATATATATATATATATATATATATATATATATATATATATATATATATATATATATATATATATATATATATATATATATATATATATATATATATATATATATATATATATATATATATATATATATATATATATATATATATATATATATATATATATATATATATATATATATATATATATATATATATATATATATATATATATATATATATATATATATATATATATATATATATATATATATATATATATATATATATGACAGGGTACAATTAATAAGGCTGCAGTATATCCGGATGCCTCAGAAACTCGGTGTGGAGAAACAAACACATGTGAATGGAAAGTAAAATGAAAATATACAAAACATGTGTTCGACCAATAGCCACTTATGGGATTGAGGCAAGAACAGATACTTCTAGAACAAAATCTCGATTTGGAACCTCCGAGATGAAGACTCTCCGATCCATAACCGGAAACACATAGCGAGACCGAGTAAGAAATACCGACATCCGAAGCATGTGTAAGATGGAGGATATCGGGAGGTGGGGACGACAACGAAGGCGATACTGGAATGATCATGTAAACAGAATGTCAGATGACAGACTTCCACGTCTCGCCCTTCAAGGAATCCCTGAAGGACGCAGACCCCCAGGCAGACCTCCGAAAAGGTGGAAAGACGGCTGGGAGTCAACATCCCAAGAGCTACAAGCGGAGGCACAAACAGATCCTTAGGATCTAGAAAAAGAAGATGATGAAGAAGTAATAAAAAATAATAATAAGTACTATTATTTGTGAAAATGTTACATCTTGAAGATAATATTTTTAAAAAATACCAAATGTTTCTAGAATGACACACAATATGACACTTTGTACTCATAATCTCAACTGCCACTTGTGAAATCATAAATATAATTTTACAACCTCTTACGTCTTAAGTATTCATTGAAAAAATCGTAATAGTCGAACGATTGGTAGAGAAATTATGAATGTTTTTGTTGAAATATGCATTTTTTTGCTAGTAGAACAAATTCGCACTGTATTTGAGGAAAATGTTTAAAAAATTTGTAACTTAACTTTTTTTTAAAATTATTTTTCAGTGATGCAGTACGTTCAGGTAGTTGAACATGATCAGGTCCCGCTGGTGTACTACGTGGCCCAGCCCAGCCTCCCTAAACCGTCGGTACGTCAGCAGATTTCCGGACCGAGAGTCATCAGGCCGGGGTGAGTGATCGCCGCATATTTACAACATTTGGATTTTTCTCTAATACATACTTGGATTATTCCCAATTAGGAGTTTTTTAACCATTAAAAGGTCAAATTATAAGCTAGACTAAATTGAGAATTGTGTTTTCTGTGGAGGGCAGAAGGCTTAAGAAGAAGAAGAGGATTATTATAATTTATACAAAATTGTTACATTATTTTTTCACATCTCAACATAATAACCCCTTAAAAAATTCCGTAACATAATGGGGTACACATCGCTCACTCCTTTCAAGAACGTCATGAATAAAAAAAACTTGATTTTTCAGGAGATCGTTTTTAAAGTTTAAGAATATAATACAATGTATTAAAAATAAATATCTAGCCACTTAATGAACCTTATACTGTGCAACAGATCTTTTTAGGTAAAACCTGAATGTTTTTTATCCATTTGAAAAATATTTAGTACATTTAAAAATATAATTAAACAATAACTTTTCTTCAAAATGCACAAGCAACACTTTCTGCCCTGTAATAATAATAATAATAAAACCCTTACCGCACCCCAATGGTGCATAGGGCACTGCTTCATATAAACGCAGTGTTATCTCGATCGTTTACACATGAAGGAAAGGTGATCAGCCCTCCACTTCAGGTACCAGTCCAGTGTAATATTGAATAAATATTAGAGTGAAAAAATCACTTATATTTATTAAACCCCCCTGGGAATCGAACCCGGGACCTCCAGAAAGGTAGCCGAGCCCTGTAGCGGGTAAATATCATGTTAAAAAGATGCCGCTTTTGCTGGGATATGGTACATTTTCTGGGCATTCCGAAAACATGCACAACTGAAAATTGACGATTTTCGATATATGACGTTGTTAAAAGGAGTGAGCGATTTTTAATAATTTGATGGTCTGTGTGTTTTGTAAACGTTTTCCTACAAACATTTTTTACTAAATCTTGTTTGGATTTCCAAATTCTGCTGTACCACAAATTCCAATGGCGTCTGGCCGCGGCGTCGGTCTGTGAATTGAGAACCGCTTGTAATTGTGGTGTTGTTATCATTAGAAGAAGAAGACGGGGAGAGTTCAACCTGCCGCACGTGATGGACTCCCCAAACTTCAAGCTGTACCTGTACAACTGCAAGTTGTGCAAGTTCAAGTGTAACGCCATCAAGGAACTGACTGCTCACAAGGTAACGCGCTCCATCTATTGTAATCTCCATTTCACGCGCATAATCGTATCGACGGCCCCTACGTAAAGTACTCTATCTGCAAATCTGATACTTTACAGGAGAGAGCTTAGAAGAATTTCTCAACATATATTTTTTTTAAATAACTAACGGTTTTATCTGAATTTCTTAACTAGTATTATTCATTCAAATACACGATAAAATAATGTATTTAATCGTTTTAAAACTTAATGCTTTGTCAAAATTATGTAGTTAGCGTTGTTAGAGTTCAGGTCATTTCGAAAATTCGATGTAGATGTAGCGTCTCATATGCCTGAAAACTAGGCGTATTTTATTTTATATATATTTTTTTGTTTGATTATATTTTTAGATAACGGTCAATTGATAACATACACCAAATATCTCAAAATTGACAAAAATGTAGTTAGAGCACTTTATGTACAGCACGACGATATGTATGCTAATTCTTAAAGAAGTACATCTCAAGTAGCCGCAATAACTGGCGTAGGGACACAACTGCGCGTATGACGATCTGTGCACTACTGGCGCAACTAAACACGCTACAACATGCGTGTATATGCAAAGCACGGCACGCATGCACACACTGAGAAAGGTTTGTGTATTGGCGATTTTATCCCCGATTTTTAACAAATTATTTATTTCCATCGCTGCAAATGAATAACTTTGTATTATAAAGGTGGAGACTGACCGGAGCATTTCGTCGTAACATAACGTCGTAACATCGCTCGCGGCGAGCATCAGCGAGCATCCGAAACTATGGATGGAGCGCTCGGCTCGCTGTACTGACTGCCTGAATGCTCGCATCGTAACGTATTACGTTACGACGAAATGCTCCGGTCAGTCTCCACCTTAATACATACATATTTTGCCTAATGGACCCTTAAATAGGCACTTGGCCTTATGGATTCTTATCCTATTGGACACTTGGCCTAGTATACACTTGGCCAAATGGACACTTTTAGCCAAATGGACCCTTGGCTAAATGGACACTTGGCTAAATGTACTCTTTGCTAAATGAACACTTGGTCAAATAAAATCATCCATTTTCATTTATTATTTCGGAAGTAACCTCGCAGATAAAGAATGCTCGCATCGTAACGTGTTGTGTTACGACGAAATGCTCCGGTCAGTCTCCACCAGATTTGTGTAATACATAATTATATTACGGTAGAATGCAAAAATTCTAAACCTGTATCTATTTTATTTTATATTCTCATTTAAAGTCCCGTTGTAGTAAATACGTATCACCGGGAGGGGAAGGTTAAAATTTTTTCTATAGTAATCTCCATTTCACACACACAGAGACATTTAAGGAAAGGAAGGGTTAGCACTCCAACTGACCACCTAAGCATTCGCATTTCAGTTCTCTGCCATCTCTTAAAATCATACACTTAAGTAACTTCACTGCTAACTTAGAATCAATGATCTTTATAAACTTATGCCTCTAGCGAGATAGCGAGTGTTTTTGCCTAGAATTTTCACTCATGAATTACATGAAATTATAGTAACTTTAAACATAAAGAGTAAATCCACTCACGAGTAGCCGTAGGGCGTTTGTCCACTATACGGAATTTTACCGTCCGGCACGTCACTTAGCGTTTTAAAAAGATAATTGGTTTGCGCTTTCTTGCGATCGGAGCTCTTGATCGGTGCGTGAACACGTTGCGCGTAAATTCCATCACGCTAAACTGTCGTAGTCGCTTTCATTTTTCAAAACCGGACGGTAAAATTACGGGTAGTGTGCAAGCGCCCATAGGCTAAAAACTTAAAAAGATGAAGCCTGAGTAGGGTCACGATAAACGGTGTTGCATGAGCCGTAGCTTGATTTCAGAGTCACTTGGACGTTAGGTAATTCAAAAGCCATGGCACCTGTCAGTACCTGAATAGATATTTTCTGAGAAGATTGTCCATGGCTCAAATAATTGTCCATGAGTTTCTCATGAAATGGCGTCTGTCAATTGAGCTGGATGTTCCTGCATAATAATTAGTATTTGAAGCCTAAGTAGGGTCACGATAAGCGGTGTTGCATGAGCCGTAGCTAGATTTCAGAGTCACAAAAATTCTCTACCATCTCATTTGCGTACAATCAATCAATTGCATCAATCAGTTGCGTATGTTTGAACGGGTTTCCCATTTCAGGCTACGCATCCCGGCGTGGGCAGCGGACGCTACCGGGGGCTCGCCAAGCCCCCCGTGGAGAAGCCCTCGGACCCCGACGAGCCCGCCAGCTTTGCGGAGCAGTGCGAACACTGCAGCTTCAAGGCCACCACGCGATTACAGGCAAGCCCCCACTCAAGTTTGGTTGTTCTTGTGTGGTAACGTGGTGGAAGATTATCAGTTAAAGATTGCTAGTATTTTGACTTTGGTTTATTACCAGTAAAAATAAAAAATAAATTAAAAAAATAAATATACATACTGTAGAACGGTGCTACTTGAACTTTGATGTGTTACGTGAGCCCAGTACAATTTTTTTTATTTAGATCTGTATTTGGTCAAAGAGTCATTTATCAAAGAGTCTCAAGCCCCGAGGACAAATATGGAAACACGAGGTCAATGGATATCCGAAGAATCCTGGAAATTAATTGAAGAGAGGAAACGGCTTAAGAAATTGAGCACATCTACCCAGGAAGTAAGAGTCCAATACTCCGAACTGAACCGAAGAGTGCAAAGAAGTTGCAGAGCGGATAAAGAGCGCTACATCAATTCGATTTGCGAGGATATTGAAAGTCACGCTAACACTAATCACACTCGCGACTTGTTCCAAAAAGTGAAAACACTCGCCAAGAAGTTCAAGCCTCGAACATGGACCATTGAGGACAGGCAGGGAAATACCATCTGTGAAATTGACAAAGTCATCAGAAGGTGGAGAGAGTATTGTGCGGACCTATACAAAGATGATAGTATGCAACCCCAGGCAGAATTCAATGATTTAAATCCAGATGAACCCCATATAATCCTCCAGGAAGTAGAGAATGCCATTAAAAAACTCAAATCCTACAAATCGCCTGGAAAGGACGGAATCCAAGCTGAGTTCCTAAAGAATATGACCGATGACGGCATTAAGAGGATGCACGATATATGTAATTCGGTATGGGAATCAGGAATATGGCCAACGGACTGGGTGGAATCTGTATTTATTCCAATACACAATAAGGGTTCTACGCTAAAGTGTGAAAACTATCGAACTGTCTCACTCATCTCTCATGCCAGCAAAATATTGCTACACATATTAAAAGCAAGGCTAAAACACTACCTCGACTGGCAAATTTCAATTGAGCAAGCTGGATTCGTCAAAGGCAAGGGTACACGTGAGCAAATCTTGAACATAAGACAAATAATCGAGAAAAGTCGGGAGTTCAAGGTTCCGGTCGTACTTTGCTTTATTGATTATACAAAGGCTTTTGACTGCGTGAATTGGAATTGCCTGTGGAAGGTTTTGGAAGCAATGGGTGTACCGAGACAGTTGATAGTTCTTATTCACAACTTATACGTACAAAATTTGGCATCGGTAAGAGTTGATAATTTCCTCTCAGAGTCATTTCAAGTACAAAAAGGCGTGAGACAAGGGTGTATACTGTCTCCTGATCTCTTCAATATATATGGAGAATATATAATGAGGAAAGTACTTGACGGGTGGGAAGGTGGCGTATCAGTAGGGGGCAAAAAGATCTCCAATATAAGGTTTGCAGACGACACAACGCTAATAGCCAACAATGAGGACGAAATGGCTGAACTCCTCCATAGAGTCGAAATAGAAAGCCAGCATTTAGGACTTCAAATAAACAAAAGTAAAACCAAGGTTCTTGTCATCGACCGATTCCGCACCCTGATAAGGAACAATTCTTTAAGGGATTATGAAGAAGTCGACGACTTCTTCATAATCTATTTAGGTGCACTCATTTCTAAAGACGGAGGCTGTGAAGCAGAAATCCGGAGAAGAATTGGAATGGCAAAATCAGCAATGTCTAGTCTGGCGAAGATATGGAAAAATCGGTCCATACTGAGGAGAACGAAAACCCGTCTAGTGAAATCTCTTGTATTCTCCATTGCGCTGTATGGAGTGGAAACATGGACACTGAGGAAAAAGGAAAGACATATGCTGGATGTGTTTGAAATGTGGTGCTGGAGGAGGATGCTGCGCATTCCTTGGACTGCAAGACGCACAAACGTCTCCATTCTCCGCGAACTGTCAGTGACAGAAAGACTCTCCACGACTTGCAGGAAAAGGATTCTGTCCTACTTTGGGCATATCGCCAGAAAGAACGAGAAGAGTCTTGAAAAACTGGTAGTAACAGGTACAGTTGAAGGCAAGCGGGCAAGAGGACGGTCTCCAACAAGATGGACAGACCAAATAAAGGAATTAACCGGATCCTCGCTAAACGCTGCCATCAAGTTGGCCCAGGACCGGGAAGAATGGAGAGGACTTGTGCACCAAGTGCCTGACATTCCAGAAGACCACGACGCTCAGCATTGAGCAAGAAGATGAAGAAGAAGAATGAACGTATCAACACGATGCATTGTTTCCCTGACAGGTGACACTTATTGTCACGATACGTTCATTATTGTAGACCAAATACAGATTTGAATGATTTTTTTGTACTGGGCTCAAGTAACACATTAAAGTTCAAGTAGCCCCGTTCTACGGTATATATTTTTGTGTTTTTATTAATTTTATATATATAGATGAACAGGAGCAAAAATTTAAGTTTCTGACTCTTTTTCTTGTTTTAGATGAATCGCCACACCTCTAAATATCACTCGAGTAGAAATAAAACATCTGAAGGTAAGACACCATTTATTTTATTTTATGGCTATTAATTGCTACAACGAAATCATTCCTTTTTGTTAAAACACGATAAAAAAATGTAGCAAACCTATCCTGAAGGTGTAAGTTTACTCAGTTCTGTCTTCAGCCGCTCTGAGCGGCGCCCCAGTGCTGCAGCGATATACGCCTTCTTCCTATGCTGCGTTTACCTTCCACGCCGCCTTATATAATACCTATCACTCGCTATTTCTCTCCCCTTATACAACGGCCCGAGTACTCCACGCTGAAGGTTGGCAATCGTCGTGTCAGTCTTCAGCCGCTCTGAGCAGCGCCCCAGTGCTGCAGCGGAGCCAGGATATACGCAGAGTTACCGAGCCAGGATATACGCCTTCTTCCTATGCTGCGTTTACCTTCCACGCCGCCTTGTAATATAATACCTATCACTCGCTATTTCTCTCCCCTTATACAACGGCCCGAGTACTCCACGCTGAAGGTTGGCAATCGTCGTGTCAGTCTTCAGCCGCTCTGAGCAGCGCCCCAGTGCTGCAGCGGAGCCAGGATATACCCGGAGTTGCCGAGCCAGGATATACGCCTTCTTCCTATGCTGTGTTTACCTTCCACGCCGCCTTATATAATACCTATTACTCGCTATTTCTTCCCCTCATAAAATACCCAAAATCCTTTAGCTTTTTTTTCTTTGCAGTGTCTATAACTTGTTTCTCTTTTCCCATGCGTCTTAACCCCTATTGGTTCAACGTCGATCCATGGCGATTCCATGGTTCACAATATGTTCAGGTTCTCTGCGTCCTATGTGCCCATACCATCTCAACTGCCTTTCCTCTACCTTACTATTGATGCCTGTTACAGCCAGGCTTCCACGAATGAATGAACTCTTTATCTTGTCTCTAAGGGACACTCCAGCTGACCACCTAAGCATTCGCATTTCAGCAGTTTCTAGTTGCCTAGAGTAGGTGTTATACATCGCCCAGCATTCAAATTATTAACTTAAAATGCAAACTCACATTTTTTCACTCGTATCTATTACAATAGTATGTTGGACAAATGAATTTTTGGCCATATGAATGTGTAACTGTCTACCTGGAATCTTTATATTTTTCCGGAAAGGGTTAAAATATCTCTGTTTAGAATTCTCTCGACCTCATGGGTCATACAGTACCACATTTGGAATGCTTCAATCTTCCTTGTGGTAAATGTATGAAATGTCGAATCAAAGACAGATTTTTTGAGTCTACTAAGCTGTATTTTATTGTTAAAAAGACAATAAAAATTAATATTGTGACAATTGTTTTGCCTAGTTCGTTTGAAAATGCCTCTTCTTCTTCTTCTTTTTCTAGATCCTAAGGATCAGTTTGTGCCTCCGCTTGTAGCTCTTGGGATGTTGACTCCCAGCTGTCTTTCCACCTTTTTGGAGGTCTGCCTGGGGGTCTGCGTCCTTCAGGGATTCCTTGAAAGGCGATACGTGGAAGTCTGTCATCTGACATTCTGTTTACATGATCATTCCAGTATCGCCTTCGTTGTCGTCCCCACCTCACGATATCCGCCGTCTTACACATGCTCCGGATGTCGGTATTTCTTATTAATGTGTTTCCGGTTATGGATCGGAGAGTCTTCATCTCGGAGGTTCGAAGTCGAGATTTTGTTCTAGAAGTATCTGCTCTTGCCTCAATCCCATAAGTGGCTATTGGTCGAACACATGTTTTTGTATATTTTCATTTTACTTTCTATTCTCATGTGTTTGTTCCTCCACACCGAGTTTCTGAGGCATCCGGATATAACTGCAGCCTTATTAATTTGTTTCTGGGTCTCACCATAGAGGTCTTCGTAGCTACTGACGTCAACTCCGAGATAATTGAATTTCATCACCTGTTCAACGGTTCTGTTGTTTACAACTAATTTGCGTCTAACTGGACTCTTTGATATGGTCATGCTTTTAGTCTTGTCAATGGACATCATCATGTGGAACTTTTCCGATGTCAAGTGGAACTTTGGAGGTCGTCTTCGGCCAAAATGCCATAACTAGATAATAAAATACAACTTAGTAGACTCAAAAAATCTGTGTTTGATTAATACAATTAATACATAAATTATAATGGAGTACATATTAACCGGATCCACGCGGCTCGCAAAACCGTATGTGTTTTTACTTTGCTCCAAGTTTCGAACCTCAGTTCAACTTGGAGGGATTTTTTGATGGTGTGGAACTTTGGTTAAAATAATACGTCAATCCTCGTCCTTATGACATCTGTTGAAATATCTGACTAATAATTTGTAACATCACAAGGATAAATAAAAGAACAGATCCCTGATTTTTCTTGCGGTCGGTAATCAGTCCGCGCCATAATCATACCCTATATCTGTCTCACTCTCGACGCTACGCATCGCCAGTGGGCAAGAGTGACACACGATGCGTGCTTTGATTTATTTATGTTACGATCTTATTTGTTTATATTACCATATATTTCAAGAATAATGTGACACGAGTGTATTATAGAGTACCGAAAAGGCACAATGAATCCCATTGAACGTTTTTGTTTAGGAAAATAAATCGTTTCTTAACTAAATACATGATAAAAGTAATCATTTTAAAAACAGCAAAATACCGCCGCGTACGGGCGTCTCTCAGGAACAAAGTGAACGCGGTTAAAAGGTTAAACGCCGTTGGACCCCTGATGGATGAATAAAGCGACTCCGGATTAACTGCAATTCAATCCTTCATTCAGACACACTTAAAATATTGTGTTTGTTTTATTTGTTTGCAGGATCTACGAAGACATACCATTCGTACGAGTCACAAACGAGCGAAGGATTCGTCTTGTTTTACTGCTGCAAGCTGTGCAGTTTCAAGTCGCCAAACAAGCAGCTTCTCAAGAGACACCATTGCAAGGAAACTGTCTTGAGTGCGGACAAAAATAATGTATGCGTATAATATAATCAAACTATTTATTCTACGAGGGTCATTCATAAAATGAGGTGTAATGTTATGGACGGACGCGTCGCGTGCTACACCTTGACACCTTGGGATTCAGCGTACGCGTGCACTCGATGACGTCCACATTGAACAGGACACTTTAGTCCCCTTTTCGTCAGGAGGCAGGTTGGACTGAAGCGAGTATTAAATAATAACACGGTATCGACTATTTATATATTTGTTTATTTAAAACAACAATACGGCAGTCAATACTCGTGTGCTTCCAAACAGCTCTGTTAAGTTATGTTACACCCGACTCTCACGAAATACCAAATTAGACTATGTTAAAAAGCCCTCTTCCTTTAGGGTAGGGAATCATAAAATGCTGTACCGATTTATGATGGCCATGGCACGCATCTAAAGCCGGACAACGCGTGACGAGTCCCTCGACTTTCTAAAAAGGACAATAAAAGTGGGAATGAGAAATGGCAAGGCCATTACAGAAGTTCCCATATTTTCAAAAAATATACAGCTTTATTGTTTTCATTTTTAACCCCTTATCCGCACCCCAATGGTGCATAGGGCACTGCATCATATAAACGCAGTGTTATCTTGCTCGTTAACACACGAAGGAAAGGTGATCAGCCCTTCGCTTCAGGTACAAGTCCAGGGTAATATTGAATAAATATTAGAGTGAAAAAATCACTTTTATTTATTTGACCCCCCTGGGAATCGAACCCGGGACCTCCAGTACGGCAGCCGAGTGTCTTTTTAAAGCTTAAAATTTTCTCTTTTTTTCTACATAATCGCCCTTCCTGTCTAAACACTTAATATATATTTTTTTATTTCTTTAGTTAGCTTATATTGCATTTAATACAAATTATTTTTTACACTTAATTTAACCAGTCTGGTGGTGTCGGTTACGACGAAACCCGGTTGCTGGTCAAATAAAATTCATGTGGAAAAAATTACATAATTGTTATTTTATTTTACTAACTAAAGAAATTAATAAAAATGTAGTAAAATATATATACAGATAAATACAGAAGGGCGATTATATAGTAAAATATAATAAGTTTTAAGCTTTATGATATTGTCCGCCTCCGTGGTGTTATGGTTAGCGTGTTTAGCTACCGTGCTGGCGGTCCCGGGTTTGATTCCCAGGGTGGTGATAAGAAATATTTGTGATTTTACCCACTATTAGGAGTGATCACCTTGCCTTCATGTAAGTAATGATCAAGATAACACTGCGTCAATACGATGCAGTGCCATATGCACCATTGGGTGCGGATAAGGGTTGGAAAAAGAATGATGTATAATCCTAAGGAAAACAATAAAGCTATAATTTTTTTTTAAATATAAGAACCTTTTTTTATGAATGACCCTCTTACATTGATTGATGCAGCAGTCACTTTGCAGTAATATCTATCCATCTCTGATTTAAATTTCACTCGAGGTATCGATGTATATGACTCCTAAGTGGACCCAAACTCAAACAGCAAGAGATTACTGATTTTTTAAAAGAAGAGATTGTGGTATGATTTTTATTTTGATTTTTATTTTAATTAAAATTGTATAAAAATAATAAAGATAATTTTAAAATGTATTGTTCTTCATAGAAAGAAATCATAATTTTGTCCGATTTGGGCGTTTTTCTTAGGGCGTTTGTGCACTACATGAAATTACATGGTACTTTAACGTCCGGCACGTCAGTTAGCGTTTTAAAACGATAATAATAATGGGTAGAATTGGTGAATGTTACACGTGTGTAAAGTGATCACTTAAACCAGCCGATGACGGTCGTCAGCCCCGTAAATGCCCAGACTTCCATATTCTTCTTCATCTTTGATGAGATGTTAAAAAATAATATGAAAATAACTCCTGTAATTGGAGATAATCCAGATTTTGTGAACAAGTATTTGGACACACTCAAAATGTTGTAAATAAATTATCTGGTCAAATTATAAGCTTAAATAAAAATGAAAATGGTATTTTCTGGCGTTTCTCATGTGTGTGATTATAATCCAGGATTCGGACCTCACATACTAATATAAGAGTTTCTGCTTAATAAAAAGCTTCTTTACATCCCACCAATAGATGTCTCTAGTGAAGTTCTAGTGATTCAAGAACAAGGTTTCTAAATTGGTTCATATATATATAGAACTTCCAAGAATTTGAGTAGTGTGGTTGTCAATAATGGGTAGAATTGGTGAATGTTACACGTAAATGCCCAGACTTCCATATTCTTCTTCATCTTTGATGAGATGTTAAAAAATAATTTTAAAACGATGATTGGCTTGTGCTTTTGTCCATCTTTCTTCGGATCGGAGCTCTTGATCGGTGCGAGAACACCTTGCCCGTAAATTCCATCACGCTAAACTGTCGTAGTCGCTTTCATCTTTCAAAACCGGACTGCCGGACGGTCAAATCCCGTGTAGTGGACAAGCGCCCTTACAGTGCTAAAAATTCCCATGTGAAAAAGCGATGTGTATTTTGTACACCATATGAAAATGTGATTTAAAACAGGAAAAATGTGAATACTCCTACTTGATGCTTTTATAAACATATATCGCTCACTCCTTTCAAGAACGTCATAAATCAAAAAACTTGATTTTTCAGGAGAACGTTTTGAACTTGTCCGCCTCCGTAGTGTAATGGTCAGCACGCTCGGCTACCGTTCTGGAGGTCCCGGGTTCGATTCCCAAGGGGGGTAAAACAAATAAAAGTGATTTTTTCACTGTAATATTTATTCAATATTACCATGGACTGGTACCTGAAGCGGAGGGCTGATCACCTTTCCTTCATGTGTAAACGATTAAGATAACACTGCGTTAATATGACACAGTGCCCTATGCACCATTGGGGTGCGGATAAGGGTTTTATTTTTTTAATATTAAAATATAACACAATGTATTAAAAATAAATATCAAGCCACTTATTGAACTTTTTACTGTGCAACAGATCTTTTTAGGTAAAACCTGAAGGTTTTTTCTCCGTTTTTAAAATATTTAGTATATTTGAAAAAATACTTAAACAATACCTTTTCTTCAAAATGCAAAAATAACACTTTATGCCCTGTAGCGGGTAAATATTAAGTTAAAAATACGCCGCTTTTGCAGGGATAAAGTACATTTTCTGGGCATTCGGAAAACATGTTGACAATTTTTGATGATATGACGTTTAAAGGAGTGAGCATGAAATTGAAATGTATCAATTTTGTAAAGTTAGCTATGGTAAGTATCTGAAAATGAGAAAAAAATACACCGCAAGTAGCCGCAACAGCTAGTATAGCGACATGACCGCCGAGGAGGACGACCTGTGCGCTACCAGCGCTACTAAACACTAGGCAGCATATGCTACAGCTGTCTAGTTCACAAATGTCAAATATGATTGACGTATGACACCATTTGCAAAAATTATAACATCTTCCGAAAGAGTGATTAAGTTTGTGCCAGTGATAGGTTTGTGTCTTGTATTTTTTTAAATACTGAAAAAAAAAATTAAATTCTCTATTTCATAATATTTTATCTCTTCTTCTCCGTCTTAATCCTCATTGCTGAGGGTTGTGACCCTTGCAGAAGCAATGACTCTTCTCCAGTTATCCCTTGACTGCGCTGCACGTAGCGCTCCAACCACTGAGGTGCCTGCTGCTGCCTTAATTTGATCGGTCCATCGTGTGGGGGATCTTCCTCTCCCTCTCTTTCCCTCCAGGCTACCGATCACAACTAGTCGTTCCAGACTATCCTCGTTGCCACGCGCAACGTGTCCAAAGAACTGGAGAATCCGTCGGGTACAGATATTGGCCAGAGACAAGCCATCCAAGCGTAGTTATTTAAAGATAGACAAATCTTTTAAACATAAATGTTACTCGGAGAATTTTGCATTTTTTGGAAAATCGACTTACATGGATCTGGCGGATTTTGAAAGTAGGCGACACATATTTAGATAGATGAATTTATCATATTTTCAAAGCGTAATTCAAAACTGTATATTTGCATTTAATTATATATCTAAAAGGGGACAAAATATATTTGTACGTGTATAATTTTTTTCATCATATCCATATGTTCGGCTGTCCAAATTTAAAACACAGTAAGGGACATTTTTTTGTAGTAGGTTTTTTTTGCACTTTTGGACTAAGTAAAGTCTTCTTCTTCTTATTACCCTTATCCGCACCCAATGGTGCATAGGGCACTGCATCGTAGGGACGCAGTGTTATCTTGATCGTAAATTGCATGAAGGCAAGGTGATCAGCCCTGCGCTTCTTGTACCAGTCCAGGGTGATATTCAATAAATATGAGAGTGAAAATCGGCCATATTTATTTTGACCCTCCTGGGAATCGAACCAGGGACCTCCAGCACGGTAGCCAAGCGCGCGGACCACTGCGCTACATTTATGGACTAAGTAGAGTCTACTTAGTCCATAAATGCAAAAAAACCTACTATGTACAAAAAAAATGTCCCTTACTGTGTTTTAAATTTGGACAGCCGTATTCTCTATTCAATAAAAAATCCATAAAATTTATTGTTGTTTTTATTTTAAGTATTGTCTTTAAAATGTTCTAGAATTATCTAATATTAACAAATTGTTTGGGGGATACGCTTAAAAGCATATTTTACATACTGTTGGTAGAGAGCGGGAGTCGCTTACAAGCGTTCTATTTGCTTACTTTTGGTAGAGAGCGAGGACGTCAAACAACATTGTACGGATGGGAATTGGGTTTGCGGTTACTTGAGATTAGTATATGACCCAAATTAGTATACTAATTTGGGTAGCCTCCTGCGATTTTGATTCCCAGCTGTCAATCCATCTCTTTGGTAGTCTACCTTGGGGTTAGCCGTACAGTGCAATGTAAATAGGGGTGTCTGGATCGTTCCATTCTCCTCACCACTGTCTTTCCCACCTAACGACATATTGAATATCGCATACTTTCCTTGTATTTTTGGGTAATATATTCAAAATCAAACGAGGTTATTGGATTGAATTCTACTTTTATATACATATCGCTCACTCCTTTCAACAACGTCATATATCAAAAATTCAGTTGTGCATGTTTTCGGAATGCCCAGAAAAGGTACTATATCCCAGCAAAAGCGGCATATTTTAAACTTAATATTTGCCCGCTACAGGGCAGAAAGTATTGTTTTTGCATTTTGTAGAAAAAGTATTGTTTAATTATTTTCCAAATGGAGAAAAAACATTCTGGTTTTACCTAAAAAGATCTGTTGCACAGTAAAAAGTTCAATAAGTGGCTTGATATTTATTTTTAATACATTTCATTCTATTTTTTAACTTTAAAAACGATCTCCTGAAAAATCAAGTTTTTTTATATTTGACGTTGTTGAAAGGAGTGAGCGATGTATATGATGGATATATCGTAGTCGTACAGGAGAAAGTGACCAACTAACAAAACGTAAAATGTTCAGGGGGGCCATTTAAGTCACTTTTGCTTGGCAACAAAATAAACATCAATGCAGTTAGTCATTTTTAACAAGTCAATATATTATACTTCTAAGTTTAAAATCCTTTGGGATTTTTTCAGGGCAATATTAAGCTAGTAAGATGTCAAATAGTCAATGATCACGCTTTTGTAAAAAATGCACTTTGTCACTTTCTCCTGTATGACTACGACACACATAATTTCACTATAAAACTTCATTTACTACTTTTAAATACACTAAATCTTCCTCACTATTCAGATTTATTGACACCGATCAGTTCTATCTTCCCACCGCCCACTATAATAGTAAACACGTCACCGGGTTTCCTCGAACCCGCCGAGTTAAATGTCTTTACACCCTTCCCGAACCCACCCCTTGGATTGACCATGATCCTCTGCACTGCGCGGCCATGTCCAGTCCATCCAGGGGTGGGTTATGGGTGCTAGGCCACCTTGAAGCCGCCGCCAGATCTAGCCACGTATACGGACGTCACAATCATAAGCAACGAGAAGGCGGCAAAGGAGAGGAACGCTATTAGAATCGGATGGCGGTGTTCTTGGACGTGGTTTACCATCTCATCAAAACAACCCTGAAAATAAACAGATTTATTATTATAATTTTATTTATTTATTTTTTTTTATTTGTTATTATTTCTTAAGTTAGCTTATATTAATAATAATAATAATAAACCCTTATCCGCACCCCAATGGTGCATAGGGCACTGCTTCATATGAACACAGTGTTATCTTGATCGTTTGACACACGAAGGAAAGGTGATCAGCCCTCCGCTTCAGGTACCAGTCCAGGGTAATATTGAATAAATATTACAGTGAAAAAATCACTTATATTTATTTGACCCCCCTGGGAATCTAACCCGGGACCTCCAGAACGGTAGCCGAGCGTGCTGACCATTACACTACAGAGGCGGACAGAGGCGTGCTGACCATTACACTAGCTTATATTACATAATATAAACTATTTTATACACTCAATTTACTACATCTACATATCGTAGTCGTACAGGAGAAAGTGACCAACTGACAAAATGTAAAATGTTCAGGAGGGCCATTTAAGTCACTATTGCTTGGCAAGAAAATAAACATCAATGCAGTTAGTCATTTTCAACAAGTCAATATATTATACTTCCTAGTTTAAAATCCTTTGGGATTTTTTTCATTCTTCATACATTCAGGGATCTCATCGTACGTTTATATTTGAAGTACTAACTTTGTGATTTTCTATTTTATAATTAAAATGTAACTTTGTTTTAAAATTACTAAAATTATTTTTTTATAACTTAATTATAATGTCTACCGGTTTCGACGCTAACCGCTTCTTTATCAAGACTGATTACTCAGTCTTGATAAGAAGCAGTTAGCTTGGAAACCGGTAGACATAATAATTTAAGTTATAGTAAAATATTTAAAGTGATTTTAAAACAAAGTTACATTTTAATTAAAGATTTATTATATGTTAAACAAATTTGTGAGGCGAATGTGGTTGGTAATAAAAGCAGAGGAAGACCGAGGAAAACTTGGTATTATGAAGTATTTAAAATCATCAAACAATCAGAGGCGTGCATTCTATATAGGCAGAAAAGCAGTGCCCACCGTAGATTACTCGTGTTTCATATTGAAACGCGACCAGTGCCTACTATGTATGCCTTATCCTAACCCAACCCTACTGCTTGCCCTGATTAAAAACTCCGTGCACTGCATATACAGTGAAACCTCTATCGTTTTTAAAGGGACGTATTGAAATAAACTATGAATGTGGGAAAACAATGAATGCGGGATAAAGAAGTCAATACACAAGGAGATACGATCGAGTAAAGATACCGTCCTCCCAATCTGCATAACCATTAGTAGGTGGAAATTTCAAGAATACAAGTTTTAGATGTTAATAAATGTATTTATTTAAAAAAAAAATACAAAGTTGAACAGAACCCAAAGATCTTCAGACCTCTTCTGCTGTATCCATCACACAAGCTTTCGATAGTCTGTATCCCACACGTTGAAATATTTTCGTCAAATGTAACAAAATTCAGAAAATTAAAAAAAAAACAGACAAATTATATCAAATATGTAGCATAATTCAAACGATGAATGCGGTAAAATGGTGGATAGAAACGATTGATGCGATCTATTTTTGTATGAAATGAATTTGGGGTAGAAGAAATAAACGACACATCCGGGAAAACGATTATTCGAGGAACGATAGATAGAGGTTTCACTGTATCTGCATATACAATCTATTTACAAAATTGTGCAAGGTTTTAATAATAATAAAACCCTTATCCGCACCCCAATGGTGCATAGGGCACTGTGTCATATAAACGCAGTGTTATCTTGATCGTTTACACATGAAGGAAAGGTGATCAGCCCTCCGCTTCAGGTACCAGTCCATGGTAATATGGAATAAATATTACAGCGAAAAAAACACTTATATTTATTTTACCCCCCTTGGGAATCGAACCCGGGACCTCCTTATAATTTGACCAGACAATTTATTCGTTTGTTATCTTGACCGTTAACACATGAAGGAAAGGTGATCAGCCCTCTGCTTTAGGTACCAGACCAGGGTAATATTGAATAAATATAAGAACACTTATATTTATTTTACCCCCCTTGGGAATCGAACCCGGGACCTCCAGAACGGTAGCCGAGCGTGCTGACCATTACACTACGGAGCCGGACAAGATGGTCAAGGCAAGGTTTTAAAATGTTTAAAAAAGATAAGGCTACCTACCTTCGTATAAGGATTGCATGTGGAGTCTGAATTTCCCTGATGAGGTTGACAGCACAAAGAAGGGAATCTGTTTCCAGATATCTTCTGATAGATGCTACCTTCAAAATCACTGGACAAACAAAAATGACGGTCATATTACGAAGGCTTTTACAATATTTTATTTATAAACTAACACACACAGGGCGATTGTGCACTACACGGAATTTCACCGTCCGGCACTTCAGTTAGCGTGATTAAACAATGATTAGCTTGTGCTCTTGTCCATCTTTCTTCGTATCGGTGCTCTTGATCGGTGTGTGAACTAGTGAACACATTATCAGGTATTTGATAATGTCCTAAGAAGACGAAACGCGTCACGTATTAACATATACATAAATAAATGTAGAATTCAATCCAACAAACCTTGTTTTATTTTGGATATATTACCCAACTATTTTTAATATATTTTATTCTATATATGTGTGCGTCCGCTACGCTATCAACACATGCATTTTACTAAGCAAGTAAGTGTAATATAATAATAATAAAATGTATAATAATAAAACCCTTATCCGCACCCCATTGGTGCATAGGTCACTGCTTCATATAAACGCAGTGTTATCTCGATCGTTTACACATGAAGGAAAGGTGATCAGCCCTCCGCTTCAGGTACCAGTCCAGGGTAATATGTATTGAAGAAATATTACAGTGAAAAAATCATTATTTATTGACTTGGCGTTTAATTTGTAGAACTCCATTTTAATTTATGTATTAATTTTAAATCAAACACAGATTTTTGAGTCTACCAAGTTGTATTTTATTAAAAAAAAACACATAAAAAATTATATTGTGACAATTGTTTCGCCTTGTTAGGGCATTATCAAACGAATGTGAAGATCAAATGGACTACGGTCCTTATGTAGCTATACAATTCCAAGTGACAGTTTTAACACGTGCAGCAATAATTTGATCTTCACATTCGTTTGATAATGCCCAAACAAGGCGAAACAATTGTCACAGTATAATTTTTTATGTGTTTTTTGTTAGTAAAATACAACTTAGTAGACTCAAAAAATCTGTGTTTGATTTAAAATTAATACATAAAAGTGAAAAAAAATCACTTATATTTATTTGACCCCCCCCTGGGAATCGAACCCGGGACCTCCAGAACGGTAGCCGAGCGTGCTGACCATTACACGACGGAGGCGGACAAAGGCGGCTTTAATATATTATATAGCTATATTTTTGGAAAATCAATTACATGTAATTTTTTTCACTATCCATCCCGCAAAATGGGAGTAATAAAAAAACTAATAAGATTGTTTACCTGAAATTATTGACTCCGCAACATTTCAGGGTTTGGAATATCTGGCTCCAGAGTCCACTGGGACTCTCTGACGAGGAGTTACCGTATTCCTTCATCATATGCTCCAGGAACCAAGATCTCCCTTTCATCTCCATCTACACAAAATGAAATGTTATAACTCTCTCGACTTGAGATAAAACATCTATGGTTTTTTATATGAAGGAAGATGGAAGTCTGAGCTTCTAAAGTCTGACTTGGTGAACGCTACATAAGTTTATTTATTTTTCAAAACATATTACAAACATAAGTCATATATCGTAGTCGTACAGGAGAAAGTGACCAACTACCAAAACGTAAAATGTTCAGGAGGGCCATTAAAGTCACTTTTGCTTGGCAAGAAAATAAACATCAACGCAGTTGGTCATTTTTAACAAGTCAATATATTATACTTCCAAGTTTAAAACTGCTTTGGGATTTTTTCAGGGCAATATTAAACTAGTAAGATATCAAATAGTCAATGATCACGATTTTGTAAAAAATGCACTAGGTCACTTTCTTCTGTATGACAACATATATCGCTCACTCCTTTCAAGAACGTTATAAATCAAAAAACTTGATTTTTCAGGAGAACGTTTTTAAAGTTTAAAAATATAATACAATGCATTAAAAATTAATATCAAGCCACTTATTGTCCTTTTCACCGTGCAACAGATCTTTTTGGGTAAAACCTGAAGGTTTTTCCTACATTTGAAAAATATTTAGTATGTTTTAAAAAATAATTAAACAATACCTTTTCTTCAAAATGCAAAAAGAACACTTTCTGCCCTGTAGCAGGTAAATATTAAGTTAAAATATGCCTCTTTTGCTGGGATATAGTACATTTTCTGGGCATTCTGAAAACATGCACAACTCAAAATTGACAATTTTTGATTTATGACGTTCTTGAAAGGAGTGAGCGATATATAATATTCCCGATGAGTAATTTCTATTTCTCATTTTGGAACATGGGAATAAGGTTAACAAGACTGGAACACAAATAATAAAGATACAAAAAAGATTTTTTTTAAATAACCAAAACAAATACATGGCAAAATAAAAAAAAAAACAATAAATAGGCATAAGAAGCATATTTAAAAGATATGTGTGTAAATGAGAAAAACATTAGGTAAGAAGTATATTTAAAATAAACAAATGAGAAAATATAAGGTAAAAACAAAATAAGAAAATATGACTAAACAATACATATATATATATCTTTCCATAAAGTATTTTTTCAGATCATTTATTTTGGATATCTGAATAGGTTCTATTCTATATATCGCTCACTCCTTTCAAGAACGTCATAAATCAAAAATCGTCAATTTCCAGTTGTGCATGTTTTCGGAATGCCCAGAAAATGTACTATATCCCAGCAAAAGCGGCATATTTTTAAATTAATATTTACCCGCTACAGGGCAGAAAGTGTTGTTTTTGCATTTTGAAGAAAAGGTATTGTTTAATTATTTTTTTAAATACTTATACTAAATATTTTTCAAATGGAGAAAAAACCTCCAGGTTTTACCTAAAAAGATCTGTTGCACAGTAAAAAGTTCAATAAGTGGCTTGGTATTAATTTTTAATACATTGTATTATATTTTTAAACTTTAAAAACGTTCTCCTGAAAAATCAAGTTTTTTGATTTATGACGTTCTTGAAAGGAGTGAGCGATATATATCTTTCCATAAAGTATTTTTTCAGATCATTTATTTTGGATATCCGAATAGGTTCTATTCTATATATGTCAGGCAGCTGGTCAATTTGGGTAAATGCAATATATTTTATGGACCTTACTCCAAATTTAGAAGTGTTTATCGGCTCCACATGTATTTTGTTATGTCCCCGTGTATTATGATTATGAATTGGCATGGTATTGCTGTGAGTCATTTTAAACATTATTTGAAGCATTGTATTTGTAATCACAGAAGTTGGAAGAATGACAAAAGGTATTATGTTAGTGCTCGAATAAATGCCTTTTACATCAAGTTTATAAAGTGATCGCTTAGGCCAGCCAAATGCTAGGTCGTAAGCCATAGGATTCTCAGACTTCCATCTTCTTCTTCTCTCTTCTCCATCTTATTCCTCATTATTGAGGGTTGTGACCAGTGGTGGGATTCAGCTGGAATTCGCACCGATTCGCTAAAACCGGTGTCTAAAATTTTTAGAGTTCGCCGAAACTGTCCTTAACCCTTTGTTGTCACACAATATTCCGATTGAGATCATGTCGCTCACTCCTTTCAACAACGTCATATATCAAAAAACTTTTTAAAGTTTAAGAATATAATGAAATGTATTTAAAATAAGTACCAACCCACCTATTGAACTTTTTACTGTGCAATAGATCTTTTTAGGGAAAACTTGAAGGTTTTTTTCTCCATTTGAAAAATATTTAGTATATTTAAAAAAATAATTAAACAATACATTTTCTTCAAAATGCACAAACAACACTTTCTGCCCTGTAGCGGGTAAATATTAAGTTAGAAATATGCCACCTTTGCTGGGATATAGTACATTTTCTGGGCATTCCGAAAATATGCACAACTGAAAATTGACAATTTTTATATATGACGTTGTTGAAAGGAGTGAGCGATGTATCAGAACATGCTCGGTTTACTTGTTCCGCCACGTTGTAAAAATATTTGAACTTCACGAAGAGAAAAAAATATTGGAAAGATTGTGTGCAAAAACATATGGGTGTGGGGTTCTGTTCTATCTGCCCACCTCTGCGGTAAGCAGCTTGATGGTTAGTTAGTTTACAGCGTCTTACCTCAGTTTTATACATGACAAGTCCAACACCAAAAGACAATTGCAGTAATATGCTGATGGATATGATTGCGGCGTACTGAAAAACAGGCAGTGTAAAATTAGACATGTCGCTCACTCCTTTCAAGAACGTCATAAATAAAAAATCGTCAATATTCAGTTGTGCATGTTTTCGGAATGTCCAGAAAATGTACTATATCCCAGTAAAAGAGGCATATTTTTAACTTAATATTTACCCGCCACAGGGCAAAAAGTGTTGTTTTTGCATTTTGAAGAAAAGGTATTGTTTAATTATTTTTTTAAATGTACTAAATATTTTTCAAATGGAGAAAAAACCTTCAGGTTTTACCCAAAAAGATCTGTTGCACAGTAAAAAGTTCAATAAGTGGCTTGATATTTATTTTTAATACATTGTGTTATATTTTTAAACTTTAAAAACGTTCTCCTGAAAAATCAAGTTTTTTTTATTTATGACGTTCTTAAAAAAAGTGAGCGATGTGTATGTATGTCGATTTAACAACAATCAAAAAAATTCTTGAGTGACAAATCTGTCTAGAATACATTTATTATAATTTTGAACCTTTATTATATTATGGATATACTGAATAAAATTTTATTTCACACTGAATAAAGATTTTATTTATTGGTAAAAAATCATTAGAAAGTATGGTATCCATAAGAACCCTACTCATTGCGAATAATGTCCTTGCATCTCCTTTGAATGATTAAGTCAGGTTTGTATGTCGTTATTTTCAGCACGTTTCCAGGTTCTCATCAATAATATGATTTCTCAGTTTGCTTTTAATAAGGTTTATGCTTGGAAAAGACTGTTTGCATGAATACATAAAGTTGAGGAGACATTCCGTAGATATTTGTGCCTGAGCCGCATTTAAAAGGCCACACTTTGGGACAGGCAAAAGCTAGAACAAGCGGCGTTTCAAGTCTCCCCTTTGTATCTCAGTAGGTACTGCACTTATCGAAGGGTTATTATTCAGAGCTTTACTCACAATATACAGAAGGCATTGGGATAGGCAAAAGTGGCGTTCCAAGTCTCCCCCTTTGTAGCTCAGTAGGTACTGCACTTATCGAAGGGTTATTACTTAGAGCTTTACTTACAATATACAGAAGGCAGGATCTCCATAGAAGGGCACCACAGCATCCTATTATACCAGGTAGAAACAGAAGACAACCGGCCATTCCAAGAACCATTGCATCAAAAGCCCCATTTGATATCTGCAAAAGAAAAGGATTATAATTTGGCCATTTTGAATAAGTCAACTGTTACTGAAGACGTTAATTATCTTTTTTATTTAAATCTTAATCATTTTAAAAATGTATTATTTGATTGCTTTCAACAAAACCGATATTCTTTCAGAGCGAAAATACATTATTCCGAATTCGAAATACGAAAACTACCAACTAGGATTCGGAAAACTGACTTGCAGTAAGGCTAATCACAGTCTCGCCTCTAGAGATGTGACTAGCGGAAACCATTACTTTTTCGGCTACCCAATTAGGTGTTATTTGTATTTTTTCCCAGATAATATTTCTTTCCAGATTACGATTTTGATGTCAAATATATTGTTAGCTTGAAATAGGCGATACGCATTAGAATTTGTGCACAGATTGACATCATTCGCTTTAAGTGATCGAATTCAAAAGTCGATTTTTTTTTGAATTACCTAACGTCCAAGTGACTCTGAAATCTAGCTACGGCTTATGCAACACCGTTTATCATGTCCATACTCAAGCTTCAACTTTATAAGTTTCATAGCCTATGCCTACTTGTGAGTGGATTTACTCTTTATGTTTAAAGTTACTATAATTTCATGTAATTCATGAGAGAAAATTCTAGGCAAAAACACTCGCCTTCAAAAGTCAAATTTAGCAACGATATATTTTAGAGAAGTCGTTATTTAATTCGATTGTCAAAACAAACACTTGATTTGACTCCTGATCAAAATACAAAATATCTTAACTTGTCAATAATACATAAAACAGCTCTGAGATTCCATAAGGAACATAACGCTTTAATTATGTAGATAAGGCAACTTGAACTATACTTTTAATCTTTTATTTAAAATGACTTTTTGTGGCATTTAAAACTGATTGTTAATTAGTGTTATAAGAAAAACAATTTATATTGTTTACAGAATAAAGGTAAAGTTAAATTTATCTACACCATATAGTCAAAGCGTAACCTTTTCACTGTACGTATTACTATCAATTGATATTTTATTTTTATGCTCGTAGCATGTCAGTTTTCCGAAATCAAATTACGAATGCACGAAACCGAAACAAAAACAGGTTAATTTTATCCAAACAGAAAATACCCAGAACTGGTAATTCTGTAACGTTCCATTCTGTACGTTCGATATATTAAATATCTGTTTATACACTAAAATGCTGTTCTCCGAAAATCAAATTTTGCTGATTTAAACGGCGAATAAAATAATAAAATGATTTGATATTTATAAATAAAATCTAGTAAAATCCCTTTATATGTAGTAGAGCATGTTACATCCGACATTTCTTCAGTGATTCATATTCCGAATTCGAAATACGAAAACTATAAAAATAGAATTCGGAAAACCGACATGCAGCAAGGCTAATCACATTTAGGTCTCGCCTCTCGCGATAGTCAATTCATGAGATAGCAATAGATAGTTACTTACATCCTCCTACACGTGAAAGAAAGAGACAAAAGCATACATCACAATTCTGCGTAAAAGTAGCGACATTGGTATTGCAACGTCTATAATAGTAACGGGCATACAATATTATTGTAGTTAGTCTGTGGAACGGGTTTAACCTCCAACGCCTTGGCGCGTTCTGAAGAACGATATATGCTGTTATTATACTCGGTTATTCATAAATAATGTTTATTTTCCGCTTTACAAATGACACGAACTGATTCAGTGAATGTTGTTTAGTAAATTATGCTTGTTGAAAACGTTTGTCGTGTATTTTGTGCGAGGAATCGCGAGATTTACAATCGTTCTGACGTTAGTTTATGGTGGAACGTATTATTTGACCGTTCGGGGACATAACGCTGTGAATATGGACTAAGAAAGTATTAGTGTTACTATATAGTGTTGAAAAAATGGTACAATCTTTTAGGATAACTGTTGCGAAGTATTTGAAAAAGTTTTCATTTCACTATGGTGAAAACGAGTGATATATGGAGTCATTTCTCGGTAATCGAGGGAGATACCTCGATTGCCCTGTGCAATACTTGCAATCAGGTTTTTAGGTCCTATTCGACTTCAAATTTGAAAAAACACCTCAAACGAAAGCATCCAAATTTTCCTTTGACCGAAGAAGAAATCGAGTATGAAGATGGCGGGATGGAAGCTCAGTACATGGAATTGGAAGACTATCAAATCGCAACGGTAGTCGTCGAGAATGAGGAAATAGAACAGGAAGTGGAGGACTTGCCTGTAATAGAGGGGACGACGAACGATGTCTTGGACTACTTCCGGAATCACGAGAACGGCCAAAAGGCGACGTGTACTCTGTGCCTTAAAGACGTCATTTATTCTTCGTCCATTCCGAAGTTAAAAAGGCACTTGGCCGGCGAGCACGGTAAGGATCTAGAGAGATCGGTCGCGCCCCCAGAAACGAATGACGAAACTACAAGTCGAGCCAAGCGAGGAAAAACGAGCTTTCTGTGGGCATTTTTCGATCCCCAACCCGGACATAAAGCGATTTGCAAGATCTGCCTCAAGACTCTGTCCTTCAAGTCCACGACAACCAATCTGGCCAAGCACCTCATGGTTAAGCATGGCGGCGGAAAGACGGACGAACCAATACTGGAAGAAGGCGAGCTACTAGCCGCCGAACATTCGGTACAAGACACCGACCCGACACCAAATGGTGACGTGTGGAAGCATTTCGTAAGCTTGCCCGGAGAAACTCGAGCGAAATGTACGATTTGCAGTTACATAGTAGTACACGACGGCGATGTTTCCAACTTGGAGAAGCATTTGGAACAGAATCACTGCTTTGAAGAAACGCAAGTCGCGATGGAAGAGGAGGAAGCCGCGGATCCCGAGGACGAAGACTGGATACCTTCGCCCCCGACCTCTCCGTCACCCTCGACCACGTCTGGCAAGATGAAAACGATCACCTATTTCGAGACGACATTGCGTAGGAAGACGAGCGCGATATGGAATCATTTCGAACCCATCGCAGGGAGGGAGGCGATTTGCAGACATTGCAAAAGAAAATTTTGTTACAAGTCTACCGTTTCCAATCTCAAGAAGCACCTGAACAGAAAGCACCCTGAGGCCGAGATGAATGGATACGGGCAGTTTTCCAAGAAAGCAAAAGAGGACGAAGAAAATGAGGACAACTGGATCGAAGGGAGGACGTTGAGTCCTATACCCTCTCCCGCTCCCGCGCCGTCACCCGACCCCATACCTTCTCCTGCCCCCGCGCTTTCTTCCACCCCCATACCCTCTCTTACCGCCATGCCCTCTCCTGCCGCCATGCCTTCACCCCCCGCCAAATCCTTTCTTTCCACCATACCCTCTCCCGCCCCTGCTGCGGAGCCAGTGCCCGAGAAAGTGGAAACCACATGCCAAGAGCTAAACTTACAGAGCGACAAATTATCTACATCTCTCGAAAACCGCAGTTATATTATCAGAATACCGGATCGTGTCGATATCCATTCCAAGCCCAAGTTGACTTTATACACCCCGAAAAATTGTGTTACCTTAGACAAGAAAGTATGCATCGAAGAAGCCATACTCAAGCTTTTTATTAACGATTTCCAGCCGTTTTCTATCTTAGAGGACACGGGCTTCCGGGCTCTTTTGAACGCGTGTTTCCCGGCCTTCGTTATCCCGAGGGAAAAATTCTTTACCGACTCCTTGCTGCCATACGTTTACAGAGGGCGCCGAACAATCGTCGAAACCGAAATACAATTCGCAAATACTGTGTGTTTGACCACGGATGTATGGAAATCCGCGACCAACGACACCTTTGTAGCAGTCACCGCGCATTATATATCGTCGGATTATGTTTTTAAAACGATGTTATTAGACTGCATTTCGTTGCTCAGTAACCCGACCAGTGCGACTATCGCCAAGGAACTGGACAAAGTCGTCGCGGAGTGGGATATTAAAGAAAAGGTCCTGATGATCGTGACGGACGGAGAAGCCAACATGAAGGAAGCCGTCGTTGGATCGCTCAGCTGGAGACACTTCAAGTGCTACGCGCACACCCTAAACTCGGTCGTAGAAGAATCCCTCGAGGAAATAAAAGACCTTTTGCTGAAATTAAGAGATATCGCCACGTACTTCGAAACGGACCAAAACGCCGTTCAAACCCTTCTCACCGTCCAAAAGAAAGCAACAGCCAGCCCGACGAAGTATCTCGAGTCGAAGAGATTAATCCAGAATATCCCCTCGCGATGGGTCACGACTTTCCAAATGCTAAATCGATTTGCGGAAATGAAACAATCGGTGAATCAAGCCTTGTTATTATTAGACACCGACATTGTCCCTCCAAACGATGAAGAATTCCAAACTTGCTCTCAAATTTGCGAAATTTTAAAACCTTTCGAAGAAGTTTGCAGAATCATGAGTCGAAGTCAACACGTTACGGCCAGTCAAATAATTCCCATGTCTCGGGGCTTGAAGATAGCCGTAAACAGGCTCCTTCAAAGGACCACTTACAACGAATGTTCGAGAAGGGTACTTTCGAAACTGCAGTCGCAATTGAGCGAAAAAATTCCTAACTTGGAGTTGGACGACACGTTCTCGATGTGCATGTTTCTTGATCCGAGATTCAAGCATTATTTCGAGAGCAAGGAAGCCGCGTGCAACACCAAACAAATCGTCATAGCCCTGGTGACTTCCATCATTGTAGACAAAGAGGATACCACCGCTCCTGAAGTCGTGAAAGCCGACCAAACAGACTCGAGCGGCCAGGATATTTCCATCTGGGAAGAATTCGACATGCTGACGAACAGCATAGTCAATCCGGCCGATTCGTTAAACACCTTGGCTCACTTGGAGGTAGAGCAGTACCTGAGAGAACCGGTTCTATCGCGAGACAGCAACCCGCTGAACTGGTGGAAGGATCACGACAATATGTATCCAAACTTGTCGCAGCTGGTCAGACTGAAATTCTGCGCGCAAGGAACTTGCGTACCTAGTAACACTCTGTTTTCCGAAAGGGGATACGTATTACTGGAAAGGCGAAAACATCAAAGCTCCCGAAAAATTGGCGAACTGATGTTTTTGAATGTCAATTCTTAAATCACTTTATTGTTACTGTTTTCAAGACAGTTTGCTTTATTGCTACTACTACTACTACCACCGCCACCACGCCGTTTCTCCGCAGGGGGAGGCAGAGAGGATGAACCCCACATTCTTCTAGTCATACATGCCCTCCGATAACGCAGACTTTTGACACCAACAGATTTTAGGTACAGACTGATCTGATAGTGCCAAGTCTTTTTCGGCCTTCCTCGTTCTGTTCCCCGCTTACATTCGCCAATTAAAAAAAAAAAAATTCTTGACCATGAGCTTACTTTCTTCTGCTATCTTTCTCCAATTTTCTCTGCAGACGGCGGTAATCGTCGATTTTTATTAAACTCCTGTCGAGTTGCTGACCATGCATAGTACGGCTCCAGAGTATCTAAAAAAGCTGTGAATTCTAAACGACTTCACCAATAGACGTCTCACGCTCTGATCAGATACAACTTATAATTATAAAAAAATGATCTCATCAGCTCTCAACCAGCGTTCTCAATTGCGAGCGTGCCTTTAATGTCGCGGGCCCGACGGCATGTAATGCTCTCACACTAGCAAGTTAGAAACAGTGAATGTGAGATATCTTTAAAAAAATATATTTACCAAATCATTTGGATAATATTCTTTTTCCCATAATTTTATAACGGATTTTTAATATATTTATTTTACAGTTTCATAGAAGCGCCCTTGAGGTAGTATTTTATGAAAATTGTGCTTTATTACATGTCGCTCACTCCTTTCAAGAACGTCATAAATCAAAAATCGTGAAATTTTTAGTTGTGCATGTTTTCGGAATGCCCAGAAAATGTACTGTATCCCAGCAAAAGAGGCATATTTTTAACTTAATATTTACCCGCTACAGGGCAGAAAATGTTGTTTTTGCATTTTGATGAAAAGGTACTGTTTAATAATTTTTTTAATATACTAAATATTTTTCAAATGGAGAAAAAACCTTCAGGTTTTACCTAAAAAGATCTGTTGCGCAGTAAAAAGTTCTATAAGTGGCTTGATGTTTATTTTTAATACATTGTGATTTCTTTTTAAACTTTAAGAACGTTCTCCTGAAAAATCAAGTTTTTTGATTTATGACGTTCTTGAAAGGAGTGAACGATGTATATACAAATTTATTATTAATTACTACAGGAATTTTTTATACTTGTCCGTTAGTATCGATTATAAAGGGAAAATAACGTGATACTAAGTTATGTAGATTACGTAACCGTTATTTTGTATCAAAGTCAAATTCGAGTGAATAATTTTCAAAAAAAATCTCTGTCACTTGTCCAAATAATTTTGTACAATTTTAAGAATGGAGACATTCGTGCAGTGTGTAGTTGACAAATTCGACAGATGCTTTAGATTACCACATTTCCGTTTATTATTATTATTATTATTATTAATCTGACTGTACTGCGTTACCGTCATAATACGGACATAGTCAATGTAACTAAAAAGAACGACTCTAAAAAAATAACTAGTTCTTTTTCTTAGCCGTTCTTGATTCGGTTTTTGGATTTTTTTTGTATCAACATCTTCATTTGTATGAATCATATTTTATGGTTATCTACAATATATAATAAAATATATTTTTGTTAAATTATCTAATATCCGCCATTATATAATGTCCGCCTCCGTAGTTTAATGGTCAGCACACTCGGCTACCGTTCTGGAGGTCCCGGGTTCGATTCCCAGGGGGGGGGGGGGTCAAATAAATATACGTGATTTTTTCACTCTAATATTTATTCAATATTACCGTGGAACAGTTCCTGAAACGAAGGGCTGGTCACCTTTCCTTCATGTGTAAACGATCAAGATAACACTGCGTTTATATGATGCAGTGCCCTACGCACTATTGGGGTGTGGATAAGGGTTTGAAGAAGATATAATATATAATATCCTATATACAAAGAGAATATGGAAGTCTGGACATTTACAGGATTCATGACCTGTTATCTGATTCTAGTTTGAAAAGATGGCGTTCCAATAAGCACGCGAAGTACCGATTAAAAAACTTAAGAAATAAGTATATATATATTTTTTTATTTCGAAACAAAGTCTATATATATTTTTTTTATAAGTCATATATATATAAAATTCTCAATATTATTAATATTTAAACCATTTACTTTGTGGTTAGTCATTTTTACTTTTATATTTTTTTACAAAAATGTTTGAAATGTTAGTATGTAACTAGTCACCGAGATTTTTGTCTACTGGTTTCGAGACGTACCCGTCTCTTCGTCAGGACAATTACTACATCAGCATGAAAACAATACTACACGTCACCACCATAGCACTATTCGCACACTTGTAACTGCACAAAACGAGTGTGTAATTATGTGTGTGTGGGCGTGTGTATATGTGGAATGACTTATACTATATGTGTATATGTTTTTTGAATGTAGTATATGATGAGAATTGAAATAAATGAGAAATATTTAATGATTTTTTTCATGGAAAATATAACCATTACAACATTTTGAGTGTGTCCAAATACTTGTTCACAAAATCTGGATTATCTCCAATTACAGGAGTTATTTTCATATTATTTTTTGACATCTCATCAAAGTTGAAGAAGAATATGGAAGTCTGGGCATTTACGGGGCTGACGACCGTCATAGGCTGGTTTAAGTGATCACTTTACACACGTGTAACATTCACCAATTCTACCCATTATTGACAACCACACTACTCAAATTCTTGGAAGTTCTATATATATGAACCAATTTAGAAACCTTGTTCTTGAATCAATAGAACTTCACTAGAGACATCTATTGGTGAGATGTAAAGAAGCTTTTTTAGTAAGCAGAAACTCTTATATTAGTATGTGAGATCCGAATCCTGGATTATATTCACACACATGAGAAACGCCAGAAAATACCATTTTCATTTTTATTATTAAGCTTATAATTTGAATAAATTATCTGGTCAAATTATAAGCTGTATAATTATAAGCTTATATATGTGTAAAGTGATCACATAAGCCAGCCTATGACGGTCGTCAGCCCCGTAAATGCCCAGACTTTCATATTCTTCTTCATCTTTGATGAGATGTCAAATAATAATATGAATATAACCATTACTTTGTGTTGTATAATTTTGTCGTCAGGCGATGTATGTTGTAAATAAAACATAAGAATAGTCGGGAAATGAAGTGTTTTGTAATTATTTTTTAATAAAATCGATACGTGAACTGAAATTGAGTTATAATTGTAGCTATTAGAAATTAATTTGAAATTACTGATGTGAATTTCTTCGACTTCAAGTATAGTCATGGAAAAATCTATGTTCTTTAGTTTATATATATTTATATATAGATATATATATAAATATATATATATATATATATATATATATATATATATATATAGTTATATATATATATATATATATATATATATATATATATATATATATATATATATATATATATATATATATATATATATATATATATATATATATATATATATATATATATATATATATATATATATATATATATATATATATATATATATATATATATATATATATATATATATATATATATATATATATATATATATATATATATATATATATATATATATATATATATATATATATATATATATATATATATATATATATATATATATATATATATATATATATATATACCACTACTACCATCACCGTTTCCCCGCGGGGGTAGGCAGAGAGGATGGAACGCCACACTCTTCTGTCCTGACATACACTCCTCGCCTCCTTCACATCCATACATCTAGTCATACAC
The DNA here is from genome assembly GCF_059751285.1 of Brachycentrus maculatus. NCBI lineage: Eukaryota > Metazoa > Arthropoda > Insecta > Trichoptera > Brachycentridae > Brachycentrus > Brachycentrus maculatus. Next base: position 231,117 of record NW_028281073.1, on the reverse strand, counting down.
GCCCTCCGATTACGCAGACTTTGGACACCGCCAGATTTTAGGTTCTGATTCATCTGATCGTGCTTTTTCGGTCTTTTTCGGTCGTCCTTGTTCTGTTTTCCCTCTCACATTCGCCACGTATATTTTCTTAGTCATTCTCTCGCTATCCATTCGCTCCACATGTCCATACCACCGTAAAGAACTCTTCCTATCTTTTCAATTATTTCAGTTATATTTTTAAACCAAAACTAATACTAATACATGGCAAAATAAAAAAAAAACAATAAATAGGCACAAGAAGCATATTTAAAAGAAAAAAATGAGAAAAACATAAGGTTAGAAGCATATTTAAAATAAACAAATGAGAAAAAGTAAAAAAGGTGAAAATATAACAAGTAAACAAGTACATTAGCCATTTTCCAGATACGACATTATTCCTGGGCTCTATGTCGGCCGGACAATCACCCCTATTCCCCTATTCCTGTTAAATAATTCGGGATATCGCGGCAAGGCGAACTACATTAAAGAAAACGTATGGTGACCATTCAGTATGGGATAATTATTGCAGTTTAATAAATTGTGTAATCAAATTTGACGAATTTTCCTATAAAAAACTAACAGTATCCAATATCTATAACTAGTGGTGCATGGGCGTTCTATCCTCTAGTTAAATATATTGCCCAAACTGCGAGAAATCTAGAAATTAGAATCAGGGAATATCGCCGTGGACTTGCTAGTGATTATTTTTCAAAATTTTAGAAAATAATCACTAATTTAAATTATTACACTCAGTTACAAGGGTCAAATCATAGACTATATATCTCGGTTAAACTCAGTCCGGGCACATTATTGTAATATGTAATTATGTGTATGATTCATGTTATATTTAAACATCTCGACATAGATGAAGAAGAATACGGAAGTCTGGGCATTTACGGGGCTTACGACCGTCATAGGCTGGTTTAAGATTACTTTACACACGTGTAACATTCACCAATTCTACCCATGATTGACAACCACACTACTCAAATTCCTGGAAGTTCTATATATATCGCTCACTGCTTTCGACAACGTCATATTTAAAAAAAAATATTTTTCAGGAGATCGTTTTTAAAGTTTCAAAATATAGTAAAATGTTTTAAAAATAAATATCAAGCCACTTATTGAACTTTTTACTCTGCACCAGATCTTTTTAGGTAAAACCTGAATGTTTTTTATCAATTTAAAAAATATTTAGTATATTTAAAAAATAATTAAACAATACCTTTTCTTCAAAATGCAAAAAACAAAACTTTCTGCCCTGTAGCAGGTAAATATTAAGTTAAAAATATGTAGCTTTTGCTGGAATAAAGTACATTTTCTGTGCATTCCGAAAACATGCAAATCTAAAAGTTAACGATTTTTGATAATGTTGAAAGGAGTATGCGATATATGATCCAATTTCGAAACATTGTGCTTCAATCACTAGAATTTAACTAGAGACATCTATTAGTGAGATAAAATGTGTATAATTAATTAAATAAATAAACTGTTGGTCACCCCACGTCCAGGAAGCATTGCATGCAGCTCCTTTGTGAACTATTGCCAAGTCTGGAGTCGTTTGCTTATTTAAAATTTACCTTCTAAGTCTCAGGGGGGTGTAGTTATATAGTTAATGACCTTTCCCGCACCTACCAGGTCACGAATATCAAAACTGAGCCCGAAATGACAAAAGAGTCTGTCTTGGTGCCAGCAGTGAAAATATATGCTGAGATGTCTTCATATTCTTCTTCTTTTTGTAGATCCTAAGGATTTGTTTGTGCCTCCGCATGTCGCTCTTGGGATTTCGACTCCCAGCTGTCTTTCCATCTTATCGGAGGTCTGCCTGGAGGTCTGCGTCCTTCAGGGTAACCTTGAAGGGCGATACGTGGAAGTCTGTCTTCTGACATTCTGTTTATATGTTCCTTCCAGTATCGCCTTCGTTGTCGTCCCCGCCTCACGATATCCTCCGTCTTACACATGCTCCGGATGTCGGTATTTCTTACTCGGTCTCGCAATGTGTTTCCGGTTATGGATCGGAGAGTCTTCATCTCGGAGGTTCGAAGCCAAGATTTTGTTCTAGAAGATCTGCTCTTGCCTCTATCCATAAGTGGCTATTGGTCGAACACATGTTTTGTATATTTTCATTTTACTTTCTATTAATTATATATACATGTAAATAACTCCCGAGTGGAATAACCAAGATTTCGTGAACAAGAGACATTAAAAATACTGTGAATATGAACTGGCCAATATATCGCTCACTCCTTTCAAGAACGTCATAAATCAAAAATCGTCAATTTTCAGTTGTGCATGTTTTCGGAATGCCCAGAAAATGTACTGTATCCCAGCAAAAGAGGCATATTTTTAACTTAATATTTACCCGCTACAGGGCAGGAAGTGTTGTTTTTGCATTTTGAAGAAAATGAATTGTTTAATTGTTTTTTTAAATATACTAAATATTTTTCAAATGGAGAAAAAACATTCAGGTTTTACCTAAAAATATCTGTTGCATAGTAAAAAGTTCAATAAGTGGCTTGATATTTATTTTTAATACATTTTATTATATTTTTAAACTTTAAAAACGATCTCCTGAAAAATCTAGTTTTTTTTTTTAAATTATGATATTCTTGAAAGGAGTGAGCGATATGAGTATAGTCAGGTCTTTTTTTAACCCCACACATACGAACGTACGTGATACGCGCGGTTTTTCTTCACCATTCCGCGCTAACCCGTATGACCTACGCGCACGAGAAAATATCTGTTCCAAACATATTTAATGCGTACCGGATACACTGACAAATTTTTGCCAGGTTTCATACCTGACAATATTTTGTGACAACAAACGTTGTGATTTTTTGCTTGTTTATAAAAAATATACCTGAATATAACCCGAAGGTGGTTAAATAAAAAAGGTTCGGGAACTCACTAAAAAAGTATTCAAATATCGTTTAAATATTCATTATAAATAAATTTAAATATATGTAAATATATATATATATATAAATATATATATATATATATATATATATATATATATATATATATATATATATATATATATATATATATATATACATATATATATATATCGTGGTAATATTTTTCTTTGTAAATTGGGTGTAAATAATATGTAAAGTGGGTGTATAATAATAAAATAAACAATGTGTTGCTTTGTAACTAAAGTAATGACAATAAAAGTTTATTCTTAATTAATCTTTACAATATTTTTCTATCTATCTGATTATGACAGTTCACAATATTATATTTTTTCTATCCGATGTCTTTTGTTTATTCAGTGCGACGCATGCGACATCTGGTGGTAGATTTGTACTATTTGTAGGTACTTAATAAAATGTATAGGTAAGTACCTAGGTATTTTATTACAGTACTTGAACATTTAAAAAAACATAAATTGCAAATTGATGATAATAGGGAATTTTGGAAAGGAGGTAGAAGGAAATATTGTATTTTATTATTATGTAGGTACTAGGTAGGTACTTACATTAGCGAAAGCTGCGTCTATTTCTTTAAGTATTACATACAGACTGGAGGGATGAAACGCTGTCCAAACGGATAGACTGAAGAATACCACTCCTACTGTCTGAAAAATAAAAATAAAATAAAAATAGATCTAGCCAAAGAATGAATAATTTACTAGAAATATTTTTCTGTATTTTTTTTCAGTGTGTTTTTTCGAAATCGGAGTTGAGTGCATTTTATTTACCATGAAAGCAGAGTTGACTAAAACCAGCAGCATCCTCGCAGTGTTAGCGCCGCATTCAATGGAGTTAGTCATACTTGAATCTGTAAAAAAAACTAATAATAACGTATAAAACACTTTTTTTTCTTCCTTCGTTCTTTCTCGAAAGACATGTTGAGGAAGACCAAAGAAAACATGGATGCTGCAAAAAGATAACATGATTTGAATTCATGGTCTAGGTGACGTTGTATATGACAGAAGGACCTATAACCTGAGGACGAGGAGAGCTGACCCCGACAGTCTACAAATTAGATAAATTGGGATGTAGCCAGGAAGAAGATCCGCATCAAATGGTGCTTAGGGCACTGTATCATATTGACGCAGGGTTATCTTGATCGTTATTTATATGAAGGCGAGATGATCACTCCTGCGCTTAAGGGACCAGCCCAGGGTAATATTAAATAAGTATTAGAGTGTAAAATCACAAATCAAATACTATACCATCAAATACTCCCCCGGAAATCGAACCTGGGAACTCCAGCACGGTAGCTAATCATTACGACACGGAGTGTTTTTAATGTAAGTTTCTTATATAGTTATACTTTTATGTATATGACATCTTAATTTTAATTTTTTGATTACTTAAGTGAAAACCTGTAAATATGATTTAATTTTTTAAATTTATATAATGTTATTTTTGTATATGTTATAGGTTTTCCAATAAATAATTAATTAATTAATTAAAAAATATACATGAGTATATATATATATATATATATATATATATATATATATATATATATATATATATATATATACATATATATATATATATATATATATATATATATATATATATATATATATATATATATGTGTGTAATATAATAATAATAAAACCCTTATCCGCACCCCAAAGGTGCATAGGGCACTGCGTCATATAAACGCAGTGTTATCTTGATCGTTTACACATGAAGGAAAGGTGATCAGCCCTCCGCTTCAGGTACCACCAGTCCAGGGTAATATTGAATAATCACTTATATTTATTTTACCCCCCTTGGGAATCGAACCCGGGACCTCCAGAACGGTAGCCTAGCGTGCTGACCATTACACTACGGAGGCGGACGGACACTACGGATATATATATATATATATATATATATATATATATATATATATATATATATATATATATATATATATATATATATATACACACATATGTATGTGTGTGTGCGTGTCACACTGTCAACACGTGTATGTTACTAAGTGCAGTTTTGAATTTATTTTTATTTACATTTTTTCATGAATTCGTATCAGCTGGGAAATCGCTAATACGGGATTTTTTCTAAATCGGGATTATACCGTATAAGTATATGAATATCATCTCAATAGTTTTACGTATACATTGACACAGATAACAGTGCAGCAAATCGATTTAATATCAGTGGATTTTTCTCAATGACCTAATTACACACTGACCTACTTGGGGCCTTTATGATATATAGTGTACCCTCCCTATTATGACACCTAGGGGTACATTTTTCATAGACTCAATATCACACGACATAATTTTCGACAAGTACAGTAACTCCCCCTATAACGCTGAGATAGGTATCGCGTTATCGGAGGGGACGTTGTAGGGAAGTTCATTCAAACCCCCCAATGGTGCATAGGGCACTGCATCATATAAACGCTGTGTTATCGCGATCGTTAACACATGAAGGAAAGGCGATCAGCCCCCCGCTTCAGGTACCAGTCCAGGGTAATATTGAATAAATATTAGAGTGAAAAAATCACTTAAATTTATTTGATTTGAAAGTGATTTTTTCACTGTAATATTTATTTAATATTGCCCTGGACTGGCACCTGAAGCGGAGGGCTGATCACCTTTCCTTCATGTGTAAACGATCAAGATAACACTGCGTATATATGAAGCAGTGCCCTATGCACCATTTGGTGCGGATAAGGGTTTTTTATTTATATTTTATATAAATTTATTTGACCCCCCCTGGGAATCGAACCCGGGACCTCCAGAATGGTAGTCGAGCGTGCTGAACATTGCACTACGGAGGCGGACTAAAACTATAGGGAAGTTAATGTTTTTAAATTGTATTTCAAGTTTAAATGATTCATTAGTAATTTTCGGCAGTAAAAATGTAAAAATACAATTTAAAATACTTGTCCTTTATACAATTTCCTAAGGCAGGGATGGCGAATTTTTCGAAGGCAAATTTTTTTATTAACTAACTAACTAACTAACTAACCATCACGCCGCTACCCCGCAGGGGTAGGCAGAGAGAATAGAGCGCCACACCACTCTGTCCTTGCAAACATTCTTCGCCTCTTCCACGTTCATGCATCTCCTCATACATACCCGCCGATTGTTACGACTCCTCACCTGACCACTTTCAAGTATTTGGCATACCTGATCGTGCCACGTTTTTCTAGGTCTTCCTCTGCTTCTTTTCCCACTAACATTCGCCTCATAAATTTGTTTTACCGTTCTTTCGTCACTCATTCGTTCCACACGTCCAAACCATCTCAACACGCCTTTCTTAATTTTATCGATAATGCTTATCTCGGCTTTACATTCCTTCCTTATTTCACTATTCGCACATCCATCATACATCGTTTTGTCGCACATTCTTCTGAGAGATCGCATTTCGACTGCATTCAGTCTACTTTCATCCTTCTTTTGCCAACTCCTTTTTTTTATTCAATATTAAAATACGTCTCGTGCCACATGCCATGCTTATAAAAATGCATCAAATATTTGTGTAATTTAAGATTTCAAAAAAAAATAAGTGGACATCTCATCAAAGATGAAGAAGAATGTGGAAGTCTGGATATTTACGGGGCTGACAACCGCCATGGGCTGGTTTAAGTGATCACTTTACACACGTGTAACTTTCACCAATTCTACGCATTATTGACAACCACACTACTCAAATTCTTGGATGTTCTATACGCCACGTGTGCACGTGTATAATTCATTCAAACCATTATCCGCACCCCAATGGTGCATAGGGCACTGCATCATATGAACGCAGTGTTATCTTGATCGTTGACACATAAGGGAAAGGTGATCAGTCCTCCGCTTCCGGTACCAGTCCAAGGTATTTTTGAATAAATATGAGAGTGAAAAAATCACTTATATTTATTTGACCCCCCCTGGGAATCGAACCCGGGACCTCCAGTGCGGTAGCCAAGCGTGCTGACCATTACACTACGGAGGCGGACAAAACCAGCCTATGATGGTCGTCAGCCCCTTAAATGCCCAGACTTCCATATTCTTCTTCATCTTTGATGAGATGTTAAAAAATAAACTATTAATGAACGAAGAAAATACACATGGCTATTTAAATACATATGTAATATAAGAAATATTAAATATGCTATAATTTTTTTAACTTAGTGTGTAGTTTTATGCGCTAGGCTACCATGCTGGAGGTCTTGGGTTCGATTCCCAAGAGGGTTAAAATAAATATTAGTGATTTTTTTATGTAATATTTATTTAATATGACCCCGGACTGGTACCTGAGGTGGAGGGCTGATCACCTTTTCTTCGTGTGTTTACGATCAAGATAACACTGTGTTTATATAATACAGTTCCCTATGCACCTTTGGAAGCGGATAAGGGTTACATGAAACTTTTGTTTGAGTTTCAATTTTTTTTTTACAACTTTATAAAGTTTTCCCATTCTTTCATTCGCCTCATGAAAATCTCTAATTTTATATATTAATACTGTGTATATTTACCTTATCAGATCATATTTATTTATTTTTTAAAGTTTATTTAATTTAAATCATCAAGTATTTAACGGAATTTCAATTTTCGGAAAAAATTACGAACGAATTATACTTGATAAGCGATTGAAAATGTCAGACGCGCGACGCTCATGGCGTGTGAAGCTTTACTGAAGGGAAAATACAATTTTCTCTTAGCGCGTACAGACAGCTGCTAACGTATATATATATATATATATATATACCTATATATATGGGGTAACTGATTACTAGCAAGGGAGAATTTGATTAAAATGGCCACATTTTAAGTGTGTCTAAATCGTCGTTCACAAATCTCAACATAGATGAAGAAGAATGTGGAAAATTTTGTATATTAAAAGCATTGAAGCACCGACGTGTATTCAAGTTTTCAGTCAAGATTTTCAACACAGCTTTCAATCACGAGTACCTACTACTTTAATAAATAATAAACAAAACCCTTATCCGCACCCAAATGGTGCATAGGGCACTGCGTCATATAAATGCAGTGTTATCTTTATCGTTTTACACATGAAGGAAAGGTGATCAGCCTCCGCTTCAGGTACCAGTCCAGGGTAATATTGAATAAATATGACAGTGAAAAAATCACTTATATTTATTTTACCCCCCTTGGGAATCGAACCCGGGACCTCCAGAACGGTAGCCGAGCGTGCTGACCATTACATAACATAATTTTTCTCTTGTAACCAAAGCTTCGTTGATCACATTTTGTTTTCCTTGAATCATGGCATCTCTTGAATGCTAATTTCTGTTTATTGTTCAGGTTATTTCAAGTATCGCTCACTCCTTTCAAGAACGTCATAAATCAAAAATCGTCAATTTTCAGATGTGCACGTTTTCGGAATGTCCAGAAAATGTACTATATCCCAGCAAAAGAGGCATATTTTTAACTTAATATTTACCCGCTACAGGGCAGAAAGTGTTGTTTTTGCATTTTGAAGAAAAGGTATTGTTTAATGATTTTTTTAAATATACTAATATATTTTTCAAATGAGGAAAAAACCTGTTGCACAGTAAAAAGTTCAATAAGTGGCTTGATATTTATTTTTAATACATTGTATTATATTTTTAAACTGTAATAACGTTCTCCTGAAAAATCAAGTTTTTTGATCTATGACGTTCTTGAAAGGAGTGAGCGGTATGTATAATTCCAGTGTATGTTTGGCTCGTTAGCAGCGTTGCCAATGCCAATTTTCAAGATTCCCCGAAAATATAGGTCAAATTTCAAATTGGGGAAAAAATGTACCGATTCCCCACAAATTTCCCACATAATTATCCCAAGGAAAAAACCTGTTTTCGTAAAAAATCGGAAAATCCATTAAAAAAAATATATATTTATATATTTATTTATTTTTTCAAAACATATTACATACATAATTATAATAATAAATCCCCTACCGCACCCCAATGGTGCATAGGGCACTGCTTCATAAAAACGCAGTGTTATCTCGATCGATTACACATGAAGGAAAGGTGATCAGCCCCCCACTTCAGGTACCAGTCCAGTGTAATATTGAATAAATATTAGAGTGGAAAAATCACTTATATTTATTAAACCCCCCTGGGAACCCGGGACCTTCAGAGCGGTAGGCGAGCATGCTGACCATTACACTACGGAGGCGGACATAAGTCATAAATATACTTATATATAATATTCCCGATGAGTAATTGCTATTTCTCATTTTGGGACATGGGATTAAGGTTAACAAGACTGGAACACAAATAATAAACTTACAAAAAAGATTTAAAAAAATATTAACGCCGTAATTTGGCTTTTACATAGAATACATAATAATTAAAAATACATTACACACGTAATAAAATTATATGTTGGTGAAGTGTCGCTATTAAATTAATAAATATTGTCGCTAAATTAGACAGGTAGGGCTACATCCATTTTTGTAGTATGAGATAGAGATCGCCGAGCAGGAGATGCCCGGCATAGTGGCCCTCAGGACTAGGGCTGGGGAGGACAAGCCGCTCAAGAACGCCAAGGTATAGCAAGAATGCAAACATCGGGATATCTGTGTATGGTGTGTGATGTGTTCCATTCTCATCTAGGTTTGCCATCTCTAAGGGTGTTAAACAGGGTTGTGTAATGTCTAACTAACTAACTTACTAACCATAATACCGCTTCCCGGCAGGGGTAGGCGGAGAGAATCGAACGCCACACCACTCTGTCTTTGCAAACGTTCTTCGCCTCTTCCACATTCATGCATCTTCTCATACGTACCCGACGATTATTACGACTCCTGACCCGGCCGCTTTCAAGTATTTGACATACTTGATTGTGCCATGTTTTTTCTCGGTCTTCCTCTGCTTCTTTTTCCAACTACATTTGCCCCATAATTTTGTTTAACCGTTCTTTCCTCGCTCATACGTTCCACGTGTCCAAACCACCTCAACACACCTTTCTTAATTTTATCGATAATGCTTATCTCAGCCTTGCATTTTTTCCTTATTTCATCATTCGAACATCTATCAAACAACGTTTAGCCACACATTAATATACATTTAAATTCATTTAAATAAGTATACATTTAAATTTCTTTTCTACCATTAGTACACATTTGTTACCCGAAATGCTACGTGGGAAATGGTTAAAAAATATTGATTTTAGCTATCGTAAAAGATATTATATATTTCAATAACTAACGATCAATCTGTCCGATAAATTTTTAAACGGTAAAATTTTGAAATGCCCGCATTTTCACCACACAGTGCCGATCCCCATAAATGGATCATTGCCAGACGGGAGGAATATGTAATTTAACATACTCAACCTATAAAGGATTGTATTAGACTCGTGAAGTGTTTAAAACAGTCTATATTATCTATTCTGCAGCTGTCTATTTCACAAACGTGAAATCTGATTGACGTACGACGCTAATTTCAAAAATTATAACATCTTCCGATAGGGTGATTCATTTTGCGCCACCTGTTTTTTAAAAGCGCCAAAACACACCTGTAAATGTCAGTTACCCCTTTCGCGTTTAATACGTTTACGCCACTCTGGATTAACTGTCTTTTCACGTACCTACAATCAAATCATTAACTTTGCTAGCGCGCGATACTAAGGCGCATTCGAGCGAAATAATCCAAAAATATCGCATAGCAAAATGACTCATACGCCCACGGCCATAGAAGTCAATTTCATATAAAATTTATTGAAAAAGTAACTGTTTTTTCTCCGTCAACAACCTTACATTCGTGCCTCCGTCTCGAAATAAAAAAAAAAAAGAAATTAAAATGAGTACTCCGCATAAAAATGTACAAGTCAAAAGTATCTTAAATGATTTAATGTCATACAAATGAAATGTCTTTTTTACTATGTATTACGCAGGTGAGATTTGATACTGAAAATCTTGATTGATCTAGGCGTTCAACGCTTACGCGAAATGTCATTTCATTACTGTAGCAAGCTTTTCAACATCATACAAATGTAATATCTTTTTTACTATATGTTGCGCCGGTTTGGTATTAATGGTTTGAATAATTCGGCAACTAATCAAAAAGTAATTTCATTAGTTTGCTAAGATTTTATTGTTTATACGGATGGTTTATACTTTTTATACAGTTATGAATATTACTTTCCGGTCGGTAGCCATTCTTGTATACTGTTTTGACATTTGTCGCCTGTTGTCGTGGTAAGTCGCGCTGGGTCGGTTCTTTGGCGGGCTAAACTTTAGCAGTCAAGTTTCTTACTAGCTTTAAACTTTTGTAAAACTGTGTGAAATCCATTTTTAATTTTAATATCCGTGCTGTGGAGTTATCGACAATGTATTCTAATTGTTTTAAATGGATCTTGATAGCCGTTTGGACTATTTCCTACGCGAACGTCGCCGACACGAAAACTGGTATGTTCCACTTACCGACCTTCATTTAATTGTTTCGAATATCTTTCACTTTTGCGCTTTTTATAAATATGCATGCATTCTCTACAAACATGTGTGTTAAAATCATTAAAAAATGCAACACATCGTCGCTCAGAAATATCGAATTCCGTGAACTCAATACTAATTTCCAAATCATTTAAAATTCGCGATAAGAAACTGTTAAAAACAATAACTTATTTTGCTTTATTGTTTTCTTCCACAATACTATGGTGCATAGGGCACTGCATTTGATTGATGTTGATTTAAATATAATAAAAAATCACTTGCAAAAGTACTCTTTTTGAGTTTATTAATGTAGACACGATTAATTTCGAGAACTACAGATCGGCTGTCCAATCTTAAAACACAGTAAGGGACATTTTTTTGTAGTACGTTTTTTTTGCATTTTTGGACTAAGTAGAATCTACTTAGTCCAAAATGCAAAAAAAAAGTACTACAAAAAACATGTCCCTTACTGTGTTTTGAATTTGGACAGCCGAGATGTTCTCATCAACAGGTATTTTATTTACAATATTTTGAGTGTGTCCAAATTCTTGTTCGTAATACGAAGTAGAATCTACTTAGTCCAAATGCAAAAAAAAGTACTACAAAAAACATGTCCCTTACTGTGTTTTGAATTTGGACAGCCGAGATGTTCTCATCAACAGGTATTTTATTTACAATATTTTGAGTGTGTCCAAATTCTTGTTCGTAATACGACCGTCATAGGCTAGTTTTAGCGATCACTTTACACACGTGTAACGTTCACCAATTCTACCCATGATTGGCAAACACACTACTCAAATTCTTGAAACTTCTAGAAATCTATACTTGGAGATAATCCAGATTTGTGAATAAGTATTTGAGTACACTCAAAATGTTGCTAAAAATAAGGGTTTCTTGTTTTCATAGAATCTCATAATTTGACATTTTAGTGAGTTAAGATAGAGTTTAGTTTTATTGTACCAATCTGGAAGTCTTTCCAGATTTTTTCTAGTAAGTAGAATGGATTTACAACATTTTGAGTGTGTCCAATTACTTGTTCACAAAATCTGGATTATCTCCAATTACAGGAGTTATTTTCATATTATAATTTGGACACACTCAAAATGTTGTAAATAAATTATCTGGTCAAATTATAAGCCTAATAATAAAAATGAAAATGGTATTTTCTGGCGTTTCTCATGTGTGTGATTATAATCCAGGATTCGGATCTCACATACTAATATAAGAGTTTCTGCTTAGTAAAAAGCTTCTTTACATCTCACCAATAGATGTCTCTAGTGAAGTTCTAGTGATTCAAGAACAAGGTTTCTAAATTGGTTAATATATATAGAACTTCCAAGAATTTGAGTAGTGTGGTTGTCAATAATGGGTAGAATTGGTGAATGTTACACGTGTGTAAAGTGATCACTTAAACCAGCCTATGACGGTCGTCAGCCCCGTAAATGCCCAGACTTCCATATTCTTCTTCATCTTTGATGAGATGTCAAAAAATAATAGTAGAATGGATCATTATCATACGGAGGAATATCTAATTTAACATACTCAACATATAAAGGATTGTATTAGACTCGTGAAGTGTTTATAACAGCCGATATACTCAATATTTTCACTCACCATTTTCTTTTGGAAAATTCGCCTTCGTAAATACGTTGTTTTCGTAAGTTGGTAATGAACGACGGCACAGAAACGATGCAACACGAACGCAAATGGTAGTGTAGTGGTAAACAAACAATCTACTACTATTACAGCTCTATAAACCATAGATAATAAACCATATGACGTCATAAAACGTTCGATGACGGAAATTTGATGACGTATGCGAACGCACGTTTTTCGTTTTAATTAAATATGTAAAGTTTAAACCTTCATATCTCCCTTAGTTCCCTACAGATTTCAATAAGAATATTACCGAAAGTCTTATTGATTTATTAGACAATAAACCAACATTCTGACAAAAATCTATTCGTTTATGTGACGAATTGTTTTGAAAATCTATTGTTATTGATGGTGATGATTATTGTTTTTATTAGTGTATTCTTTAGTGTCATTGTACATATCGTCGTCATACAGGAGAAAGTGACCAAGTGCATTGTTGTACAAAAACGTGATCATTGACTATTTGCTATCTTACTAGCTTAATATTGCCCTGAAAAATCCCAATGGATTTTAAACTTGCAAGTATAATATATTGACTTAGTAAAAATGACTAACTGCATTGATGTTTATTTTCTTGCCAAGCAAAAGATACTTAAATGGCCCTCCTGAACATTTTACGTTTTGGTAGTTGGTCACTTTCTCCTGTACGACTACGATATTTTTGTTAATATTTTTAAAGGCCGTAAACAAAATTAAAATTAAAATCATTATTGACGTGAAATTTCAAACGTTTTTCGTTGTATTGTCGCGCGTCGCAGTCGCTTCGTATAAATGTCATACAATCGTACTTTTATTAAAATTAAAACCGGTTTTGTTTTATAATATCATCATTGTATTTTTATTAGGTTTTATCACCACCGCTCGTTCATGTCTAATATTTACTTGCGTACCTAATACCTACACACACACACACACAGGTTTTAACCTGTCCGGGAGTATGGACGTAAATGAACGTCGTTGCAAATTTTCCTTAAAGAAGTATCGACGTTTTTTTTTTGGGGTCAAAGGATCTTGCATCCCTTATGTCACTGCGACATAAGGGATGCAAGATCCAATATATAATCAATATAAGATATAATCAATATTTTCATTCATCATTTTCTTGTGGAAAATTCACCTTCGTAAAAACATTGTTTTCGTATGTTGGTAACGAATGACGTCACAGAAACGAATCCACACCACTACTATAACAGCTCTATAAAGCAGATACACATATATATACATATATATATATATATATATATATATATATATATATATATATATATATATATATATATATATATATATATATATATATATATATATATATATATATATATATATATATATATATATATATTAAGTCATAAATTAAACCCTGAAGAGGGCAACAGGTTGTTGCCGAAACTACTACATAAATAAATAATTTATCAACGATTAGAAACACGTATTTATGGTGTGCAACTAATTACGATGACAGTCACGCTTGTGTCTTGCCGAGGACCCATTGTCTTGCTGCAAAATTGATTCGACTTTTATTGTTGAAAATTTAAACAACTCATTGTACTCTATCTGTATTGTAGTTAAACTCGACTCCAAAATATACTAAATATATATATGTTTCTGCTTTATAGAGCTGTTATAGTAGTAGTGTGGATTCGTTTCTGTGACGTCATTCGTTACCAACATACGAAAACAATGTTTTTACGAAGGTGAATTTTCCACAAGAAAATGATGAATGAAAATATTGATTATGTCGGCTGTTGTAAACACAAAACGAGCCTTACACAATCCTTTATAGGTCGATTATGTTAAACTAGATATTCCTCCCGAGTTAGAATACCCCAGTACGTTTCGGTGATTCATATATTCACATGGAGACATGCCTCGAACGAGACATACGAGTATTATGGTACATTCATGGAATACTTATGAATCAATTCTCAAATATTTGCCGGCCGATTTGGCAGGAAATGACCGCTGTAATTTTATTACCCCAATCGGGTATGCAACACTTTGGCGTCGGGTGCAAATTGTATTGAAATAACAGAGTAGCGCAAAATTGACCTGTCCGGGAGTGCGTTTCTGCGGACAAAACTGTATCTGGGGAGTATATATATATATATATATATATATATATATATATATATATATATATATATATATATATATATATATATATATATATATATATATATATATATATATATATATATATATATATATATATATATATATATATATATATATATATATATATATATATATATATATATATATATATATATATATATATATATATATATATATATATATATATATATATATATATATATATATATATATATATATATATATATATATATATATATATATATATATATATATATATATATATATATATATATATATATATATATATATATATATATATATATATATATATATATATATATATATATATATATATATATATATATATATATATATATATATATATATATATATATATATATATATATATATATATATATATATATATATATATATATATATATATATATATATATATATATATATATATATATATATATATATATATATATATATATATATATATATATATATATATATATATATATATATATATATATATATATATATATATATATATATATATATATATATATATATATATATATATATATATATATATATATATATATATATATATATATATATATATATATATATATATATATATATATATATATATATATATATATATATATATATATATATATATATATATATATATATATATATATATATATATATATATATATATATATATATATATATATATATATATATATATATATATATATATATATATATATATATATATATATATATATATATATATATATATATATATATATATATATATATATATATATATATATATATATATATATGTATATATATATGTATATATTAATTTATTATTAGATTAAAACCGACATACCAGTCTGATGATGTCGGTAACGACGAAACCCGGTCGCTGGTCAAATAAAAAAGTGGAAAAGCTAAAAATATTGGTTTTAATCTAATAATAAATTAAAAATGCAATTCCATCACGAAGTGTCAGTGGATAATATAAATATGTATATATATATATATATATATATATATATATATATATATATATATATATATATATATATATATATATATATATATATATATATATATATATATATATTATATTTTGTCCGCCTCCGTAGTGTAATGGTCAGCATGCTCGGCTACCGTTCTGGAGGTCCCGGGTTCGATTCCCAGGGGGGTTTCATAAATAAAAGTGATTTTTTCACTCTAATATTTATTCAATATTACACTGGACTGGTACCTGAAGTGGAGAGCTGATCACCTTTCCTTCATGTGTAAACTATCGAGATAACACTGCGTTTATATGAAGCAGTGCCCTATGCACCATTGGGGTGCGGTAAGGGTTTTATTATTATATATATATATATATATATATATATATATATATATATATATATATATATATATATATATATATATATATATATATATATATATATCCTTCAATTGACACCCTCTTTTATATTAATTATTATTTATTTATATTATTTAGCGGAGACATTCATTAAATGTATGTAAGATTATCCCCAAATTATTTGACATACTAGGAGACGCCTAAAAATGTGATTTAATTTTTTTTTATTAGACTTGAAATTTAACTAGTTATTTTATTTATAATATTTTGAGTGTGTCCAAATGTTTGTTCACGAATCTGCTTAGTCCAATTGGGTGTTATTTATATTGACATCACAACATAGATGAAGAAGAATTAGATGTGTCGGGTTGTGGTCCCGTAGTTAGTGTCGCGGACTCTTAAGTCAGAGTTTGTTGGTTCGAACCCACTCTACCACAATTTGCTACCTATTTCTAATAATGAGACGCTTAGGCTCACAGAAATAGTATGAAATTAAACTTAATTTTCCAGGAGATCGTTTTTGAAGTTTAAAAATATAATGGAATGTATGAAAAATAAATATCAAGCCACTTATTGAGCTTTTTACTGTGCAACAGATCTTTTTAGGTAAAATCTGAATGTTTTTTCTCCACTTGAAAAATATTTTGTATATTTAAAAAAATAATTGAACAATACATTTTCTTCAAAATGCAAGAACAACACTTTCTGCCCTGTAGCGGGTAAATATTAAGTTAAAAATATGCCGCTTTTGCTGGGATATAGTTCATTTTCTGGGCAAATTGACGATTTTTGATTTATGACAGGTCATTAGCCTTATTAAAACCCAGACTTCCATATTCTTCCTTATCTATGTTGAGATGCAAAAAAAATAATCTCCTCATTGGAGATAATCCAGATTTGTGAACAAGAATTTGGAAATTAACTGTTCAAATTATGACCTAAAAATAAAAGGGATATTTTCTAGCGTTTCTACGCTCAGCTACCGTTCTGGAGGTACCGGGTTCGATTCCCAGGGGGGGTCAAATAAACATAAGTGATTATTTGACTCTAATATTTATTCAATATTACCCTGGACTGGTACCTGAATTGGAGGGCTGATCACCTTCCCTTTGCGTGTTAACGATCAAGATGACACTGCGTTTATATGATGCAGTGCCCTATGCACCATTGGGGTGCGGATAAGGGGTCTATAATTGAATGAGTATTTCCTATATATTTCCTATGTATTTCTTATAAGTTCCAAGAATTTGAGTGGTGTGGTTTTCAATAATGGGTACAATTGGTGAGTACCAGTACCAGCCCATGAGAGGTCATAAGCCGTATAAAAACCCAGACTTCCATATTCTTCTTTATCTACGTTGTGTTAATTGAATACTTTACTTCAAGGTTTTGAATTAGAATAAATTAAAAATAATGTCGGCGTATTATAATAATAAAATTAAAGAATACAGGCAACATGTGGGATTCTTAATGGATGGGGAAATTTCCTTATATGATAGTGGGGTCGATCACATCTCACATAACAAAGCACCAAATATAGCCACTCTCAAGGCCCTCTATAAAAATACATTTGAAAATTCAACATCTCAACAGAGATAAAAAAGAGTATGGAGTATGGAAGAGTATGGGCACCACATGGCTTATGACCTGTAATAGGCTGGTCAATTGATCACTCTTTACACGTGCAACATTCACCATTCTACCCATGATTGACAACCACATTACTCGAATTCCAACTTATATCATTGTTCTTATGGCACTGTACACGTGAGTTCACAACAGCCATCTTTGTAGAATTGTGAAATCTCTTATTTAATAGGTACGTTTATTACAAAATTCTGTTTTATTTGAGTAGTACGATATGTGCTGACCATCACACTACGGAGGTGGACACACCGTTATGGAGGTCCCGGGTTCGATTCCCAGAGGGGGATCTAATAAATAAAAGTGATTTTTTCACTCTAATATTTATTTAATATCACCCTGGACTGGTACCTGAAGCGGAGGGCTGATCATCTTTCCTTCGTGTGTTAACGATTAAGATAACACTGCGTTTATATTATGCAGTGACCTATGCACCATTGGGGTGCGGATAAGGGTTCGAATGAAAGTATGATATGTTCTCTACCAAAAAGAAATACTAAAATCGGTTAATATTTGAGAAGGGTACCTTTGATTTTGTACACAACCTAATAAAAAGCCCTATTTCAGTATTAAAAAATCTTCAGCAATTTCAGCATACATGTAAAAAAAATCTCAGCACAAAACGCTCAATTTACTGGTTGTTTTTTCAGGCCCCATTCATGACAAGGTGGTGGTGTGCTACATCGGCTCATGGTCGGTGTACCGGCCTCAGCGGGGCTCCTTCTCCCTGGACTCCGTGGACCCCAACCTCTGCACACACCTGGTCTATGCCTTTGTGGGGCTCAACGCAACATCGTCCTCCATACGCTCCTTAGGTAAGGATAAGGGATCGATTTCCTCAGATGCACATCGTTACATCAGTCGAAATAATAGTAGGACGAGGTTCTTCGAAACTCTCAAAGAGACTTTAACCCATCCGCCTATCTCCCGCCAAACGTTGGCGGTAGGTATGTTTATACATTCGAATAACAGCCGCAGGTTAAGCCACGCGCACGTCCGTGGTAGTTCATATTATAAAGATACTTTCGTGTGATATCTACAAATCAGTAAAGAAAGCTTTTTGTAATGCATTATTTCTTATAATTTTTATACAAATTTATTGACGACACTTGACCAAAGATGTCTCTGTAAGGATACAATTTTCGTTTTGATTGAAATACCAACTAAAATCAGTTAGAAATTAAAACTTTACATCCCAGGTGTAATGTTTTATTGAGTTATTCAAGTTTTCTTGTTAATTTATCACATTTCTGATCTAGACACACGATAAAATACGTGCATAATAGTTATATGTACCATATTAATTGGTAAAACAGTAAAAGTTATAATTTTATGAGATAGTTTATTTTTATAACTCGGTTGAATTTGAACGCCTTTCACACTTCAAACACGCGAGCGTTGTCATTGGTCGGACTGATTTGAAACCACAAACCCCAATCTGTAGTGTGCGCTACCTTTTTCTGTATTTTAAGATTATTTCTATGTTTGTTCTCGTTTTATCAGGTGCAAAATATTAGCGCCTCCTTGTTTGACAAACCATATCACCTCCCCTCCGGGCGGGGCAACTTCCTTACTTGCGGGGATACATTCAATTAGTGACTTTATAGTAGGCATAGGCTATAAAACTTAAAAAGTTCAAGCCTCAGTAGGGTCATGATAAGCGGTGTTGCATAAACTATAACATTTTTTTCGATTGTTGCGCGGTATGATCGATAATCCTGAAATTATCCGGAGCATTGGTCTGTATGTTCCCGATAGTTACCTAAGACAGCGTCAGCATAGATTGTTTCACATTCCTATACACAGGACCAACCTGCCGATGGTTATGCCTGTAGGAAGATCTACCGCTATGTTGAACAATATCACATTGGATATTGATCTGTTCCATGTGTCCGAAGGAGTTTTCCGAAGCGGGATTCTTCTACAAATTTAACAAGAGTCTTCTTGCTTACTTTTTAATTTGTTTTTTTAATGTATACGCCTTAAATGTTAGTTTGTAATGTAAACTAACTAACTAACTAACCATCACGCCGCTTCCCCGCAGGGGGAACCACACCACTCTGTCTTTGCAAACATTCTTCGCCTCTTCCACGTTCATGCATCTCCTCATACATACCCGCCGATTGTTACTGAAATAAGGAAGGAATGCAAAGCTGAGATAAGCATTATCGATAAATTTAAGAAAGGTGTGTTGAGATGGTTTGGACATGTAGAACCAATGAGTGAGGAAAGAACGGTAAAACAAATTTATGAGACGAATGTAAGTGGAAAAAAGAGCAGAGGAAGACCGAGACGAACATGGCACGATCAGGTATGCCAAATACTTGAATGTGGTCAGGTTAGGAGTCGTTTGTAATGTATATGTTAATTATATAATAAATTGAAATTGAAATTGAAAATAGATTTCAAAGTCACTTGGACGTTAGGTAATTCAAAATTCACTTCAGTATCTGGGTCAAGAGTCTCTGCCACCATACTGCCAAAGCATTTGTATTGTGTCGTTGGCAATGTTATAGATCCCTGGCAAGACTTGAAGGATAACTACGGCAAAGGCAACTTCGAGAAGGCCACTGGGATGAAGGTGCGCTATCCCCACTTGAAGGTGACTCTCGCCATCGGCGGCTGGAACGAGGGTTCGACAAACTACTCCAACATGGCTGCCAGCCCGAGCAGCCGACAGACCTTCATCAGCTCGGCCGTGGAGTTCCTGAAGTAAGTATCTGCGAGATTTTTCAAGAAATCTCATCGGGGGTGTCTTGAATCAGAATGCTAAATATTATTTTATTATTTTTTGCAATTTAGCCGCTTAACTGCCAAAAGCGTCTTAAGACGAGTAATTTTCTGTGAACGGAGCGCCGCTCATACAAAAATTACGTCTTAAGACGCTCCGTTTTAAATGGCCTTTTACTAAAGAAAATAAATTATTTAAAATGTACAAATATATTGAACGCATAGTGACATCTATTGAGAATATCTTTGCGTACTTAGAATTGAAACAGAATTTGTTTTTACCACTTTAAACGTAAATTAAAGAGAGCTTTGTCGTCGGAACAACTGATGGCGCTCAGGGTTGTCCAATAATCCCCGAGTTGCCGTCACTGCCGAATCTGATGACAGTGATTTAAGTGTCGATTCTGATAATTTTTAATTTAAAATTTTTTTAATCAAAGTATGTGTGTGTGTATACTTTTAATATTAATCTTACATAAACAATTATTACTTTTGACATATAATTTAGTTTTCATATTTTCTATGAGAAATTTTGTGACAACCCTGCACCATGAACAATTAATTTTATAATTATGGATAAATGACTGAACGACTGGCGCGCTCTTCATTTATTTGGCAAGTTTTATAAATAAACGTTAATACACTTTCAATAACGATATGTTTAGAAGGTTTTATTTTTGTCGTAAAATTCGCAGCGTGCTGGCTACCGCCATACATGTACCTGCCGACAGTTAACCAGTTAAACGTATAATATTGAATTATTAAGATATTTTAACATTTTTATTTTCCAGAAAATACAACTTCGATGGCTTAGATCTGGACTGGGAGTATCCGGGAAAGAGGGGTGGAGCCCCACAGGATAAACAAAACTTTGTCTCTTTAGTTAAGGTATGCTAAATTACTCGTAAGTGGGAAGATTGTATGGCCATGTGGAGGGAATGAGCAGTATGTATGGGAGAGTAGGCCCCTAAAGTCTACACAGCATGTGTGACTAGAAGCTAGGATTGTATGGCAGGGTTAAAATGGAAAAATCTAAAGAAAAGTGGAGCTAGAAAGGTATAATTGTTAAATTAACACAATGTTGTCGGACAGTTTTGTTCATCAACCCAGACCCTAATTATACTCTGGCAGTCTGCCGCCCGACCCTCAGTATACTAATCACAAGTAGCCGCAACACCCAATTCCCATCTGTACAATGTGTGCAGGCATCTCTCGCGCTCTACCTAAAGTAAGCAAATAGAACGCTCGCAAGCGTCTCCCGCTCTCTACCAACAGTATGGAAAAGGACCCTAATTATACTCTGGCAGTCTGCCGCCCGACCCTCAGTATACTAATCACAAGTAGCCGCAACACCCAATTCCCATCTGTACAATGTGTGCAGGCATCTCTCGCGCTCTACCTAAAGTAAGCAAATAGAACGCTCGCAAGCGTCTCCCGCTCTCTACCAACAGTATGGAAAAGGACCCTAATTATACTCTGGCAGTCTGCCGCCCGACCCTCAGTATACTAATCACAAGTAGCCGCAACACCCAATTCCCATCTGTACAATATTTGCAGGCGTCTCTCGCGCTCTACCCAAAGTAAGCAAAGAGAACGCTCGCAAGCGTCTCCCGCTCTCTACCAACAGTATTTTGAAGGCGCTTTTGAGCTTTTTCGCAAACAATGTTCTTTTTTCAAACAACACATTTTAGAAGGGTGTTTTTTACGTCTGCGGACCACTGGCGACGGTATTTCATAATTATATACATATATGTAGTTAAGAGCTTAACAAAGAGATTGATACATGATATTCATATAAAAACATTAAATGTGTAATTCCTTCTTTTCTGCCTTTGAATGAGGTCGGCGCAGAAGGTGAAAATACTAATCCCGTCCTTAGGCTCATCATGATAATCTTTCCTGTCCAAAGTGTGTTAAGAAAGAGTCTCTTAGGATGGTTTGGCCATGTGGAGAGGATGGTTAGAGCAGTATATATGGGAGAGTAGAACCGATAGTCTACATAGCATGTATGGCTAGAAGCTAGGACTGTATGCCAGTAGGAATGGAAAGTTAGGTGAGCTGATTGCACCTACAGACTCCAAAAGACTGAAAAGAGATTGATCCAAGCCAAGTAAATTCACAGTAAAATCGGGATACAATTTTATATTGTTTCACTTTTTCAATAAATTTCACAACTTAATTTTTTTTTTAAATTGCTTAGCAAGAGCAGATCTGTCAGGAAGACTAGATGCTTCTGTATCAGATCTGGGACAGCTTTCAATATGATCCAAGCCGAATCTCACATGTGCCTCTTTTGATCTTTTGAACAGGAGCTGAAGACGGAGTTCAGGAAGCACAACCTCATCTTGACGGCCGCGCTGGGCGCGAGCAAGGAGACCATCGACGTGGCGTACGACGTGGTGCAGCTGTCGCAGTACTTGGACCTGGTGCACATGATGTGCTACGATTACCACGGAGTTTGGGACAAGCGTTCCGGGGCCAACGCCCCTCTCTACGGCAACAGCGACGCGGACGAATTGACCGTCGTAAGTTTAACCCTTTGTGTGATTTGCCCGAATACAATTCGGGCACATTGTACACGAAACTTTTTAAAGTGTTTTGCCCAAATCCAGCTCGGGTCATCCCCACCAGTCTAGATATATCCATTCTTCCGTTGTTTTTTTTTCTTTCCTAGTATTGTTTATTTATTTCGCCTCCGTAGTGTAATGGTCAGCACGCTCGGCTACCGTTTTTGAGGTCACGGGTTCGAATCCCAAGGGGGGGGGGCAAATAAATATAAGTGATTTTTTCACTGTAATATTTATTTATTTCAATATTACCCTGGACTGGTACCTGAAGCGGAGGGCTGATCACCTTTCCTTCATGTGTAAAACGATCAAGATAACACTGCATTTATATGAAGCAGTGCCCTATGCACCATTGGGGTGCGGATAAGGGTTTTATTATTATTTATTATTGTTTATTTATATATTATTTTGAGAAATAAAAAGACTTTGTGTTTTGATGCACTCACATTTTTACTAACCAACTAGTTTCGGCAACAACCTGTTGCCCTCTTCAGGGTTTAATTCAAAAAGTTGTTGCCGAAACTAGTTGGTTAATAAAAATGTGAGTGGATCAAAACGCAGTCTTTTTATTTCTCAAAATAATATATCAATATGATCCACAAAGTTAATGCTTTCAATATTCAAAACGTTTTTTATTTATGTTTTATACTGATTTATTATATTTCAAAATACGGTAAAAAAAAACACAAAATATTGAAAAAAAGGCTTTTTTGACACACTTTTTCCATGAGGTTGACAGAAATGGTTATCTCGTTTTTCTCTTCTGTTCGTGTCATGTCAAGTCCCCCTGATGTCGACCATCACTTGAGAGTAATTGTCCTTGTCTCGAGCAGCTCTAGACAGTCCTGATCCCCGTCCAGTCTCGTATATTCCGGAGCCAGGAGATCTGCATATATACAACTTTTGAAAATTACTGCAATGAAAATGTTCGACAATGGGCAGAATGGTAAATGTTTTTTTTCTAGCTGGGATGCATTAATAATTTACCTTGCTTATCATATACAAGGTTTATAGATCATTAAGTGCATTTTTGTCCGCCTCCGTAGTGTAATGGTCAGCCAGCTCGGCTACCGTTCTGGAGGTCCCGGGTTCGATTCCCAAGGGGGGTAAAATAAATATAAGTGATTTTTTTACACTGTCATATTTATTCAATATTACCCTGGACTGGTACCTGAAGCGGAGGGCTGATCACCTTTCCTTCATGTGTAAACGATCAAGATAACACTGCGTTTATATGACGCAGTGCCCTATGCACCATTGGGGTGCGGATAAGGGTTTTATTATTTATTATTATTAAGTGCATTTTTGTCTCTTCTAGCTAAAATATGTTTTATTTGGATCTGTGTTGGGAACAGGAGGGATTGTAGCGAATTGCTGTTTTTTTGGTTTGGCGACATGTTGCCGCGTTTTGTGATCTCGCTAGGTGGTCACATTTTTAATACAAAGAAGAGGTGCCAGAATGAAATTAAAGAATGTTGTACTCACAGTTAGTCCTTTTATTTATATAAATGCAATTAAACTGGAATCAGATAATTACAAAATACTTTATAATCTATATATAATTTAAAGAAGCAAAATGAAAGTCGCAATAAAAACGTCCGTAGGTTCCAACGAACTAGGTAGCTCTCGGCGTTTTTGAAATCGGTCTGCTTCGGCATTAGTTTCGCTCGGAAATCTCCGTTCCCATTCGTCTCGTTACGCATCCGTCAACGCTGCCAACTCGACGGTGTAGCTACATCACCTACAGGATAATCTAGTGTGGGCCAATCAGGAACTTGTCAGCATGTGCTCATTGCTGGGAGGGAACCACGTTGCACTCCTCGGGAGAAGCCGGACTGCTGACTGTCCTCAACAGGCCTTCCGTTCCACTAGAAGAGGGTTGGGCATTTTATGTCCTAGCTTGGTTTATAGTACCTACCAATGTCCTTCACTAGTTTTATCATGTATGATACCAGAACGGTTAATGTTATATAGCGTGTAAAGTGATCTAATTTGCAAGTCTTATTTATAATTTTTCCAGGCTTTCACGACTGAATACATGCTGAAGCTAGGAGCTCCCGCTGATAAGTTGGTCATGGGGGTGCCTTTCTACGGAAGGACCTTCATCAAGGAGGCCCCCGTGTCTCCGAATGTACATCTGGGGGCTGCCACGCAGGCCCAGGGCTTCCAGGGCCCCTTCACCAGGGAGTCCGGCTTCATGGGATACAATGAAGTGAGTCTAAGATGGTTTAGCCATGTGGAGAGTATGGTTACAGCTATATTCATGAGGCACGTTTGAAATAGTTTTTATATAGTGTTTTATTGTCCGCCTCTGTAGTGTAATGGTCAGCACACTGGGCTACCGTACTGGAGGTCCCGGGTTCGATTCCCAGGGTAAGTCAAATAAATATAAGTGATTTTTTCACTTTAATATTTATTCAATATTACCATGGACTGGTAACTAAAACAGAGGGCTGATCACCCTTCTTTCATGTGTTTATTGATCAAGATAACACTACGTTTATATGATGCAGTGCCCTATGCACCATTGGGTGCGGATAAGAGTTAGAAGAAGAAGAAATAGTTTTATTTATGATTTGTGATTTCACCCAGAGCAGCCGTGTACTGAGCTTTGAGAATAGGTGTCTGCGGAGAATTTTAGGCATGCGGTGGTTTGACTTTGTGTGGAATGAAGAGATAAGGCGTAGGACGCAGGAAATCTTAGTCACAACTGTCGTCAAGAAAAGGCGATTCAGTTGGCTTGGCCGTGCACTCCGCATGCCTCCCGAGAGCCGCCATCAAGCTTGCCTCTTTTACAAGGCATCAGGTTCCCGCCGCCCAGGACGACCACTGCTGGCAATTCGTCGGCAGTTCTCGTCTGAACTTCGGTTACGCGGACCTGACTTGGGAGGATGCGAGGGCGCTGGCGGCCGACAGAAAAGCCTGGAGACAGTTTGTGGACTCCATAGGGAACGGATATGGTTTAATAAATAATAAGAATTAGCCAGTAAGAGCTTTTGGGCGATGCGCGTTTGTAATTTTTAAATTTAAGGATTGTAATACTTGGCATGTTTTGGCATAATATCCGGAGCATTGGTCTGTATGTTCCCGATAGTTAGCTAAGACAGCGTCGGCATAGATTGTTTCTCATTCCTATACACAGGAGCAACCTGCCGATGGTTATGCCTGTAGGAAGATATGCTGAACAATACCTGTTCCATGTGCCTGAGGGGGTATTCCTAAGCGGGACTCTTCTACATCTTTAACAAGAGTGTTCTTGCTTACTTTATAATTTTTGTGTTAATACTTACTACTTACTTATAACCCTTATCCGCACCCAATGGTGCATAGGGCACTGCATCGAATCGACGCAGTGTTATCTTGATCATTACTTACACGAAGGCAAGGTGATCACTCTTGCGCTTCAGGAACCAGTACAAGTTAATATTAAATAAATATTACAGTGTAAAATCACTAATATTTATTTTCACCCCCCTGGGAATCGAACCCGGGACCTCCAGCACGGTAGCTAAACACGCTAACCATCACGCCGCGGAGGCGGACAAATATGTACAACAGGTGTTGATATATACGCTTTGAATTTTAGTTTTGTAATGTACCTGTATGTTTAGTTGTCACACTGGGGAACTGGGGAACTGGGGAACTAGAAAATTTGGTGATGGACTTACAATCTTGTATTATTTAGATTGGCAGTGACAGGTATATTTAAAGCTTTTAAATGTAAATTCACAGTAAAATCGGGATACAATTTTATGTTGTTTCACATTTTCAATAAATTTCGCAAATTAGTTCAAAAAAAAAATTGCTTAGCAAGAGCAGATCTGTCAGGAAGCCTAGATGCTTCTGTATCAGATCTGGGCATGCGGTGGGACAGCTTTCAATATGTACCTAAATGCTAATTTTTACTGAATAAATTGAATTGAATTTTTTTATTATTCCCACAGATTTGCTTGGAGCTCTCCAACACCACGTCGGGATGGACCAACCTGTGGGATGAGAAGTCCAAGACTCCGTATGCTGTCAATGAAAACAGAATCATTATGTACGATAATCAAAGATCCCTGGCCGAAAAAGTCAGGTAAGAAACATACCAATACCTATTACTTGCTATTTCTCTCCCCTCATACAATGGCCCGATTACTCCATGCTGAAGGTTGGCAATCATCAGTTCAGTCTGCAGCCGCTCTGAGCGGTGTCCCAGTGCTGCAATGGAACCACTCTCTCAAGCCGTGAAGCCAGGACGTACCCCTTCTTCCTATGCTGCGTTTACCTTCTACTTTGCCTTGTAATATCAAATGTATTACTTTATACAGTATCAAACAGGAAACAAAACTTTTTGCTGTTGTATTTTTGTAAAAAGTTTTGTAAAATCTTTTGTTTATTAATTAAACTTGATTTGTAAAATCTTTGTCCGCCTCCGTAGTGTAATGGTCAGCACGCTCGGCTACCGTTCTGGAGGTCCCGGGTTCGATTCCCAAGGGGGGTAAAAATAAATATAAGTAATTTTTTCACTGTAATATTTATTCAATATTACCATGGACTGGTACCTGAAGCGGAGGGCTGATCACCTTTCCTTCATGTGTAAAACGATCATGATAACACTGCGTTTATAAGACACAGTGCCCTATGCACCATTGGGGTGCAGATAAGGGTTTTATTATTATTATTATTATTATTATTTTTGTAAAAAGTTTTGTAAAATCTTTTGTTTATTAGTTATATCACAAATGAATATTTAATATGATCTCATTTGGGCTCAATCAAAGATTTTACTCTTCTTGGCATCTATTATATAAGGTTTTGGCACGTGGATGCCATTTTTTCGTCTCGAAACCATACCTGAATTACGGACAAAATGAGCTTTTCCACCGTAGTGCAATCAATTTTGGAGAGCCGATTCTTACAGATTGCCGATAGATTTTCAATAAGGTTTATGTCTGGCGAAATTCCTGACCAGTCCAACACAGTTCATTGTTTTTGTGTGAAGAATTTCATCATTTTTTAAATTGAAATATTCCACTATCATTTGACCTTCGTCTTTGTATCTCTGGTAGTATCTTTTCCAGTAGAATTGGGTGATACTTCTCGCTATTCATCATCTTAGTCGCTGAAAGAAGCAGCCCTGGTCCACAATACGAGGAACACCCCAACACATTTTTTTTCGAGGGGGATTTATCCATTATGGGAAAAACTGATAGTTAGGTCAAGGTGACTGGCAAAAAGTGTCATGAGAAGGAGTAGAAAGATTGCATGTGCTTGCGGGTTTTTTGAACTTTCCTGCGTTCAGCACGCAGGGCTAACAACCTGGTAGGTTTACAAGTGCGGGCAACCTGGCAGGTTTGTTTGTTTCTTTAGGTACCTACTCGTGACTGAGTAACAAATCACTGAACTCTGTTGATCCGGTGCAGTGCCCTAATCACCATTGGTGTGGACAGGAGTCGGAAAACTTTATGTTTTTTTTGTTGTTACCATTGTCAGGTTTGCACTGGCCAAGAAACTGCGGGGAGTGATGATCTGGAGCATCGACACGGATGACTTCCACGGAGACTGCTCTCCGGAGATGGACACCTTCGCCGACTACTTCCAGGAGCTGCAGACCCTCAAGGCCAACCCGTTCTACCAGAGCGCCCTCCCCGAACTGGACCTGGCCAGGGGTGAGTATTTTTTCTATCTTTATTTTAAACTATTTTACATTCATTTTTAATTCTGTCATACAACAATTTTCAACACATTTGTCTGATGGAACGAATTTCAAAGGCGTAGGAATGTAGGATACAATCATCAAAGGAGCCTCCAATACAGCCTTACACAACTTCCTAATAGAGCCTTCAATACAGCCTGATACAACCTTCAATACAGCCTTATACATCTTCCAATACAGCCTTGAATTCAGCCTTATACAACCTGCAGTAGAGCCTTCAATACTGCCTCATAGAGTCAAGGAATTTGGAATGTCCAAGAGTTTAATTCGACTTGGTTTAGGTTGCAATTCATCTAGAGAATCTCCCATTTACATTTCTTTTTTTTCCATCAGGTGACAACACATCTCAGGATTACATCGCCAACACCGTAAACAACGCCTACCAAATCCAAAATGGCGCCCTCACGCTTGTCGTGCCTCTTAGGACATCACCCAATTTCCCTCTTCTAAGGACGCTGAACGAGGCCATCGTGCTGGCGGAGCAGGAAATATTCATCAAGAACGCGTTCGAGAAGAAAATCAGGGAGAAGGAGCGCGAGAACGAAATCACATCGATGAACAAAAATACGATAAACGCGGCCAACCAACTGTCAAACTTTGGCTTGAAGATCTTGGCTGTATGTGTCTCTGCTGTTATTTATATGCTGTGATTTACAATATGGATGTGAATATTTTTGCAATCAAATGACTCACCGTAGAACGGGGCTACTTGAACTTTGATGTCTTACTTGAGCCCAGTACAACAACAAAAAATTTAGATCTGTATTTGGTCTACAATAATTCAATGTCCGCCTCCGTAGTGTAATGGTCAGCACGCTCGGCTACCGTTCTGGAGGTCCCGGGTTCGATTCCCAAGGGGGGTAAAATAAATATAAGTGATTTTTTCACTGTAATATTTATTCAATATTACCCTGGACTGGTACCTGAAGCGGAGGGCTGATCACCTTTCCTTCATGTGTAAACGATCAAGATAACACTGCGTTAATATGACACAGTGCCCTATGCACCATTGGGGTGCGGTAAGGAATTTAATTTTAATAAATAATAATTCAATTCAATTCATTTCAATTAATATATACATTACAAACTATAAAAAAATTCAATTGTATACATTAAAAATACATTAAAATAAAATATATCCAAGAACTATTGCTAAAGGTGTCGAAGAATCCCGCTTCGGAAAACTCCTTCAGACACATGGAACAGATCAATATCCAATGAGATATTGTTCAACATAGCGGTAGCTCTTCCTACAGGCATAACCATCGGCAGGTTGGTCCTGTGTATAGGAATGGGAAACAATCTATGTCGACGCTGTCTTAGGTAACTATCGGGAACATACAGACCAATGCTCCGGATAATTTCAGGATTATTGTTCACGAATCGACATGATTCATTGTTTCCCTGACAGGTGACACTTATTGTCACGATACATTCATTATTGTAGACCAAATACAGATTTATATCATTGTTTTGTACTGGGCTCAAGTAACACATCAAAGTCCAAGTAGCCCCGTTCTATGGTACTTAAAAGATCCCCTTATAAAAATAAATAAACTAAATAGGTTTGTCTGCCTCCGTAGTGTAATGGTCAGCACGCTCGGCTACCATTCTGGAGGTCCCGGGTTCGATTCCCAGGGGGGTTCAAATAAATATTTGTGATTTTTCACTAATATTTATTCAATATTACCCTGAACTGGTTCCAGAAGCGGAGGGCTGATCACCTTTCCTTCATGTGTAAACGATCAAGATAACACTGCGTTATATGTCGCAGTGCCCTATGCACCATTGGGGTGCGGATAAGGGTTTTATTTTATTATTATAAATAGGTTATTATTCCTAACGATGAATATTGGATTCAACATACTAGCAGTTTTCAAACCTTTATGGCAACGGATACTTTTGAAAGATATTTTATGATAAAATATTTTAGAACCTTATAATTATAACACTTTTTATTGTATATTAAAAAGCATTATATGATTTTTTGATTCGGCATTAACTTTGTTGAATGACATGTTGATTATTTTTTTAAAAATACCACTTTAATGAGTTTTATTTATATATGACTAGTTTCGAAAACATGCCCCATACGCGGCTGACATAAGCGTTTGTGTTTTTACATTGCTCCAAGTTTCCAACCTCAGTTCAACTCAGAGGGATTTTTTCATGGTGTGTAAACTTTGGATAAAATAATACGTCAATCCTTGGCCTTATGACATCTGTTGAAATATCTGACTAATAATTTGTAACATCACAAGGATAAATAAAAGAACAGATCCCTGATTTTTCTTGCGGTCGGTAATCAGTCCGCGCCATAATTATGCCCTATATCTGTCTCACTCTAGACGCTACGCATCGCCAGTGGGTAAGAGTGACACACGATGCGTGCTTTGATTTATTTATGTTACGATCTTATTTGTTTATATTACGATATATTTCAAGAATAATGTGACACAAGTATATGATGGAGTACCAAAAAGGCACAATGAATCCCATTGAACGTTTTTGTTTAGGAAAATAAATCGTTTCTTAACTAAATACATGATAAAAGTAATCATTTAAAAAATGGCGAAATACCGCCGCGCACGGGCGTCTCTTAGAAACAAAGATAATGCGGTTAAAAGGTTAAAGATGTTTTCAACTAGTTAAATAAGTTTTAATTTTTACCGGAAGATGAAAACATCTGCAAGTTTTCAAAACTAGTCGTATATATAAATAAAACTAATTTTTAAAAAATAATTAAAAAACATTGTTAACTTTGTGGTATGGTAATATTACACTCTCCTTATCATTCATAGTTCACTTTGTGTAATACCACTTAAAAGGCGCCGTGGCGTAGTCGGGTAGACGCTCGACTACAAAACTGGCGTCGCAGGTTCAATACCCGCCAATTGCAAAATGAATTCTAGACAGATTTATTTTCAATTGGTCTGGGTGTTTGTGATGTGTTTTTCACATTTACCTTCCCTATCCTTGCTATCCTACCTGCAGACAAGCATCTAAAATAGACGCTTTGCGGGTTATTCCTTTAAAAACAAAAAAAAATTATTACTATTTCGTGGGTGTATTGTCAAAAAACGTTAACTCAAAAATATGCAATTTTGACTTAATGATGCAGTATTATAAAAGATGAAGAATATGGAAGTCTGGGCATTTACGGGGCTGACGACCGTCATAGGCTGGTTTAAGTGATCACTTTACACACGTGTTTACATCTCACCAATAGATGTCTCTAGTGAAGTTCTAGTGATTCAAGAACAAGGTTTCTAAATTGGTTCATATATATAGAACTTCCAAGAATTTAAGTAGTGTGGTTGTCAATAATGGGTAGAATTTGTGAATGTTACACGTATGTAAAGTGATCACTTAACCCAGCCTATGACGGTTGTCAGCCCCGTATATGCCCAGACTTTCATATTCTTCTTCATCTTTGATGAGATGTCAAAAAATAATATGGAAATAACTCCTGTAATTGGAGATAATCCAGATTTTGTGAACAACTATTTGGACACACTCAAAATGTTACAGTATTATAAAGTTTTCAATGTTCTTTAAACTGGCAAAATACACTAAGTAGTTTGAAGTGTCATATATATCGCCCACTCCTTTCAAGAACGTCATAAATCAAAAAACTTGATTTTTCAGGAGAACGTTTTTAAAGTTTAGCAATATAATACAATGTATTAAAAATGAATATCAAGCCACTTATTGAACTTTTTACTGTGCAGCAGATCTTTTTAGGTAAAACCTGAAGGTTTTTTCTCCATTTGAAAAATATTTAGTATAGTTAAAAAAATAATTAAACAATACGTTTTCTTCAAATTGCGAAAACAACACTTTCTGCCCTGTAGCGGGTAAATATTAAGTTAAAAATATGCCGCTTTTGCTGGGATATAGTACATTTTCTGGGCATTCTGAAAACATGCACAACTGGAAATTGACGATTTTTGATTTATGACGTTCTTGAAAGGAGTGAGCGATATCTGGTTTTAAAAGTAAATTCACCTTTAAGTTTAATAGCTAAGTTAAATTTATTCAGGCTAAAAGCATTAAATGACAGGGATTATTTAAACAGGGATTTTAGAGTTAACGTTTTTTTGCCAGTATACCCACGATTTGTAAGATGTAATATTTTTTGTAGAACAAAAATAAAAAAATCAACAGATATTATTTGAGTTGAAATATTGTTGAAATTTTAACCCAAATTTAAGCACATTTTGGTTGTTCAGTTAAAAATTCAACCTTTGTACGAATCAACCGGGATTTGTTGATTCGTTGACGAATGTTGACAAATCCAAAGTTTCAATATTTTTGAAACGCAATTTGTATTTTTATAAATCAGAGTTTGCATTTTTATCGTATTTTATTACATTTTTTATGTATTTTTATAAAAATAAATATTTGAAAAAAAAGGTTTATTATTATTTCAAAAGTTGCCTCACCTTGTCTTGACCACCTTGCCTTCACGAAATTAACTATCAAGTTAACATTGCATCAATTCAATACTGCTTCATTCAGTTTTAATTTTTTTAAATTTTTGTATTTATTAGTTGCCTTAGAAAATTCTCCTTGCCTATTATTATTATTATTATTATTATTTTGTCCGCTTCCGTAGCGTAATGGTCAGCACGCTCGGCTACCGTACTGGAGGTCCCGGGTTCGATTCCCAGGGGGTCAAATAAATATAAGTGATTTTTTCACTTTAATATTTATTCAATATCACCCTGGACTGGTACCTGAAGCGGAGGGCTGATCACCTTTCCTTTGTGTGTTAACGATCGAGATAACACTGCCTTTATATAATGCAGTGCCCTATGCACCATTGGGGTGCGGATAAGGGTTTATTATTATTAATCCGTAGTGTAATGGTCCGCCTCCGTAGTGTAATGGTAAGCGCGCTCGGCTACCATTCTGGAGGTCCCGGGATCGATTCCCAGGGGGGGTCAAATAAATATAAGTGATTTTTTCACTCTTATATTTATTCAATATTACCCTGGACTGGTACCGGAAGCGGAGGGCTGATCACCTTTCCTTCGTGTGTAAACGATCGAGATAACACTTCATTTATATGACGCAGTGCCCTATGCACCATTGGGGTGCGGATAAGGGTTTGAATGAATTATTTTTTTTAAATTGAATGGAATTAATTTATAGTTTAATAATAAGTCCATCATATTTTATAATTCAGTAATATTATTAAATAACTTGACATTGGATTTTGCCAAATAAAATTTATTGCTTTTGAGCAATAAATTTTATATGCAACACCATTATATATTTTAAAAAATGAAGGATTTAAAGCATATTTAGTTTATATGTCTCGATAATTGATAAAATGATAGTGGATGGTGTATAGTTCGTAATATTATTTATTTATTTATCTGGAAAACCAACAGAATATTAACAAAAGATAACAAAATATAATGCAATTAAATAAAATAAAATTCCAATTACGGGTTTTCACTTAAAAGTAATTTAAAAAATAATAAATAAAACCCTTATCCGCACCCCAATGGTGCATAGGGCACTGCGTAATACAAACGCAGTGTTATTTTGATCGTTTACACATGAAGGAAAGGTGATCAGCCCTCCGCTTCAGGTACCAGTCCAAGGTAATATTGAATAAATAGTACATTGAAAAAATCACTTATATTTATTTTACCCCCTTTGGGAATCGAACCCGGGACCTCCATAACGGTAGCCGAGTGTTGACGGGAATAGGGAAGGATGCAAAGAGAACAAAGATTAACTTTTAATTGAGTTTATTTAATAACAATATACGTGTTTTTCTAATCGACCGACCACTGTCGTATATCCTCTTATTCGCTCTGCGCCGCTCTCTTGCGCACCTCTGCTTGCTTACATCCGACGCCCACAGATGGCGGTATACAATGTTTTCATTGCTTAAATCTAACACCGAGCGTGCTGACCATTACACTACGGAGGCGAACAGAATTTAAAAAAAGTAAAGTATAAGTATAACCATATAGCATTGTGCGTGTCTATGTGTGTGGGTGTGTGTGTAAGAGGGTGTGTGTCTATGTGTGTGGGTGTGTGTGTGTGTTTTGAATGATTCTAGTAGGAACATACAGTGCAGAGAAGCATAGTTTTCAAAGACCCTGAGAGGACAATATGCTCACCATTCGACTTTTCAACACAGATTTTCCGCAATTGCATTATAAATGAAAAAAGTTGATCCCTAAAAAAAACAAAACAAACAATGCTTCGTTCAATTGCAGTGCCCTTTGCACCATTTAGGCGAAGATAGGACCCGAAGAATAAGTCTATGGTAGAAAAAACTAACTAACTAACTAACCATCACGCCGCTTCCCCGCATGGGTAGGCAGAGAGAATAGAGCGCCACACCACTCTGTCCTTGCAAACATTCTTCGCCTCTTCCACGTTCATGCATCTCCTCATACATACCCGCCGATTGTTACGACTCCTAACCTGACCACTTTCAAGTATTTGGCATACCTGATCGTGCCATGTTTTTCTCGGTCTAACAAAAAAAAAGGTAAAACAAATTTATGAGGTGAATGTTAGCGGGAAAAGAAGCAGAGGAAGTCTATGGTAGAAACTTTGGAAAAAAGTTGTGTTGGGAAAATGATGTAGGAAAAATGGGGCTCCAATACAAAAAGTCACATAATTTTGCGATATATATCAATTTATTTCAATATTCAGACAATAGCCTTTTTTACAATTTGTCTATAAATATCAAATATCTACGAAAAAATCTACACACAATTTTATATAGTGTTGATTTAAATTTCTGATTATACGTTACTTGGAAAATGAGGAAGATATTTTTTAAATTGAAGAAAGTTTTAATATTTTTATATATATATTTACCAGCCACTTTGGATTATATTTTGCATTTAATAACATAGAAATCAATGGGATATTGCAATGAAGGCTTTATGCTTTATATTATACTACAATAACACCGATTATATTGTCATGCCAGCCATGTCAGTGAGTTTCGTTATTCCTAAACGCGCCAAGGTTCAATTTCGCCATTTTGAATCTGCCTTTTGAAAATCGTTGCAAACAACTAATGATTCGAATGGACTTGAATGATATTTAAAAAAATAATCGAGTATTTATAATGTCTAGTATCAAAATATAAAAATAGGAATTTAAAATATAAATCAATGACATAAAAGTTAATTTAGATGACTCAATTATAACTGTTGAAAAGTTCAGCACGTTAAAAAATCTATTTAGGTACGAAAGTACCTACTTAGAATTATTACTAGACTCATTTTATACACTGGCAACAAAACCTTTTTACAAGGTCCAAAAACCATAGATAATTTGGAGCGCTTTATTCAAATTTCAAACAGCTGTCAACGTTGAAAGAAAATCAAAATGGCGGTCGTGTAAGGTAAAAAGTTCGTCGTTTCGTCTACTTGTTTTCTTGCACAGGGAACCACGACTGGCAAGCTTCGTTAGCGATTTCACACATGGCTGACAGCGCCTTGCCGGCGTTTTCGTAATCTGCAAAAAACAAGACATATATGTAGGTAAAAACAAGACATCTATGTACGAGTATGTAAGTGCCAATTCCCAAAACAGTCTAAACGACTGCTGAAGACTGATACAGTAAATCAGTACGTTAAATACTTGGGTGTAGACCCAATAAATAACCAATGAATGATCGACGGGTATGTATGAGGTGATGCATGAATGTGGAAGAGGCGAAGACTGTTTGAAAGGTCTAGATCAGTATTTCTCAAAGTGGGCGTTCTAGAAGACTTTTACAGGGCATAAGATGCTCAAAGCGACAGATAGAAGTGCTTAGAAGTAATATTACCCTGGATCTGGTCCCTGCCTTGCCTTCATGTAAGTAATGATCAAGATAACTCTGTGTGAATACGATGCAGTGCCCTATGCATCATTGGGTGCGGATAAGGGTAAGAAGAAGAATTCTTCTTCTTTCTCAGCCGTTTCTCCACTGTTGGATGTAGGCCTCTTCTATTTTTTTCCAGACTTGTAGCATGTCTATCTATACCTTGATTTTTTTTAAATGAACGATTTGTTATACCTATTGGGTTTCCCCTCTTGCCGAAGATGGAGCCGTTGAAGGGGGGCTTCCTGTAGGTGGCGTCTCCCCCGGACACCATACTGAGAACCACGAACGCCACCAGCAGCGCGCACACTGCACCATGGACCAACGACTTGCTGATTCCGAACATTTTCTATGGTGAAAAGATCACAAGACAATTAGACATTTTCTATGGTGAAAAAAATCACAAGAGAAGCAGTATTGTCCTTATCTAACTAACTAACTAACTAACCATCACGCCGCTTCCCCGCAGGGGTAGACAGAGAGAATAGAGCGCCACACCACTCTGTCTTGCAAACATTCTTCGCCTCTTCCACGTTCAAGCATCTCCTCATACATACCCGCCGATTGTTACGACTCCTAACCTGACCACTTTGTATTTGGCATAACTGATCGTGCCATGTTTTTCTCGGTATTCCTCTGTTTCTTTTCCCATGTTATCGAATGTTATCATTCGCCTCATATTTTTTTTTACCGTTCTTTCCTCACTCATTCGTTCTACATGTCCAAACCATCTCAACACACCTTTTTTAATTTTATCGATAATGCTTATCTCAGCTTTGCATTCCTTCCTTAATTCACTATTCGCACATCTATCATACATCGTTTTGTCGCACATTCTTCTGAGAGATCGCATTTCGACTGCATTCAGTCTACTTTCATCCTTCTTTTGCCAACTCCATGTTTCACTTCCATACATTAGGGTCGGAACCAGGACTTATTGTCCTTGTCGAAATCTGAAAAGAGAAATAAGGGGATGACATGACATAAACTTTTTAATATAAGTTTTACTTAGTAAATACCACTATTTTACCAGTGTTTTTTTTCACTCAAAAATTGATTTAATATTACCTTGGACTGGTATCTGAAGCGAAGGACTGAACACCCTTCCTTTATGTCTTAACGATCAAGATAAAACTGCGTTTATATGATGCAGTGCCCTATGCACCATTGGGGTGCGGATAAGGGTTTAAATGAATGAAATACCACTTTTTCTTAAAATCTTCTGTGACACGTGTTTCAATGCGTTCCGCATCATTTTCAAACACCGTATGTGAAGCTTAGTCCAAATTTTAGAGTTGGGTCCTTGGGACGTTGAAGGGTGAAAAGGGGATAGGAGCTGTTTCCTATTTTTTGGTATTTTTTTAAAGGGTAGGTGTTTTTTTAAAAAAAGGTACCTACTTACGTGTCGAGAAATGGCGGTATTTCCTTTTTGTAATATAATATGTAGGTACCTACTTACAATATGAGAAATGGAGATTTTTTTTAAATATGCAGGCACCTACTCACGTTTCGATGAAGTGATATTCTTCTTAGATCGGTTCTTGCTTGGGAAGCTGGTCACGAAGAACTGATACAGGCTCCGATTGGACCAGCCTATTTATACCCCGACCCGACAGCCCGAGGGATGGTCATTTACTCGCACACACCCCACAAGTGTGTGTCCGTACATGTGTGTGTGTGTAGGGGGAGGGGGTGTTATGGGTAGACGCCACACGGCGTAAATATTGGAACACGTATTGCGATAGTAATTTACTAGAAAAATGATAAGAGGAAAATATAGGGGTGAGAATCTCTTCAATACGTTTTAAAGGTTTATTTCGGCGGTCGGGGAACCGGGTAAATTACCCTAAATGGGGTAAAAACGTTTTTTTTAAGTAATTAGGATTTTTTTTATTTTTAGCAAAGCAAATATGTCGTCTTTTTGGTTGTCAAAAGTTGCGAAGGCTTCCAAAATTGCACAATAGGTGGCGGTAAATACGTTATTTATTGTAACTGCAGACAGTTGGTAGAATTCCATATTGAATTGTTGGGTAATATATCCAAAATAAAACACGGTTTTTGGATTGAATTCTTTTATTTATATACGTGTAAACATTTATTTATTTATATACGTGACGCATTTCGTATATACATAAATAAATGAAGAATTTAATCCAAAAAACCGTGTTTTATTTTGGACATATTACCCAACAAGGTAAATAAGTTGCTGCCATTTGCGACAACCTGCTTTTGTGGACAAGGCTTTTCCCACTCTAATGAACATAAAATCGAAGAACAGAAATCGATTAAACGTCGAAGACTGTATTCAAATTGCTCTTATATTTAAAAGTCACATTTTTGAAGTACATAACCCTTTCCGATCCCACAAAATTAAAAAAAAATCTAGGTAATAACTTTTGTCCTCTGCTCCACATACTGTTGTAATAGATACGAGTGACAAAAATGTAAGCTTGGAAATTAAATAAATAATACTAATGATGAAAATAATGTCCAATAACATCCGACATGGGACCTAAGAGCAAAAAACAGATGTCGAATGAGATTCGACATTAGACCAGTAAGGGTAATTATATCAAACATAAAGCAACATCATTTGGAGAAAAGCTGAAAAGGAAACATGAAAACCTGAATTTTGTTTGATCCAATTTTATATTTTTTTTGTTTTTCTATTACATACTTACTATTTTCTATAACTTTTTAAATATTTTCCTTGTAAATTAATTCAATAAATAATATTTATCGAAAATATACATTGATGGTCTTCTTTTCAAAATGGCCGGAAGGGGTAAGAGAAGGGAGGTGTATTATTTCGTTTTAATTATCCAAAATATGTACATTAAAAAAAAAATAAAGATGACTTATTTTTTATGGTAGAATATTCTTAAATTCAGCGACTCAAATATTTAATATTAGTTGTAAATATATTTCTCGAGAAATTTCAAAAGGCAAAAAAGTTTTATGTGTCATTATACGTTTAAACCAACCATTGAAATTGCATTCATGTACCTACTGATTTGATCAGAGAATATTGATTACTCTTAATTTATCACGGGGCTCGCCGACCCAAATCTAATATAACAAGGGGCTCGCGCGAGCCCTTCCGAGCCCCCTGCTACCCACCGCTGGTAATAGCGCAAAAACATTTTGGGGTAATGTTAAAAGTTCTCCGACCGCTGGTTTATTTGAAAAAAAAAATGCAGAAGACAGCGATGCCTCGCATAACGAACTACAAATGTTTTCATCAACAGGCTTCTCTAACGTAAACGATTTTGAGTTTGCAACATTTTTTGGGTGAGTGCAAATCCTTGTTCACAAATTTAGGTTTCTACATATACATAGGAGTTAGTTTTTACATTTTGGCATATCGCTCACTCCTTTCAAGAACATCATATATTAAAAAACTTGGTTTTTCAGGAGATCGTTTTTAAAGTTTAAAAATATAATAGAATGTATTAAAAATAAATATCAAGTCACTTATTGGACTTTTTACTGTGCAACAGATCTTTTTAGATAAAACCTGAATATTTTTTCTCCATTTGAAAAATATTTAGTATATTTTAAAAAAATAACTAAACAATACCTTTTCTTCAAAATGGAAAAACAACACTTCCTGTCATGTAGCGGGTAAATATTAAGTTTAAAATATGCCGCTTTTGCTGTGATATAGTACATTTTCTGGGCATTCCGAAAACGTGCACAACTGACGATTTTTGAAATATGACGTTGTTGAAAGGAGTGAGCGATATGTCGTTAAATATAAATACCCGGAAGAGGGGCAGGAGGAAGGATAAGTTTATCAAAGTTGTTAAATTTATTAACACAGTGTTATTATTCTGTATCTAGATATAATACATAGATGACACAAGTGATACACACTTGTAAAAGGCAAATAAAACCACACGACTCTGAGTAAACAAGATAACGAATTTACGTTTTAAATATGGCGGCCAACGGAACGGATGATCAATATTCGCACTCCCACCATGTGCCCGGATAGCTCAGTCGGTAGAGCATTGGACTTTTAATCCAAGGGTCCAGGGTTCAAGTCCCTGTTCGGGCGAAGTGCTTTTTTATTTTTATATTTCTCAAACGATTTTTCTACTCCAAAATGCAACACCAAGCAATTTCAGCAAAACTTCAAATATTTGGCAATCAAACATTTCAAAAAACTCCCTAAAGAAATAAAAAAATTGAAGATATCAAAATACGTAAGAAAAAAATTAAAACTCAATACATTTAAATCTTGAAAAAATATACAAAAAAAGACTACTATATCTTTTATTATATAACATTAAACCACGAGTGTAAGTCCCTCTCCAAGCACAAGAGCACAGTCTCTTTTATGGAGAGGCACAGCGAATCGAAATATAAAAGTTCTCCATATGTATAAATGATTCAAATGTATTATGTTATACATAAAAATGTTAATATATTAAATGAATAAAATAAAAAAAAAAATATATATATATATATATATATATATATATATATATATATATATATATATATATATATATATATATATATATATATATATTGTATAATATATCGTGGGTGTACTGGCAAAAAACGTTAACTCGAAAATATGCAATTTTGACTTAATGATACATTGTAATAAAGTTTTCAACGTTCTTTAAACTGGAAAAATACACGTGGTGTGGAAATGTCACATTTGTGTAGTTTCACAAGTGAATTCAACTTTAAGTTTAATAGCAGGTATTTTTTTCAGGCTAAAAGTTTTAAATAGCAGTGATTATTTAAACAGGGATTTTAGAGTTTACATTTTTTGCCAGTATACCCACGATATATATTTTTTTAAAGTTCGCCTCCGTAGTGTAATTTTCAGCATGCTCGGCTACCGTTCCGGAGGTCCCGGGTTTTATTCCCAGGAGGGGGGGGGTTCAAATAAATACAAGTGATTTTTTCACTCTAATATTTATCCAATTTTACCCTTGACTAATTTTTACCTGAAAGGCTGACGTTTCCTTCGTGTGTTAAGGATCGAGATAACACTGCGTTTATATGATGCAGTGCCCTATGCACCATTTGGGTGCGGATAAGGGTTTGAAGAAGAATATAATAGATACATATAAAAAGAAGAACACTTGCCTTCTTCAAGTATGTAAAATACTTGAAAATTGAAAGTCGAAATAATCGGTATGAATGAGGACATGTATGAATATAGAAGAGGCGAAAATTGTTTACAAATATTGATTGGTGGGGCGTTCTATTCTCTCTGCCTACCCCTGCGGGGAGCGGCGTGATGGTTAGTTAGTTACTTATCTATATAAATAAAAAGTAATTGTTAGTTTGTTTGTTCGAGACGCCTGAAAACTTGATTTAAAAATTATATACGGCTTATATAAAACGCGTGGCCGGGTACAGCTATTAATAATAATATAAATTGCGACAATAATCTCACGAAACTGCGCAGTTTCCAAAGCAATTATTTCTCTATGATGAAGGCGTGTATGTCGCTAGTTGAATTACCAAGTTGGCACTCGATCAAATTGCTCGAAAATGTGTCCGCAAACCCTTTTAGTGGCCGGAGAGCTCCGGAGACAATCTGTCGTCGGTGATTGCATTAGCTGTCAATTTTTCGCGCTAAATGACCACACGGAGGACGGCGGAACGGACGTTCAGTCGACAGATCCGGATGTAGGTCCAGAATCACAAATATTTTTATATTTTTTTTATTTCAATTTACTTTATTCTATCTTTTATATCTGTAGTGTAAAGGCAAAGGGGTATATCTGTCTCAGACCAAATTTTACAGGAGAGCAAAAACAAACTTGTGAAATTTAGTATTTTGTTCGGATGGCATATGTACATATCTTAATAAAAATAAATAAGTATTGCAAACTACAGCTATATCCTTTTGCCAGATTATGGAATACACTATTTTAGATATTTTGCGGAACAAACTAGAAAATGGAAAATTTGACAGATATACCCGTTTACCATTACACTACCGATATATGAACCAATTTCGAAACGTTGTTCTTGTCTCACTAGAACTTCACTACAGACATCTATTGGTGAGATGAGACTTCCATATTCTTCTTCACCTTTGATGAGATGTCAAAAATGATGTGAAAAATAACTCCTATAATTGGAGATATTCTACATCCCGTCGAACCAAATGGTCGCGAATCGACGCAGTGTTACATTGATCGTTAATTACATGAAGGCAAGATCAGTCTCGCGCTTCAGGTACCAGTCCAAGGTGATATTAATTAAATATTTTAGTCCACTGGCCAACTGGTTAAATCCAACTATCTACCCGTATAGCATACAATGGCGCATAGGGCACTGCATTTAATTGATTTCGTGTTAATTTTATCGGCACCATAACTCAAAAATAACACTAACACAACATTGTTATTTACAAAGGAAATCTCATATAATAAAATAACAACAATGTTAGTTTTTTCCACATTTATTTATTTGACCAGTGACCGGGTTTCGTAGTAACCGACATTATCAGACTGGTGATGTCGGTTACGACGTATATATATATATATGTATATATATATATATATATATATATATATATATATATATATATATATGTATATATATATATATATATATATATATATATATATATATATATATATATATATATATATATATATACTTATATATATATATATATATATATATATATATATATATATATATATATATATATATATATATATATATATATATATATATATATAAATACATATTTATATATATATCGTAGTCATACAGGAAAAAGTGACCAAGTGCATTGTTTTACAAATACGTAATCATTGACTATTTGACATCTTACTACGTTAATATTGCCCTGAAAAATCCCGAAAGATTTTAAACTTGGAAGTATAATATATTGACTAGTTAAAAATGACTAACTGCATTGGTGTTTATTTTCTTGCCAAGCAATAGTGACTTAAATGGCCCTCCTGAACTTTTTACGTTTTGGTAGTTGGTCACATTCTCCTGTACGACTACGATATATATATATATATATATATATATATATATATATATATATATATATATATATATATATATATATATATATATATACATAGCCCTCCGTGTATATTCGCGAAAACATTTTTCACTGTATTTAATTTACAACAATTTTGATATAAATATAATTTTTCACCCATACTAGGTCCGCCCCAGTCGCTTTGTTCGCCCAGAAAATCAAATTAAGCGGCTCTCAACGGGGGAATACGTTCCGATATACCCTGTTCCCGTTACCGAGTACCTACTTGTATAACAGCCGAGTGTGTTGTGTGGGGCGGTCGGTAATTCCGTTACGGGGAGTGATCGCAGTTTACCGAAACGTCCGAACGCGGCCCGTCCATCGCGCCGATAATGGAACCCCCACACGATATGAGAGGGAGTGTAATCGGATTTGAAAGTTGGACAAGAATAGGCCGATGTTTCGAAAATTCGAACTGAAAGGGACACTTTGCAGTACCTACTCTTGTGCGTAGCACTTACTTGGGATGTTTAATAAGTTAAGTACTATTTATGTTACACATATCGCTCACTCCTTTCAAGAACGTCATAAATCAAAAATCGTCAATTTTCAGTTGTGCGTGTTTTCTGAATGTCTAGAAAATGTACTATATCGCAGCAAAAGAGGCATATTTTTAACTTAATATTTACCCGCTACAGGGCAAAAAGTGT
Organism: Brachycentrus maculatus; assembly: GCF_059751285.1. NCBI lineage: Eukaryota > Metazoa > Arthropoda > Insecta > Trichoptera > Brachycentridae > Brachycentrus > Brachycentrus maculatus. Next base: position 186,397 of record NW_028281073.1, on the reverse strand, counting down.
TGTTTTTGCATTTTGAAGAAAAGGTATTATTTAATTATTTTTTTAAAGATACTAAATATTTTTCAAATGGAGAAAAAACCTTCAGGCTTAAACTAAAAAGATCTGTTGCACAGTAAAAAGTTCAATAAGTGGCTTGATATTTATTTTTAATACATTGTATTATATTTAAAAAACTTGAAAAACGTTCTCCTGAAAAATCAAGTTTTTTTATTTATGACGTTCTTGAAAGTAGTGAGCGAAATATGGTTAATTTCTTCTTGGTTTCTCTACTAGGGAGTTATTTTACATGTTGACATCTCAACACAGAAGAAGAAGAATATGGAAGTCTGAGATTTACAGGGCTTTTGACCTGTAATAGGCTGGTCAAGTGATCACTTTACACACATGTAACATTTACTCATTTATTTTTCTTTTATGTACATAACAATTTATGTCAAATATTTCATAATACATATAATATATCGTAGTCGTACAGGAGAAAGTGACCAACTACCAAAACGTAAAATGTTCAGGAGGGCCATTTAAGTCACTATTACTTGGCAAGAAAATAAGCACCAATGCAGTTAGTCATTTTTAACAAGTCAATATATTATACTTCCAAGTTTAAAATCTTTTGGGATTTTTTCAGGGCAATATTAAGCTAGTAAAATATCAAATAGTCAATGATCACGTTTTTGTAAAAAAATGCTCTTTGTCACTTTCTCCTGCATGACTACGATATATTATAAGTTTAATTCCAACTTTTTTATATTTTTTAAGTACAAGCTGTATAATTCCCAAACAAATAAAATAATTTTTTGAGTGGGAAAGTGCATATAAAAAAGGGCAGAATATGTTTATGCAATGAAAACAGTTTACATATGGGAAAATTTCATTTATTGTCTGATGCAAGTTAGATAGGTACATCAATATAAATATACATCTGGGGTGTTGGTTCAGTGCCCAGTGGGACCATTCCCGAGAGATCCAAGGCAGGATACAAACTGCATAAAACTTCTTCTTCAAAATATGTGACCTTATTAATAATGACTTCATCCTCAATCTACGCATGAGAATTGTACAATGCTGCTTCTCTATGGCGTCCAAAGCTATGGGCTCTCACCCAAGCTACCACAAACTAGATTGGAGCATTTTAAATGCAGTGTTATAGAATGTAGACTGAATGCAGTCGAAATGCGATCTCTCAGAAGAATGTGCGACAAAACGATGTATGATAGATGTGCGAATAGTGAAATAAGGAAGGAATGCAAAGCTGAGATAAGCATTATCGGTAAAATTAAGAAAGGTGTGTTGAGATGGTTTGGACATGTAGAACGAATGAGTGAGGAAAGAAAGATATAACAAATTTATTAGGTGAATGTAAGTGGAAAAAGGAGCAGAGGAAGACCGAGAAAAACATGGCACGATCAGGTATGCCAAATACTTGAAAGTGGTCAGGTTAGGAGTCGTAACAATCGGCGGGTATGTATGAGGAGATGCATGAACGTGGAAGAGGCGAAGAAGGTTTGCAAGGACAGAGTGGTGTGGCATTCTATTCTCTCTGCCTACCCCTGCGGAGAAGCGGCGTGATGGTTAGTTAGTTATAGAATAATGCTCAAAATAACATGTCTTTATTAGTTTTTACAATTTTTTTTTTTTTTTATGAATACCGTGACAAAACATTAATTTACATTATGGGTTGACAGGTTCCAAACCATGATGTTTTATGAAGAATGCGAAAAGAGAAAAAAGTTGTAGACACTTTAGAGAAAAGGAAACTAGAGTACTTTGGCCATTTTATGAGAGAGAAATACATTATCGGACAGATTAATTGAAACAAAACATTTTTTTCGTATTTTCAACACCCTCTACAAAAATGTTTTGGGGGTGTTCCTCGTATTATGGACCAGGGCTGCTTCTTTCAGTGACTGAGATGATGAATAGCGAGGAGTATCACCCAATTCTACTGGAAAAGAATTACTTTACTAGAGATACAGAAACGAAGGTCAAATGGTAATGGAATATTTCAGCAGGATTTAACCCTCTGCCACAAATACAAAAAAAATGATGTAATTTTTCACACAAAAACAATGAACTGTGTTGGACTGGTCAGGAATTTTGCCAGACATAAACCTAATTGAAAATCTATCGGCAATCTGTAAGAATCGGCTCTCCAAAATTGATTGCACTACGGTGGAACAGCTCATTTTTTCCATAATTCAGGTATGGTTTCGAGACAAAAAAAATAGCATCCAGGTGCCAAAACCTTATATAATAGATGCCAAGAAGAGTAATATCTTTGATTGAGCCCAAATGAGATCAAATTTAATATTAATTTGTGATATAACTAATAAACAAAAGATTTTACAAAGCTTTTTACAAAAATACAACAAAAAATGTTTTATTTAAATTAATCTGTTTGATACTGTATAAAGTAATACATATGATATTACAAGGCAAAGTAGAAGGTAAACGCAGCATAGGAAGAAGGGGTACGTCCTGGCTTCACGACTTGAGAGAGTAGTTCCATTGCAGCACTGGGACACCGCTCAGAGCGACTGCAGACTGACACGATGATTGCCAACCTTCAGCGTGGAGTAATCGACCCGTTGTATGAGGGGAGAGAAATAGCAAGTAATAGGTATTGCATTACAAGGCCGCGTGGAAGGTAAACGCAGCATAGGAAGAAGGCGTATATCCTGGCTTGACAACTTGGGAGAAAGGTTCCACTGTAGCACTAGGATGCTGTTTAGATCGGCTGCAGATAAAATAGAGGCACGACAAGAAATAGAAAATATTATCTTTATTTACATCAGAATAGTATACGTTATACTTAAATCAACTTGTCGCAACTCTCATTTCGTACGGTTGAGTATTTCCATCCTTGTTGGGGTCACCGTTGGGTGCATTTCTTGCAACATTAGTATGGAGGTTGGGAGAGTTCGCCATCGGACTAGGCAAGTCGTCATAGCTCTGTCTAGAAATAGGTGAAACGTTGCTGATATCGTTGGCCAATTGATTGTGGTACGGCGAAATTGGAGCCATGTGTCTCGTCATATCCATTGCCGGCAGACTTCTGGATTGATGCCCGTAGTTTTGGATGCCGGACGGGCCGAACATCCGCTGTTGTAGGTCCCGGAAGAAATTGTGCGGTGTCAAAGGATAGTGCGCGCTTCTATTTTGAAGATCGGGATTTGAGAAGTCCCGTACGCCCATCGGGGATTGAACATTGTAATCCCGGATGTTTTGATGGTGAAACGCTCGAACATTGGTCTGTCGCATCAGATCCGTGGGATATTTCTTTTCCGAACTGTCCACATAGTTCTTGCTTTCATCTAGGTATTTGCGTTCGTTTGTATGGTCCCTCGGATGAACTGACGCCACATTTTGTCGCTGCGCGGCGTGTAAACTATGATTCGGGTAGTCCAATTGTTCCGGAGGAGGACGCTGCGTAGTCTGTCGATGTCCTGGTACTTTATCGGCGGTTTTAGGACCTAAGAACCAAGGATTCATATTATGTTCCTGCAGCTGGTGAAAGTTCTCGAATGGTCTCATCGATTCCTCGATGCTCCTGTAAGGGTTCGACTGCATCAGCCTGTTGTGTTGGTTCATGACCGCAACATTTTCGTTGTAAGGTAATCTGATGTAGGGATTTTCATACGTTGGTACATTTCTCTTCATATCAACACTGGCTGTCGACAAATCTTTGACTCTGGGGTCTTCAAAGGGCTGCGGAAGGTGGCGATCATCGGGATTCCTGACCACATCTGCCGCATCTGGATTCGAGGCTTCTTTCTTAAGAATATAACCATCTGAACTTGACTCTTTTCTGCCCCTTGTATGAATAGCCTGATGAGATTTTGCAGCATCCATTAAGGCGGGTTTTTCCTCTGATTTGTCAGGTTCACGATCCATTTCTGTATCTTTGACGGCAACATCTTTAGCAAAGAGATTCTTTGCTACATTTATTCTAACACCTTCCTTAGCAACTTTCTCACATTTTTCAAGAACGGCCTTATCCGATGTATCACTATTGTTAACTATTTGATCATTGACTTGAACGTCAGCTATTTTTAGAGCTGGCTTATCGATGACACTGGTTACTTCTTTAACTAAACTCTTTTTAGATCCTTCATTTGATTCTCTCTTGCTATCTTTAGCCGAAACTTCAATTGTAACCGTAGCTATTTGTTCATTTGATTTATTATCTACTTCATCAGAAGCTTCTTTTATCAAGTCATCCTTTTCTTCTATGATTTGATCATCAATTTTATTCTCATCCATTTGCTCATACCTTTTCTCATCATGAATATCTTCATTGCTTTCCGGTTCCACGGATTCCTTTTCTTCAAAAGCCTGTTCATGTTTTGGTGGATCTATATTGACAATGTCTCCAATGACCAGGACAATATGATCGTCTTTCAGATGCTTATTAAGCTTATCCTTTAACTCGAACACCTGGAAACAAAAGAAAAGAAATTATATTAGTATTTTTCTTCAAAGTCCGGAAGGTGTCCTATCTGGGGCATGTGCTAAGAGAAGACAAGTACAAGCTATTGCACCTAATAGAAGGTCGACAAGGCGTGGGCAGAAGGCAGATCTCCTGGCTCCGGAATATACGAGATTGGACGGGGATCAGTACTGTTTAGAGCTGCCCGAGACAAGGTCAATGGCTCTCAAGTTATAGTCATAAGTCGGTTTCTACCCCCGACAGCAGCTATGTCGTCACATTACATAAATTAGAAAAACATCACTTCTGGTGTAATTCTTCATTATGTCCACTTTCTATCTGATTATTATACTATTATTTTATCTATCTGTCCATACTCAAGCATGTATTAATGTAAATATATGTGTGTATGTATGTGTATGTGTGTGTCTGTGTATGTAATACCTTATAATATGTTTTATGTAATATTTGATGTGAATTATTATGCACATAAAAGAACAAAAAAATGAGTAAATTGCAATGTCACATTGCAAGGCCACATTACGAGGTCACATTGCAAGGCCACATTACAAGGTCACATTGCAAGGCCACATTACTAGGTCACAATGCAAGGTCCCATTAATTGTATTTATTTATTTAAACTTTATGTACAGAAAAGAGATATGTATTATTGAAATGAATGAATTGAAATATGTATCTTATTGCTGTAATATCTTACCAACTAACCAAAGCATCGTAAGGTCACATTGAAAGGACACATTACAAGGATACATTACAAGACCACATTGCAAGCCACATTGCAAGGCCACATTACCTTTGCTGTTGCGGGGCCGATGGCGTGGAATGCTCTTCCAATGGTTAGAAATAGTGAGAGTGAGATGATCTTTATAAAAAAACTAAAAACACATTTGTTTGCTAAATCATTTCCACCATAATATTTTCCCCAATTCATTCACACTGAAGCGCCTTTGAGGTAGTATTTTACAAAAATGGCGCTATATAATCCTGAAATTATCCGGAACATTGGTCTGTATGTTCCCGATAGTTACCTAAGACAGCGTCGACATAGATCGTTTCACATTCCTATACACAGGACCAACCTGCCGATGGTTATGCCTGTAGGAAGAGCTACCGCTATGTTGAACAATATAACATTGGATATTGATCTGTTCCACGTGTCTGAAGGAGTTTTCCGAAGCGGGATTCTTCTACACCTTTAGCAATAGTTCTTGCATATATTTTATTTTAATGTATACAATTTAAATTTTTTAAAGTTTGTAATGTATATTTTAATTGAAATAAATATGTTGAATTGAAATTGAATTGAATTGAAATAAGTTATTTACAACATTTTGAGTGTGTCCGAATTATAAGCTTAAATAATAAAAATGAAAATGGTATTTTCTGGCGTTTCTCATGTGTGTGATTATAATCCAGGATTCGGACCTCACATACTAATATAAGAGTTTCTGCTTAGTAAAAAGCTTCTTTACATCTCACCAATAGATGTCTCTAGTGAAGTTCTAGTGATTCAAGAACAAGGTTTCTAAATTGGTTCATATATATAGAACTTCCAAGAATTTGAGTAGTGTGGTTGTCAATAATGGGTAGAATTGGTGAATGTTACACGTGTGTTAAGTGATCACTTAAACTTCTTCATCTTTGATGAGATGTCAAAAAATAATATGAAATAAGTTATCCAAATTTATTATTATTATTACCTGTCCGCAGAGCGTGCAGAGGTGCTGGGGGGCGATGCGCGGCACGTCCTCGTCGCGGTGCACGGTGGCCAGGTGCTTGTTGAGGCTTTGCGAGGAGCGGTAGCCGAGCGAGCACACGAAGCAGGCGTAGGGCTTGCCGGCGAGGTCGTGGCGGGCGCAGTGCGCGGCCAGGCGCGCGGCCGTAGGGCAGCCGCGGTGGCACGTGTCGCAGCGGAACTGCCCGCTGTGCACGGCCGCGTGGCGCGCCAGCTCCGCGGCCGTGGAGCGCGTCGCCGGGCACACTGTGCAGCTGAACCGCTTCTTGTTCTCGTGATGCTGCCAAACAGAGAGATTACACAAGTTAATCTCACATTATATATCAAATTTTAACATATTTTGGACGCGTGTCTTTTACGCCTGCGGACCGCTGGTGACGGGATTTGATAATTATGTCCATTTATTATTTAAGTTATACTTGGTAAAGACCACTAATTCTTAAAATCTATTGTAACACGTGTTTCGATGCATTCAGCATAATTTTCAAACATGGTGGATGCGAAATGCATCAAATATGTTTTTTTAATTAATTTTATTTATTTTTTGCAAAGCGTTAAAAGTTGAGTGATACATGCCACAAAAAACTGGTATTTTTTTATTATGCTGTAAATGAAAACTTTTTGATGATCACTCATACTCAAATCAAGATCAAAATACCAAAAGTAAATGTGTCCCTTCTGTGCAGGCTGAGGATCGGACATACGGTACTAGCATTCCATCTCAAAAAATTAATATCTTAACTGGTTATGTATATTTGTACACATTGGCGTGCACAGAGAATTAATTAAGGTAGGCAGTAGAGGTAGGTTGTAAGGTAAGTTAGGTACTACTTAACAAGATAGGGTAGGTACTGGTTGTGTTTTTATATGTCACGCGGGTAAGTTATGATAGGTACTGGCTTTTTGCCTATATGGAATGCACGCCCCTGATTGTACATACCTTTATATGTGTATTGAGGCGCGCTTGAGTGTGAAACTTCTTGGGACAGTGGTGACACTGCAGGTGGCGCGGCCCGACCTGATGCATGTTCAACTGGTGTCTGTTGACGGAAGAAGAAGTCGTGAAGCGCATCCCGCATGTGTTGCAAGAAAACGGTTTCAGTCCGAGATGGGTGCCGATGTGGTATCTGAAATGCAAAGGATACTATTGGAATACACAGTCAAATGCAAGACATCGTTAGATGGGGAACACAGCATAGAAGAAATGGTATGCGCGAAGAATGGAACCATCCAGACTCCCCCACATTGCAGTGCATGCTTGACCCCAAGGTAGACGAATCCCGGGCAGACCACCAAAGAGTTAGATTGACAGCTGAGAATCAACATCTCAAGAGGCTAATCCATCTTAAAAACAGGCCACAAGACCTACTCTAAGCAGAAGAAAAAGAAGACTATTGAAATACAAAGAATTCTTTCTTTATACGTTAAGTAGTTTACATGCATGTACTTTATTTATTGATTTGGCGTTTAATTTGTAGAACTCCATTTTAATTTTTGTATTAATTTTTAAATCAAACACAGATTTTTTGAATCTACTAAGTTGTATTTTATTAACAAAAACACACAAATGGCATTCGTTTGAAAATGCCATAACTAGGCGAAACAATTGTCGCAATATTAATTTTTTATGTGTTTTTGTTAGTAAAATACAACTTAGTAGACTCAAAAAATCTGTGTATGATTTAAAAATTAATACATAAATGTATGTACTTTGTTCGTGCCTAGCCTAGAGAAAATATCCATGAAAGAGCATGTATTGAGGCATCCTTCAGATGGAAAATTGTATCACATTGTTTTCGGTAACCGCTTAAAAGATCCTTTTACATACTGTTGGTAGAGAGCGGGAGACACTTATAGGAGTCCTATTTGCTTACTTTTGAGAGACGCCAAAAAACATTGTGTAGATCGATGTTGGGTTTGCGATTACTTGTGATTAGTATACGACCCTAAATTCAGGGTAGGGATTGATGAAAAAAATCACCCGACACTAATGTGGTATTCAGATTATAATACTGTAAATAACACATCAAAGAAAACCGAAAATATACCTGTTTTGGTCAAAAGAACTTTGATTATTATGCAGTAAAGTTGTACAACCTGCTTCCATTATCTATAAATTCATTAAATAATGAAACTAAGTATAAAAAACATTCAAAAATGTATAGTTGAAGTGGGTAGATCTGAAATAGATTGCGTCATGTCAATAACCTTTTTTTTTCATACAGTTTTATGAATAAGTATTTTAAAATGTACCCTCAAACAAGACAATTATTATGTAAAACTGCTTGTAATTAGTGCAGTGCCGTATATACCATTAATTTTAAATAACCAATAGACGTACATAAGTAATAAATGACAATAAAACAATACAATATTATTTTAAATTACAAGAAGAAAACATATTTTTTCCTATTTGTCAGTTTTCATTTATCATGAAAAATTATATTAAATCTTATTAAAAAGTAGGTAGGTACCTATTAAAAAGAAGGTAAGTACCCACCTTTATTATTCAATAGCCTTGAAAGAATCATTCCTTTTATAAAACATTCAAATTCTATGGAACCTAACAAAGCGCTAACTATCTCTTTCTGTCTCACATAAGTAAACACGAGGAAGAGTGAGATAGATATTTATGATTAGTTGTTTTGTGAAAAAAAACAACACTCGAAAAGTGTGAATTGGAGGGAAAAGAAAATCATCAGTCAAATTTGAATTGTGTTGAAAAAAGTTTACTTATTTTAGTTGATGGTTTTGTTCTAAGTTATTGAAGATAAAATGCAGAAACTGCCATTTGATAATGACACAGCTCTTTTACTGCGATGTGAAATGATCAAATATTTAGATGTTTGTGGTTACATGGAGAAATTGGAGAAAGAAATTGAGAAATATGTGAGAGTTTTGAAAACAAAAGGAAACAGATTTCCACCATTTAACTTTCTTATATGTTTAGATTACATTGATCTCTTAGACAAATCAGGTAATGTTATTTTAAATACATAAGTAATTATAATTTTGAAGTAGTATCTATATGGGTACATGATTGAGATAGGTATTAAAAAAGATCCGCTTGTAATATTACCAGTGCAAGATGTGCAATTCCGAATACCCTAGCCATTGTTATTTTTCTCTCTTATAGTTATAAAAAATTCCTCCTCTATTTGACTGCCTTCTATACAACTATAGCTGACTGCTAAATTTTATTTGCTACTATTGGAAATTTCATCTTTTTAAAATATGTTTAAAAGCTATGTACATTAAAATTCATATATAAATTTGGCATTTTATTTGTAGAACTCCATTTTAATTTATATATTAAATGTTAAAATCAAACACTGATTTTTTTAAATTCTACTGAATTGTATTTTATTTTTAAAAAACACATAAATATAATTTTTAAGACAATTGTTTTGTCTTGTTATGGCATTTTTAACAATAAAATACAATTCAGTAGACTCCAAAAAAAATCAGGGTTTGATTTTAACATTTAATATATAAATTTAAATTAATAATTTTATATATGTATATATATATATATATATATATATATATATATATATATATATATATATATATATATATATATATATATATATATATATATATATATATATATATATATATATATATATATATATATATATATATATATATATATATATATATATATATATATATATATATATATATATATATATATATATATATATATATATATATATATATATATATATATATATATATATATATATATATATATATATATATATATATATATATATATATATATATATATATATATATATATATATATATATATATATATATATATATATATATATATATATATATATATATATATATATATATATATATATATATAAATTTAAATAAACATAAATTACAAAAGATGATACTAAGGACGGTGAAAGAAAAAGGGAGTTTAGGGAAGGAGGTAGAGGGAGGAGGTTTGATGGACAGTTAGGAATCTAATGATAGATAATAATGTCTCAGACGTTTTTTAAAAGTTAGAGAAGGTGCATTTATGTAAATTGTGGGGTAATATATCCAAAATAATAAAAGATTTTTGTTGGTTTGAATTCTACATTTAACTATGTATATTTTAATATGTGACGCGTTTCGTATTCTTAGGACATTATCAAACACTGACCTCAGTGTTTGATAATGTCCTAAGAAGACGAAACGCGTCACATATTAAGATATACATAAATAAATGCAGAATTCAATCCAACAAAAACCTTGTTTTATTTTGGATATATTACCCAACAGTACTTGAACATTAAAAAAAACATAAATTACAAATTGACATTTATACAAACATAAATTATAAATTGATGATAATGAAGAAGGCAAAGGAAAAAGGGAGTTTAGGGAAGGAGGTAGAGGGAGGAGGTTTGATGGACAGCTAGGATTCTAATGATAGATAGTAATGTCTCAGACGTTTCTTAAAAGTGATTAGAGAAGGTGCATTTGTTTACGCGGAGCTAATTCATTCCATAGTCTGGCCGCTTGGACAGAGAAGGAATTACTAAAGAATGATGTGTATTTATGTTAATTTGAAGTAAATATTCTCATTTTCACTTCTCACAATGTCAAAGGAAGAAGGGAGTTTAGGAAAGGAGGTAGAGGGAGGAGGTTTGATGGACAGTTAGGATTCTAATGATAGATAGTAATGTCTCAGACGTTTCTTAAAAGTGATTAGAGAAGGTGCATTTGTTTACGCGGAGCTAATTCATTCCATAGTCTGGCCGCTTGGACAGAGAAGGAATTACTAAAGAATGATGTGTATTTATGTTAATTTGAAGTAAATATTCTCATTTTCACTTCTCACAATGTCAAAGGAAGAAGGGAGTTTAGGGAAGGAGGTAGAGGGAGGAGGTTTGATGGACAGTTAGGATTCTAATGATAGATAGTAATGTCTCAGACGTTTCTTAAAAGTGATTAGAGAAGGTGCATTTGTTTACGCGGAGCTAATTCATTCCATAGTCTGGCCGCTTGGACAGAGAAGGAATTACTAAAGAATGATGTGTATTTATGTTAATTTGAAGTAAATATTCTCATTTTCACTTCTCACAATGTCAAAGGAAGAAGGGAGTTTAGGGAAGGAGGTAGAGGGAGGAGGTTTGATGGACAGTTAGGATTCTAATGATAGATAGTAATGTTATTAGAGAAGGAGCATTTATGTGCATGATTCAGACGTGCTGGCGTCGTGGATGTCACGCGAGCCGAGAACCACGCACGAGATACTCCGCAACGTGATTCACCTGTGCGTGGCCACCCGCGCCTCCGTCCAGCCCGGACAAATCCACGCGCAAGTACGGTGCGATGGCACGCAGGCGCTACGCAAATACACCGGGATGATACTGCAAGGGGTGGGGCCTATTAGGAGTTATATGTAAGTCTTCTTCTTCTTCTTTTTCTAGATCCTAAGGATCTGTTTGTGCCTCCGCTTGTAGCTCTTGGTATGTTGACTCCCAGCTGTCTTTCCACCTTTTCGGAGGTCTGCCTGGGGGTCTGCGTCCTTCAGGGTTGCCTTGGAGGGCGATACGTGGAAGTCTGTCATCTGACATTCTGTTTACATGATCATTCCAGTATCGCCTTTGTTGTCGTCCCCACCTCACGATATCTCCGTCTTACACATGCTCCGGATGTCAGTATTTCTTACTCGGTCTCGCAATGTGTTTCCGGTTATGGATCGGAGACTCTACATCTCGGAGGTTCCAAGTGGAGATTTTGTTCTAGAAGTATCTGCTCTTGCCTCAATCCCATAAGTGGCTAATTCCTTCTTTCCATGTTCGCTCCCTAGGTGGAGCATATGGCCAACACGAATCGTCTCCAAGTCACTCTGTCACGCGCCATCTCCTTGGCTTCCTCCCAGGTCAGTCCGGCGTCTCGAAGTTCCGCTGAGTATAGTCGGTGAATGGTCGTCAGTGGCCTTCCGGGGCGCCGGAATCCTCGGGGTTGGAAGAAGAGACATGAGGGGTTGATGCCCTCAGGTGCCATTCTAAGGACATGTCCCAACCATGTCCACCTTCTTCTCTTCAGGACTTCCAGTATGAGGGGCTGTTGAGTTCTTCTCCTCACATCGTCATTCCTGACGAAGTCATACCACTTTATACCCAGTATTCGCCTCAGGCACCTATTTTCAAAACTTGCTAGTTTCTTGCTTTGAGCTTTGGCGAGGTGCCACGACTCACATCCGTACAGCAACACTGTAAGGATGCAGGCGTTAAAGAGACGACACTTGGTTTTTGTCAAGTAAAGCAGTGAGAAGTGGCTAATTACGAGTTATTATTACCGATACCCGACCCCGTAATACCAATAAGTCTAAGAGAACAATCTTCACCTGTTCCACATTCATGCATCTCTTCATACAAACCCTCCGATTATTCCGACTCCTGACCTGACCACGCCCAAGTGTTTGAAACACTTGATCATGCTAAGATTTTGAACAAACATATACATTGGTATTTATATAGATCAATTTTTTCCAGAAATCAGTCAGCGTGGAGGTGCTTAGAGGAATGTGAGAACACATGTGTTGTACTTCCGTGGAATCCAAAAAAGGGTAGGTAAAGAGGATGGAATGACGGGTAATCGTGAAGTGGAGTTTTTAAGTGGTATTCCACAAAGTGAACGATGAATCATAAAGAGAGTATAATTAAAATGAAACTTTGCTTTAAAATCACTATAAATATTTTATTATAACTAAATTATAATGTCTACCGGTTTCGAAGCTAACCGCTTCTTTATCAAGACTGATTAATACTAAAACACTATCTACTAAACAATATTCAAAATATTTTGACGGTTAGGGAACGAAGCTTAGGTAGATGTCGAGTGGCTTTATTTTTTTGTTGATTGGCAGTCACAGTCAAAAGGGATCAGGGATGATGAGTGATTGGAAACATATGTAATAACGGACTTTTAGCAAAATCATTTACTTGTGTATTTATTCCTTGTAAATTATTATTAATTGCATTTTTAATTTCTAATATTTCTAATATTTAATTTATTTAAATACAAAAGATGATAATAAGGAGGGCGAAGGAAAAAGGGAGTTTAGGGAAGGAGGTAGAGGGAAGAGGTTTGATGGACAGTTAGGAATCTAATGATAGATAGTAATGTCTCAGACGTTTCTTAAAAGTTATTAGAGAAGGTGCATTTATGATCATTTAAAAAGTTTGACATTATAATTTTACAAGATAAAAGAGTTCATACTTTTGTGGAAGCCTGGGTGTAACAGGCATCAATAGTAAGGTAGAGGAAAGGCAATCGAGATGGTATGGGCACATAGGACGCAGAGAACCTGAACATATTGTGAACCAGGCGATCGCCATGGATCTTCCTCAAAAGACATCTAGAGGAAGACCAAAGAACTCTCGGTTGCTGCAGAAAGATAACATGATTCACAGGCATGGCCTAGGTGACGCTGTCCACGATAGAAGGACCTAAAACCTGAGGATGAGGAGACCTGATCCAAACAGTCTACAAAGACGATAAGTTGGGATGGAGCTAGAATGAAGAAGAAGATTATTAATAATATGTTTCATTGTAATTTCAAAATGAACAGGCGCCGTGGCGTAGTTGGGTAGACGCTCAACTGTAAAACTGGTGTCGCGGGTTCGATTCCCACCTATTGCAAAATTGATTCAAGATTTATTTGCATTTTTAAATTGATTTTACTTAGTAAATGGTGGAATTTACTAAGGAAAACTTAATTGAAAAATTGTTGGATTTTACCACTAAGTGACTGCCGAATCAATTAATGAAAAGATTTATTTTCAATTGGTCTGGGTGTTCGTGATGTATTTTTCACATTTACCTTCCCAATCCTTACTATCCTACCTGCAGACAAGCCTCTTAAAGTAGGGACTTTGCGGCTTATTCTTTTTTTTTAAGAAAACAGAAGGATTTGAGAATAGCGAATGTATTTTTGTTATAAATACAATATAGTTTACGGTTTTTTAGCACCAAGATGCACGGAATGCAACTCCACGATGATTGAAATGCAGTCGGGGCGGGATCACGGCTGCATTGTGACGGCGGCATTCCTGGCTCCGGAGGCATTGTCGCCCAAAAATAACACTAACACAACATTATCATTTACAAAAGACATCTTAATAAGTGGTAAGCTGAGTTAAATACTGAGGGTCGGGCGGCAGACTGCCAGAGTGTAATTAGGGTCCTTTTCCATACTGTTGGTAGAGAGCGGGAGACGCTTGCGAGCGTTCTATTTGCTTACTTTAGGTAGAGCGCGAGAGACGCCTGCAAACATTGTACAGATGGGAATTGGGTGTTGCGGCTACTTGTGATTAGTATACTGAGGGTCGGGCGGCAGACTGCCAGAGTATAATTAGGGTCCTTTTCCATACTGTTGGTAGAGAGCGGGAGACGCTTGCGAGCGTTCTATTTGCTTACTTTAGGTAGAGCGCGAGAGACGCCTGCAAACATTGTACAGATGGGAATTGGGTGTTGCGGCTACTTGTGATTAGTATACTGAGGGTCGGGCGGCAGACTGCCAGAGTATAATTAGGGTCCTTTTCCATACTGTTGGTAGAGAGCGGGAGACGCTTGCGAGCGTTCTATTTGCTTACTTTAGGTAGAGCGCGAGAGACGCCTGCAAACATTGTACAGATGGGAATTGGGTGTTGCGGCTACTTGTGATTAGTATACTGAGGGTCGGGCGGCAGACTGCCAGAGTATAGTTAGGGTCCTTTTCCATACTGTTGGTAGAGAGCGGGACACGCTTGCGAGCGTTCCATATGCTTGCTTTAGGTAGAGCGCGAGAGACGCCTGCAAACATTGTACAGATGGGAATTGGGTGTTGCGGCTACTTGTGATTAGTATACTGAGGGTCGGGCGGCAGACTGCCAGAGTATAATTAGGGTCCTTTTCCATACTGTTGGTAGAGAGCGGGAGACGCTTGCGAGCGTTCTATTTGCTTACTTTAGGTAGAACGCGAGAGACGCCTGCAAACATTGTACAGATGGGAATTGGGTGTTGCGGCTACTTGTGATTAGTATACTGAGGGTCGGGCGGCAGACTGCCAGAGTATAGTTAGGGTCCTTTTCCATACTGTTGGTAGAGAGCGGGACACGCTTGCGAGCGTTCCATATGCTTGCTTTAGGTAGAGCGCGAGAGACGCCTGCAAACATTGTACAGATGGGAATTGGGTGTTGCGGCTACTTGTGATTAGTATACTGAGGGTCGGGCGGCAGACTGCCAGAGTATAGTTAGGGTCCTTTTCCATACTGTTGGTAGAGAGCGGGACACGCTTGCGAGCGTTCCATATGCTTGCTTTAGGTAGAGCGCGAGAGACGCCTGCAAACATTGTACAGATGGGAATTGGGTGTTGCGGCTACTTGTGATTAGTATACTGAGGGTCGGGTGGCAGACTGCCAGAGTATAGTTAGGGTAGGGGTTGATGAACAAAACTACCTGACAACAATGTGTTAATTGTGATGTGTGCTTTGCTGGGAGGCGTTTTCTTGTTCTATATTATTCAAACACACTAAAAGCAGTTTCGATAGACAATTGAACAAACCATTTTCAGACGAACTAATAGAACTGCTGGAGTTGGGAAAGAGTTACAATGTGACCGTGACTCTGTCAAATCTCAAGCATTACGCTTGGAATTTAGAACCCTACATGAGAGCTCCGTCGTACTCGCATCCCCTTTGCCGAGCACGCTGGAGACACGATCATCCGTGGCTGGCGTGTGTCGGCGCGTGTTGGGCCATCAGCAGAAACACGTGTCCGCGTGGCTCGTTCACGCACCTATGCATGGGGCTGATACTGAGCCTAGCTAGCATACAGGTAAGCTAAATTTATATATGTATGTATGTTTTTTTTTAGTACCTTGCTTACTATGTACGTCCGCCTCTGTAGTGTAATGGTCAGCATGCTCGGCTATCGTACTGGACGTGACGGGTTCGTATCCCAGGGGGGGTTTAATAAATAAAAGTCTTTTTTTCCCTCTAATATTTATCCAATATTACCCTGGACTTGTACCTGAAGCGAAGGGCCGATCACCTTTTATGTGTTAACGATCAAAATAACATTGCGTTTATATGATGCGTCTATCGGGTGCAGATAAGGATTCAAAGAGAAGACAACATTTTGGGATTTTGGTAATGGAAGAATGCAAGGCTGAGATAAGCAACATTGATAAAATTAAGAAAGGTGTGTTGAGATGGTTTGGGCGTGCGAATCGAATGAGTGAAGAAAGAACAGTAAAACAAACTTACGAGGCGAATGTAGTTAGAAATAGGAGCAGAGGAAAACTTGGCACGATCAGGTATTTCAAATATATGGGGAAGGGTAGGTTAGGAGTCGGAATACGTATGAGGAGATGCTTGAATGCTGAAGACGTGAAGATTGTTTGAATAGACAGATTGGTGTGGTGTTCTGATGTATCCCATTTTCACTATTTTTTCTTCTTCTCCGTCTTAATCCTCATTGCTGAGGGTTGTGACCCTTGCAGAAGCAATGACTCTTCTCCAGTTATCCCTTGACTGCGCTGCACGTAGCGCTCCAACCACTGAGGTGCCTGCTGCTGCCTTAATTTGATCGGTCCATCGTGTGGGGGATCTTCCTCTCCCTCTCTTTCCCTCCAGGCTACCGATCACAACTAGGCGTTCCAGGCTATCCTCGTTGCCACGCGCAACGTGTCCAAAGAACTGGAGAATCCGTCGGGTACAGATATTGGCCAGAGACAAGCCATCCAAGCGTAGTTCCTGGCGAATGGACTCATTGGTGCGTCTAGCTGTCCATGGAATTCGGAGCATGCGCCTCCAACACCACATTTCGAAGGCATCAATTTTTCTCCTTTCTGCTGCTTTTATAGTCCATGTTTCAGCAGCATAGAGAAAAATGGAGTGGACCAAGCTCCTGACAAGCTTCATCTTGGTGTAGTTACTCACACCCCGGTCTTTCCAAATTTTGTCTAGCTTAGACATGGCACTTTTGGCGATGGCGATACGACGTCTAATCTCTCCTTCACAAGTTCCTTCATTGCTGATTTGAGATCCAAGGAACTGGAACTCGTTTATTATCTCTAAACCTTCCAGTGAGTTCCCGAGATCACCAAACTTCTTAGATCGATCTATGATCATGATCTTGGTCTTGCTTTGGTTAATCTCTAGTCCCAGTGCCTTGCTCTCAATCTCTACTCGTTTAAGGAGATCTACCATCTCTTTTGGGTCTTTGGCCAGAAGTGTTGTGTCGTCCGCATATCGTATATTGGACAGCTTTACGCCACCAATGGACACTCCTCCATTCCATTCGTAGAGAGCCCTGCGCATGATGTATTACGCACTATTTTTTACACATTGTTAAATTAAACCAATTTTTTTTTTAATCCCTATATTTTTCAGGAATCTGATGATTCTTCACCCTTGCAAGTCCTGGCGGTCGGTTCTGATGTTGAGTTTACAAATCATATAATGGATAAAGTGTCACAATTCGCCAAAAGGTACATATCGCTCACTCCTTTCAACAACGTCATATACCAAAAATCGTCAATTTTCAGTTGTGCATGTTTTCGGAATGCCCAGAAAATGTACTATATCCCAGCAAAAGCGGCATAATTTTAACTTAATATTTACCCGCTACAGGGCAAAACAAAAAGTGTTGTTTTTGCATTTTGAAGAGAAGGTATTGTTTAATTATTTTTTTTAATATCCTAAATATTTTTCAAATGGAGAAAAAACCTTCAGATTTTACCTAAAAAGATCTGTTGCACAGTAAAAAGTTTAATAAGTGGCTTGATATTTATTTTTAATACATTTTATTATATTCTTAAACTTTAAAAACGACCTCCTGAAAAATCAAGTTTTTTGATATATGACGTTGTTGAAAGGAGTGAGCGATATATAAACTTATTTTAACTTTTGATTTATTTTTATTCTGACCCTCCTGGGGATTGAACCGAGGACCTCCAGCACATAGGTCAAACGCGCTGACCACTACACTACAGAGGCGGACAGACACCATTGATACCACACACTATTTCTCAGTATGTGCACATGTGCAATGCACTACTTATCCACACAAACTGCATTCAACACATTGTTTTCGATAAACGCTTTTGCAGGGTCAGTTATGGGAGAGCGGGATCTCTGCTGTGCGGGGAGGCGGGCAAGGACGGGTCCCGGGAGGCGGGCTGCATGCTGCTGGCCCGGGACGGGGTCTGCCTGATGGGCAACTACGACACGCACTACAATACTCACAGAGGAGCGGCCTTGCAATCCGGTAATTATGACTATTATTTAGGATATAAACATATGAACCGAAGGAGAAAAAACACATTAAATATAGGATGTTTTTTTAGAAATATCATCAAACCATCATCCGCACCCGGTGGTGCATAGGGCACTGTATGATATAAATACAGTGTTAACCGGATCCACGCGGCTCGCATAACCGTATGTGTTTTCACAAAACATGCCCCATACGCGGCTGACATAAGCGTATGTGTTTTTACTTTGCTCCAAATTTCAAACCTCAGTTCAACTTGGAGGGATTTTTTCATGGTGTGGAACTTTGGATAAAATAATACGTCAATCCTTGGCCTTATGACATCTGTTGAAATATCTGACTAATAATTTGTAACATCACAAGGATAAATAAAAGAACAGATCCCTGATCTCTTGCAGTCGGTAATTAGTCCACGCCATAATCATGCCCTATATCTGTCTCACTCTCGACGCTACGCATCGCCAGTGGGTAAGAGTGACACACGATGCGTGTTTTGATTTATTTATGTAACGATCTTATTTGTTTATACTACGATATATTTCAAGAATAATGTGACACAAGTGTATTATCAAGTACCAAAAAGGCACAATGAATCCCATTGAACGTTTTTGTTCAGGAAAGTAAATAGTTTCTTAACTAAATACATGATAAAAGTAATCATTTAAAAAACAGCGAAATACCGCTGGCACGGGCGTCTCTCAGGAACAAAGTTAACGCGGTTAAAAGGTTAAAACACATTGAAACTCATCAGTTAAAGAATCAATTAAACCAGATGCCTTTTTCAGCGGTCGCTTCCGGTAACATAGTTCTGGAAGGCCACAAAGGGGGCCGGCTCCCGCTGAGGTGCAGCACCTGGGGCTACTGGGGAGCTCCCGTCAGGCACAGGGAGAAAACGCATCTGCACACTCTGAGCAAGTAAGTGTCAGGCACATTGGTGCCGGAATATTCTTCTTCTCTTCATTGAGGTAGGCCGCTTGGACAGAGAAGGAATTACTGAAGAATGATGTGTGATTTACTTTATGTGCTAACGATCTAGATAACACTGCCTCTATACAATGCAGTGCCCTATGCACCATTGGGTGCGAAAGAGGGTTTGAAGAAGAAGAATATTAATGATTTTTTTTTTTTAAATGGAACTTGTGTATATATATATATATATATATATATATATATATATATATATATATATATATATATATATACACAAGTTCCATATATATTTATATATATATATATATATATATATATATATATATATATATATATATATATATATATATATATATATATATATATATATATATATATATATGCCATGGTCTTGCATCCGTAGATTGAGTAATCCAGTGTCGTAGTGTCGTAGTAGATGAAAACGTCTGTTAGTTTTCGAAACTAGTCATGTGTAATGAAATAAAACTAATTTAGTGGTTATACAAGTGATAACAAGTGACAACATTTTGAGTGTGTCCAAATACTTGTTCACAAAATCCGGATTATTTCCAATTACAGGAGTTATTTTCATATTATTTTTTGACATCTCATCAAAGAAATTATAAGCTTAATAATAAAAATGAAAATGGTATTTTCTGGCGTTTCTCATATGTGTGATTATAATCCAGGATTCGGATCTCACATACTAATATAAGAGTTTCTACTTAATAAAAAGCTTCTTTACATCTCACCAATAGATGTCTCTAGTGAAGTTCTAGTGATTCAAGAATAATGTTTCTAAATTGGTTTATATATATAGAACTTCCAAGAATTTCAGTAGTGTGGTTGTCAATAATGGGTAGAATTGGTGAATGTTACACGTGTGTAAAGTGATCACTTAAACCACCCTATGACGGTCGTCAGCCCTGTAAATGCCCAGACTTCCATATTCTTCTTCATCTTTGATGAGATGTCAAAAAATAATATAAAAAAATTATCAACATGTCATTCCAAGTTAATGCCGAATCAATAAATAATATATAAAATAATGTATTAATTAATTATATTTTTCCAGTCTTTTCGGGATAATTTTCCCGATAAACGAAGACGACACGGACAGCTTATCGGAGTTTGTCCTCCGCCGGGCTATGAACCCGGGGTCTCGTGAGCGCGAGGACGAAGCTCCTACCGCCGCCGATATACGAGAGAGATACCAGGAGATCAGCAAGTGGAAGGTCACCATGGAGCCGAATGCGGAACAGCTGATGAGGGACTACTTTCTGGTACTGCGCAAGGACAGACCGGGTAAAAAAATTAGCTAATTGTCACGCCGATTTTTCGCCGGGGTAGGCAGAGAGAATAGAACACCATGCTACGATGCTACTCTGTCTACATACATAACTAACACGCCCAAATTTATCTAACCCAGCCGGATCTAACAGGGGGAATCAAATCTCCCATATTGCTCACTCCTTTCAACAACGTTAAATATCAAAAAACTTGATTTTTCAGGAGATTGTTTTCAAAGTTTAAAAATATAATACAATGTATTAAAAATGAATATCAAGCCACTTATTGAACTTTTTACTGTGCAACAGATCTTTTTAGGTAAAACCTGAAGGTTTTTTCTCCATTTGAAAAATATTTAGTATATTTACAAAAATAATTAAACAATACATTTTCTTCAAAATGCAAAAACAACACTTTCTGCCCTGTAGCGGGTAAATATTAAGTTAAAAATATGCCGCTTTTGCTGGGATATAGTATATTTTCTTGGCATTCTGAAAACATGCACAACTGAAAATTGTCAATTTTTTTATTTATGACGTTCTTGAAAGGAGTGAGCGATATCAGCACGTTAATTTTTTTGTCTGCTAGCGACGAAACCCGCTCACTGGTCAAATGAAATACACGTGGAAAAAACTATACAGTTGTTATTTAATTATATAAAATGCAGTTCCACCACGAAATACCAGTACAAAACTAAGTACAAAAAATGTTGAAGCTTAGTTTGAAAACTGTTTTTAGATGAAGTGCCCCTGAGAGCGCTGGCAGTCTTCGACAAGCTAGCCAGAGCCAACGCCAGATTCTCCCTGAGGAATGTCGCCATCAAGGAAGATGTGCTGCTGGTAGCATACATCTACCAGAGGAGCCTCACTACCCTGTACGGAGATTCCGGCCTGCCTGAACCAGACCTAAGGCAGATGACGCGTGTGGAAGATGTAAGTTCTGCACTTATAATGCTTATGTGCACTCCTTGCACTAGCATCTCATGTGTTGATCTCTCATGCAGTGATTTAAGTCTTTATCCCATTTGGCACACAGTCTGTGTCAGCTTCGATGGTGTCCAATACACAGGCACGCAGTCTGTGACTCCTTTTTATAATACCCAACACAAAGGCACATCTGTGACCCTTTTTATAATGCTAAATACACAGGCACGCAGTCTGTGACACCATAGATTACACCCAACACACAGGTACACAATCTGTGAGACATTGATAGTGGCCAAAATACAGGCACACAGTCTGTGCCACCTTTGATAATGGTCAAATACACAGTCACACAGTCTGTGACAGTTTTCATAATGCCCAACACACTGGCACACAGTCTGTGTCACTTTTGATAATGTCTAATCCACAGGCACACAGTCTGTGTCACTTTCGATAACGCCTAACACAGACACACACTTTGTGACAGCACAAATCAGTGCAAATTGTAAAATCGACGATCAGTGCAAATGAAAAATTACAATACATATTTTTTTAAAATAATAAATAAATATTTTTTTCAGGTTAACAGGACGATCAACCAAATGGATAAATGGCTTACATCTTACATAAGGGCATACAAATAAATAAATACTCAAAACAAAATAAATTATTGAAGTATCAAGAAAAGCGGTAATAACAGTGGAACCTCTCATAACGAGTAATTCGTATAACGAGTAATTCGTATAACGAGAGATTTGTATAAATAATGATTCGTATAACGAGCAAATCGTATAACTCTAATTCGTATAACGAGTAATTCGTATAACGATTAATTCGTATTTCGAGTATTTCGTATAACGATTAATTCGTATTTCGAGTATTTCGTATAACGAGTGATTCGTATAACGAGTGATTCGTATAACGAGTGATTCGTATTACGAGTGATTTGTATTACGAGTGATTCGTATAACGAATGATTCGTATAACGAGTGATTCGTGTTACGAGTGTATCGTCTAACGAGTGATTCTTATAACGAGTATTTCGTATAACGAGCAACAACAAAAAAGGTGGGGAAATTTACCTCCTCAACGAGCGACATTTCGCATAACGAGTTACATAGAAAGGGCAAGGCCCGTGAGCCGGGACTTCCAGTCAAAACAAAACAAAAAAGTTTCGCTTAACGAGTGAGGAATCAAGGTTTGCCGGCCATCTAGACACAATACATTGGTTTAAGATGCATTTATTTTTATTTAATAAAAAAATATATATAATGAATAAATAATATAATATTAAATACAATAAAAATAAACTTACCTATAATCAGAAACTCTTGCAAATTTCCTGTTGCATTTTTCACATTCATAAGGCAACTCTCCGGTATGAAGTCTGTAATCAAATATAACACATCTATGTAAATAAAAGTGTAAATGTTAGTTTGTTCAAAATCGTAAATCCCCTAAAGTTATTCTCTGCATCAATTTGGACACAATAATAATCACTTGCGGGTTACTGGACCTTAGGGCGGGATAAACGTTAGCCCACAACGGTATTTACTTTTAACTCAGTTTTTTTTAATTTTTTTGCTTTGCAAAAACGCCGTTTTTGTATTGAAAAAGTATGTTTTTCTTCAAAATAAAGATATGGTTTTAAAAAGAAAAGAGTAATTGAAAGGTAAGGAGTTTCAGCTACCATTTTGGAGGTCCCAGGTTCGATTCCCGGGGGAGGGAGAATGATAATAAAATTGGTCATTTTACACTTTTTTTAATACATATTACCCTGGTCCCTGAAGCGCAGGAGTCATCAAATTGCCTTCATGTAAGTAACGATCAAGATAACACTGTGTCAGTATGATGCAGTGCCCTATGCACCGTTGGGTGCAGATAAGGGTTGAATTATACCTATAGTGTTCTTTCAGCTTGAAGGGAGAAATAAAACATCTTTGGCAGAGGTCACACTTCCAGGACTCTTGGTGTAGGTTCATGTGCATCTTGAGGTCACGCTCACGAGTGAACACTGGAAATAAGATGATAATAAAAAATCTGCATTTCTGAGCCAAACAACCATAATTAAATATGCATTTCTAGGCCAAAAAACCCTATTTAAATATGTATTTTTAAAAGACCCTATTTAAATATATATTTTTGGGCCAAATAACCATATTTAAATATTCATTTCTATTTTCAATAAACATTCATAGTTAAAAATGCATTGCTGACCCAAACAACGCTTTTTAAATATGCATTTCTGAACCAAATAACCCTATTTAAATATGCATTTCTGAGCCAAACAACCCTAATTAAATAGTCAAACTTGGTTATAATAGAGAAGATGGTACCGACTAAATTGGCTCATTTTAGCCGTTACTTTTTATTTTGTGTCGGGTTGTGGTCCCGTGGTCAGTGTCCCGGACTCTTAAGTCAGAACGAGTCTCGGTTTGAACCCACTCTACCACAGTTTGATACCTATTACTAATAATGAGCCACTAAGGCTCACAGAAATAGTATGAAATAATATATGTAAATAATAAAAACACAAATAATTCTCTTTTATTTAAAAGTTAAATGAAAATGCCCATTCTTGGGTATCATATAAAGACATAAAGACATTAAAATATATTTTTCTTACATTTTCCGCACAATTCACAGTTGGTTGGTTTTTCTCCCGTGTGCAGACGAATGTGTTCTTCCAGACATGTCGCCGAGGACAACACCTAGAATTTTTTTTTATCAAGAATATGATAATAATAATAATAATAATAGGATGAAGATGATAATGATACACAAAAAATAAATGGATTAAAACGTCGTCAATCGGTTTCGGGCCGTCATATATCAATATAGACGAAGAAGACTATTAAGATGAGAATATGAAAGTATGGGCATTTACAGAGTTTACGACCTGTCATTGGGAAGTGATGATTATTATTATTTTTCATTTTTATATTTAAATAAACAGTACATATTATGAGGCGAATGTTAGAGGGAAAAGAAGCAGACGAAGACCGAGAAAAACATGGCACGATCAGGTACGCCAAATACTTGAAAGTGGTCAGGTTAGGAGTCGTAACAATCGGCGGGTATGTATGAGGAGATGCATGAACGTGGAAGAGGCGAAGAATGTTTGCAAGGACAGAGTGGAGTGGCGCTCTATTCTCTCTGCCTACCTCTGCGGGGAAGCGGCGTGATGGTTAGTTAGTTAGTTAGTTAGTACATATAATAAGAACTCAATCATGGAACATCATAAAATTGGTCATATATGTACGACTTCCAAAATTTGAGTAGTGTCGTTGTCAATCATGATTAGAATGGTGAATTTTACACACGTGTAAAGTGACTGCTTAAACTAGCCTATGACGGGTCGTAAACCCTGTAAATAAATGTGTCGTGTAAATGTGTAATTGTGTCGGCTTGTGGTCCCGTGGTTAGTGTCGCGGACTCTTAAGTCAGAGTTTCTCGGTTCGAATCCACTCTACCACAATTTGATACCTATTTCTAATAATGAGCCGCTTAGGCTCACAGAAATAGTATGACATTGAAATATTTGTGTAAATAATAAAAAACACAAATATTTCTCTTTTAAAAAAAAATTACCCAGTCTTCCATATTTTTCTTCTTCTGCCTCCGTAGTGTAATGGTTAGCACACTCGGCTACCGTTCTGGAGGTCCCGGGTTCGATTCCCAGGGGGGTCAAATAAATATAAGTGATTTTTTACCTCTAATATTTATTCCATATTACCCTGGACTGGTACCAGGCTGATCACCTTTCCTTCATGTGTTAACGATCAAGATAACACTGCGTTTGTATGATGCAGTGCCTTATGCACCATTGGGGTGCGGATAAGGGTTTGATGTTGAGATGTTAAAAAATTAGCCTGTAGTTTAGTGCGTTACCTTGGAACAGATATCGCAGGAAAATGTCCTTTTTTCCGGTTCGAAATGGTACAATTTGATGTGTTTCTTGAGCGAAGCTACTGCCTTGAATGTCTTGTCACACAATTCGCAACTGAAAAGCAAAAAATTATTTTAAACAGTATTGTACAATACATTAAAAACTAATAAAGGAATGCAAAGCTGAGATAAGCATTATGGATAAAATTAAGAAAGGTGTATTTTGAATATTGAAAGCATTAACTTTGTGGATCATTGTAATATGTTATTTGGAAAAAAAAAATGTTTTTTGATCCACTCACTTTTTTATTAAAAACCAGTTTCGGAAACAACCTGTGGAAGCAACCTCTTCAGGGTTTGTTTTATAACTATATTTATATTTATAAGTCTTTTTATTTCTCCAAACAATATATCGCTCACTCCTTTCAAGAACGTCATAAATCAAGATTCGTGAATTTTGAGCTGTGCATGTTTTCGGAATGCCCAGAAAATGTACTATATACCAGCAAGAGCGGCATATTTTTAACTTTATATTTACCCACTACAGGGCAGAAAATGTTGTTTTTGCATTTTGATGAAAAGGTATTGTTTAATTATTTTTTTAAATATACTTAATATTTTTCAAATGGAGAAAAAACCTTCAGGTTTTACCTAAAAAGATCTGTTGCACAGTAAAAAGTTCAATAAGTGGCTTCCTGTTTATTTTTAATACATTGTGATTTCTTTTTAAACTTTAAAAACGTTCTCTCGAAAAATCAAGTTTTTTGATTTATGACGTTCTTGAAAGGAGTGAGCGATATGAAGAAAGGTGTGTTGAGATGCTTTGGACATGTGGTACGAACGAGTGAGGAAAGAACAGTAAAACAAATTGATGAGACAAATGTAGTTTGAAAAAGTAGCTGAGGAAGACCGAGAAAAACTTGACACAATCAGGTATTTCAAACACTTGAAAGCAGTCAGGTTAGGAGTCGGAGTAATCAGCGGGTACATGAATGTGGAAGAAGTGAAGATTGTTTGCCAAGAAAGAGTGGTGTGGCATTCTATTATCTCTGCTCATCGCTGCGGAAAGTGGCATGATGGTTACTGAGTTAGTTAACAAATTGTTTACCTAAAAGGACGCACGATAGTATGGCACTTCAGATGTTCGATAAGATGACTCCGTTTTTTAAATATTTTTAAGCATACAGTGCAGAAGTATGGTCTTTGATGAACTTTTCTGTAAAAAATAAAAATAATACATTGAAAAAACATAATATTTTTACATTATAATTCACAAAATTTACAAAACCTGTCAAAAATAGATACTGTAACAAATAGTTTTAAAAAAAACACCATTCTCAATTTATTAAGTCCCAGTATATGATAATTTGCAAGTTAATTTTCATATAATTTTTTGATATCTCATCAAAGATGAAGAAGAATATGGAAGTCTGGGCATTTACGGGGCTTACGACCGTCATAGGCTGGTTTAAGTGATCACTTTACACACGTGTAACATTCACCAATTCTACCCATTATTGACAACCACACTACTCAAATTCTTGGAAGTTCTATATATATGAACCAATTTAGAAACCTTGTTCATGAATCACTAGAACTTCACTAGGGACATCTATTGGTGAGATGTCTATGACGGTTGTAAGTTTGATGAGATATCAAAAAATAATATGAAAATAACTCCTGTAATTGGAGATAATCCAGATTTTGTGAACAAGTATTTGGACAAACTTAAAATGTTGTAAGTTAATTTTCTTTAAACCCAGGTGACATTTGACAAAATTGAATTTTTTGCTTAAAATACGGTAAAATGATATTTTCCTTCTAAATAAATACATGGTTTTGAAAAGAAAAGAGTTATTGAAAGAAGTTAAAAATGGTAAAAATATTTTTTAGATATATATTCTAAAAAATAAAATCGAATTCCATTACATATGCATTTTCTTCTTCTTCTTCTTCTTAAGGTACTTCTAAAGACCACGCTAGTGCGTTCGTAAAATCATATCTAAACATAAAGGTCCTTTTTATTGTGTACTGTATTTAGAGGACTTACACAAAAACAAAGAGCCATACGTTATTAACCACACTAAAAGCACAAGATCAAAAACTGAAGGCAAAATAAATTTTCCTCGTGTGAGATCTTCGTTTGCCCAAAGACATTCTAATTTTATAGGCCCTAAAATTTATAATATGCTCCCACAAGAAATATTATGTTCAGTTGGAAATAAATTCAAAATGCACACAAAAGAATGGCTCCTAAAAATTGGAAGATCCCAGCTGGAGCACCAAATTAAAGTTTGTGTGTGATTAATCTATGTGTCAGTGTTTTATAATTATATAATCCTATTTTCTAATTTTATAATATTACTCCTTTAGATTTTACTTTTCTTTTAGTTCAACTCTCTATTTGCTTTCATTTTATAATTATTATTTCATATTATTTCAGTCTTACCACTTTTATATTATCATTAAAAATATATAAAGCTGTATTATAAAAAGAATAAGCATACCCTGCCTACCTCAGAACAGGTATCTCCAAATACCTACTGAGGATAGACAGTGTCCAATAAATAAAAAAATAATAATAAATATATGTATATATATAAATATGTATAACTTAAGAACAAAATTATATTAAATAATAAACGCTATTCTGCAGCACTGAACCTGAAAACGCTGTTCTGCAGCACTGAACTGTGAACATCTATAATAGATATCCGAGCGAGTTCCGAAAGTTTCACTACAAAAAATATGCTTTTTTTGTAATAATATTGTAATGTAAAATAATCCAGCACGGGACGAAAAGTTTGACACTCGAAATCGAGCAGCTTAGAGGTTAAACATGTTGCAATTCCAAAATATAATATAAGTCTCACGCTTCGATCGGCTACAACATCCGCAATGGGCAAAGTGATCTTACCAGCTCGCAACCAACGCACTAAATTTTGCGAGCGTGCTTTTGCTGTTGCAGGACCGACGGCGTGGAATGCTCTTCCACCAATGGTTAGAAATAGTGAGAGTGAGATGATCTTTAGAAAAAGACTAAAAACACATTTGTTTGCTAAATCATTTCCATCCTAATATTTTCCCCAATTCATTCACAGTGAAGCGCCCTTGAGGTATTTTTTTTACGAAAATGGCGCTATATAAGTTATCCAAATTTATTATTATTATTATTATTATAGGACACTTCACTTACTTGATATGCGTCTTGAAGGGCCCTTCATTCTTAAACACTTTGTCACATTCCACACATTTCAATTCTGTGTTCGGAGGTACTTCTTGATCAAGTTCTTCCCCTTCCTCTTCCTCTTCTTCTTCCTCGGGCATCACCTCTTTCTTGATTTTCTTAATTGTGAGCTTCTTTACTTTACGACTGTAAATTAAATTATGATTTTAAAGCGATAACGAAATCAACGAAAAAAATTAATATCTTGCAGCACTAAACAATTCAGTGCCTTCTATATATATTTAAACATTCAATGATTTCCTTATAGAGATATTCAGTGCCTCCCAATGCCCGAAATAGAATCAGAAAAAAACATTTTGTATGAATCAAATAGAAGCATTAAACGCCCTCAATACAGGGTCACTCCAATATAAGTTCATTTGAAGCCATCTAAATGCCAAAAATAGCAGCAGTAAATGCCTTCTATAGCGGGCTATAGCCTTCTGAATGCCACAAATAGCAGCTTTGAATGCCTTATAAAGGGGGCTATTTAAAGCTTTGTGAATGTCACAAATAGCAGCTGAAAATGCTTTCTATAGGGGGCTATTTATAGCCTCCTGAATGCCACGAATAGCAGCAGTAAATGCCTTCTACAGAGGGCTATTTGAAGCCTTTTTAATGCAACAAATAGCAGCAGACAATGCTTTCTATAGGGAGCTATTTAAAGCCTTTTAAATGCCACAAATAGCAGCAGTAAATACTTTAATAGAAGGCAATTTAAAAAGCCTTCTATACAAGACCAATTGCATGCCACAAATAGCAGTAGAAAATGCCTTCTATAGGAACTCTTTTGAAACCATCTAAATGGCCCGAATTGGATCACTAATGCGTTTTATATACCATTTAAACCTTTCTTATAAGCCCCAAATAAGAACACTATATGATATATGAATAGGGTTATGCCAAACCCATTTATAGGCCCCAAAAAGGCCTTTTCAAAGCCTTTCAGAAGTCTCAAACATAATTATTCAATGCTATCGATATGCAAACATTTAAAGTCATTAAAATGCCCTCCATACGAATTCTTTATCAATTCTCTATATCTAACAAAGAAGAGGCATTCAAATATTATAATGCTTTAAATTTTTCTATTCAACTAAAAAAACAAACAAATAAACTAATATTGACATCTCATCTGTAGGGTGAATACTCCAGTGTCTGATATAATAAATAATTAACACATTTTGAGTGTGTCTAAATACTTAATCACAAATCTGGATTATTTCCAATTAGGAGTTATTTTTTTACATCTCAAGATAGATGAAGAAGATCTTATCTATGTTCAGATGTCAAAAAATAATATGAAAAATAACTCCTACAATTGGAGATAATCCAGATTTGTGAACAAGTATTTGGACATCCGCCTCCGTAGTCTAACTGTCAGCGCGCTCGGCTACCGTTCTGGAGGTCTGGAGGTCCAAATAATTACAAGTGATTTTTTCACTGTAATATTTATTCAATATTACCCTGGATTGGTACCTGAAGCGGAGGGCTGATCACCTTTC
The DNA here is from genome assembly GCF_059751285.1 of Brachycentrus maculatus. Taxonomy (NCBI): domain Eukaryota; kingdom Metazoa; phylum Arthropoda; class Insecta; order Trichoptera; family Brachycentridae; genus Brachycentrus; species Brachycentrus maculatus. The sequence continues at coordinate 156,171 of NW_028281073.1, read as the reverse complement.
CTTCATGTGTAAAACGATCGACATAACATTGCGTTTATAAGACGCAGTGCCCTATGCACCATTGGGGTGCGGATAGGGGTTAGAATGAAAAAAAAAATTAACTAAATCTTTTATTATTATGAGAATATTACATAATACATAATTAAATGAACCATACTTATCAGTGGAATTGTTCTCTTCGTTAGATAAAGCGTATAATTTAGATACAAAATCTTCGTCAGTTTTCACCTTCTTGTGATCTAAACGCGATAAAGGAATATCATCATCTGATTCCGGCTCGGTCTGGAAAAAAATTAGAGATTAATCGTAAAAAAAGCTCAACTAAATTGAAAATAAGTACAAAACGAAAATTGCTCTTTATGCTTTATTTTGGCCAGTGCCATCTATATATAAAAAAACTCTGGCTCTCTACTATCAGCATGTTAAAGACGCTTTTAAGCGTTTCCCACAAAAAATGTATTATTATGATAACTATCTAACTAAATGATAAGGAAAGTGTTTTTTCACTAACTAACTAACCATCACGCCGCAAGGGTAGGCAGAGAGAATAGAAAGCCATACCACTCTTTCTTTGCAAACACTCCACATTTATGCATCTCCTCATACATACCCGCCGATTATTTTGACTCCTAACCTGGTATTAAAAAGTATTAAACAGTATGTAAAATATGCTTTTAAGCGTTTCCTGCAAACAATGTGTTAAAATGATTTTTTTAAAATTAAACACTTGAATATACCACTTAATGAGTTTTATTTATACATATGACTAGTTTCAGTTTTAATTTTTACCAGAAGATGAAAACATCTGTAAGTTTTCGAAACTAAATAAATAACACTCATTAAGTGCTACATTCAAGTGTTTAATTTTTTTTAAATAATCAACATGTCATTCCACAAAGTTAATGCCGAATCAATAAATAATATGTGTTAAGATGATACTGCATTAATACAATGCAGTGCCTTATGCACCATTGGATTCTAATAAGGGTAAAAACAAGATATATCGCGCACTCATTTCAAGAATGTCATAAATCAAAAATGGTCAATTTTCAGTTTTGCATGTTTTCGGTATGCCCAGAAAATGTACTGTATCCCAGCAAAAGAGGCATATTTTAAACTTAATATTTACCCACTACAGGGCAGAAAGTGTTGTTTTTGCATTTTGAAGAAAAGGTATAGTTTAATTAATTTTTTAAATATACTAAATATTTTTCAAATGGAGAAAAAACCTTCAGGTTTTACCTAAAAAGATGTGTTGCACAGCAAAAAGTTCAGTAAGTGGCTTGATATTTATTTTTAATACAATGTATTATATTTTTAAACTTTAAAAACGTTCTCCTGAAATATCAAGTTTTTTGATTTATGACGTTCTTGAAAGGAGTGAGCGATATAGTAAAGTACTACATCCATAGATTACTGTATTATTACCTTCCCATTTTCATTATCACTCAAAACCTCCTGTTTTATTTCCAGTACATCATCCAGCGTACAAAACTCAAAGCCATTCTCCGGATCGTCAACTCGTTTCTTCCTGTCTTTTTTTTTCTCTTTTTTATTCTTCTTGAACAACCGTTTGAGGGTTTTTCTGCTGAGTTTGTTTTTGTTGGCGTGCCCAGTCTCCGTTTGCCTTTCTTCTGAGAGCTGGTCCGGCAGTACGGTGTCTTCATCATGTTTCCTTCTAGCATTTTTCCTGTGCGTAATTTTCTTCTCCTGAAAAATGAAACAGATACGCATTAATGAGTATCCACAAAAATGAAATCTGCAATAATACCAACGAACTCCACGATAATAAAATTAAAGTATAATTAAAATGTAAATTTGTTTTAAAATCACTATAAACATTTTATTATAACTTAATTATGTCTCTACTGGTTTCTAACTAAGCTAACTAACTAAGCTAACTAACTAACTAACTAACCATCACGCCGCTTCCCCGCAGGGGTAGGCAGAGAGAATAGAGCGCCACACCACTCTGTCCTTGCAAACATTCTTCGCCTCTTCCACGTTCATGCATCTCCTCATACATACCCGCCGATTGTTACGACTCCTAACCTGACCACTTTCAAGTATTTGGCGTACCTGATCGTGCCAAGTTTTTCTCGGTCTTCCTCTGCTTCTTTTCCCGCTAACATTCGCCTCATAAATTTGTTTTACCGTTCTTTCCTCACTCATTCGTTCTACATGTCCAAACCATCTCAATGCACCTTTCTTAATTTTATCGATAATGCTTATCTCAGCTTTGCATTCCTTCCTTATTTCACTATTCGTACATCTATCATACATCGTTTTGTCGCACATTCTTCTGAGAGATCGCATTTCGACTGCATTCAGTCTACTTTCATCCTTCTTTTGCCAACTCCATGTTTCACTTCCATACATCAGAGTTGGAACCAGGACTCCGTTGTGCACTGCCAGTTTAGCTTCCGCTGATAGGTTTTTATTTGCTTTAACTGATTTCAGTGCACCATTCACTTTGTTCCCAGCATTCACTCTCCTTTCTATGTCTTTATCAATCTTTCCATCCCTAGAAAACATACTACCCAAATACACGAAATCATCTACCTGTTCCAAAATCTCTCCGTTTACCTATATTTCACATTCAGATCTGCATTCTTCTCTTTCAAAAACCATAATCTTGGATTTGCTAACATTCATCAATAAATCGCTTTCCTTGCACACATTATACACTTTTGTCACCAACGCCTGCAGGTCTTCTCTGCTATCGGCAAGGACAGCATCGTCAGCATACAAAAGGCAACAGACAGTCAAATTATTCATTCTAGCCCCAACATTTAAATCTTTCAGTTCTTTCATGCAATTATCCATGTATAGGTTAAACAGCCACGGTGACATTACACATCCCTGTTTAACACCTTTAGCCTAACCCTTATGCATGCAGTGCTATCCTCGTACAAGGATGCTCGGATGCCTCGGATAAGTTTACTGCTTACCCCATACTTAAATAACACATACCCCATACTCAGGTTTCAAAGCTAACGAGCTAAAATAGAGTTTTAGTATTAATTTAATGTAAAATATTTATAGTGATTTTAAAAGAAAGTTACATTTTAAAGAAGTATATAATCTATACATAAAAATATTATTTTAGGTGAAAAAAATAAAAAATGTAATCTAGAAAAAGAAGCAGAGGAAGACTGAGGAAAACTTGGAATGATCAAGTATTTCAAGTTAGGTCAGGAGTAGGAATAATCTAGAGATATGTATGAGGAGCTAATGTATGAGGTGGCTAGTCCGCCACCGTAGAGTAATGATCAGCACGCTCGGCTACCATATTGGAGGTCCCGAGTTCGATTCCCAGGGGGGGTCAAATAAATATTAGTGGTTTTTTCACTATAATATTCATTCAATATAACCCTGGACTGGTATCTAAAGAGGAGGGCTGATCACCTTTACTTCATGTGTTAATAATAATCAAGATAACACTACGTTTATATGATGCAGTGCCCTATGCACCATAGGGTGCGGAAAAGGGTTTGAATGAATGTATGAGGAGATGCATGAATGTGGAAGAGGCGAAGACAGATTGGTGTTGTGTTCTATTCTATCTGCCTTAGTTAAATTAGTTACATAAAAAAATTATGAAAATACAAATGAAAAATAAATACCGTTCTGTCACATCCATTCTGGTCCAAATTTTCATCGCTTATATTTTCATCGTTGGCTATTCCTTCTTGAATATCAACTATTGGATAAAAAACCTCTTCATCCTCACTATAGGCTTCTCCCGACATTACTTTTTAATAAATAATAATAATAATAACATTAATTTGGGCAAAAACTTTTTTTAAATCCACCAAATTAGAACTTAAATCCAGGGCTGCCGCAAAACACACATTTTTACGAAAAAAAAACTTTTTAAAAAAGGAAAAAAAAAACAATATAAAAATTATCTGACATATAAACAAAAATTCCACTTTTAAAAAATATTATTGTACAACACAAAATAAATCGGTTTCTTCTGTTTTAATCGTGTATTTTTTCGTGTTCGGAAACGAGCTCTAAAGTTAGCGTCCGAGTCAGCCGACACGCCATTGTGCCAGGCGTCAAAAACAGGTTTTTTAAAAAGGAAAAATGCGAGTTTTCTCGCATTAAAAGTACAGAAAATGATTCAAAATAACACTTTATTTACACTTTTTTCTAATAAAATTAAATAACAGCTAAGTTTTGTGAATTTCGCATACAAACATATTTATTTGACATTTGAATAACGCGGATGGAATACAGAACGAAATGGTCGAGATTTTTGACAGATGCGAAAATGCTGTCAGATCGACAAAAAAAATAAATAAAAAAGTATTAAGTTTGAAAAGAGATTTTTTTAAACTTCTTAAAAAATTATATTAAAGTAAAGTGTTAACGTCGTTATATAGAAACGACGTTTTATTAAAATCAATATTTCAATTAATTTATTTGAAAATATATTACTTACATAAGTCACATTTATAATATTCCCGATGAGTAATTTCTATTACTCATTTTGGAATTAAGGTTAACATGAACGAAAAAGTATTTTTTTTAATAAAAAGGGAAAAAAAACAAACAAAATTAACACGGCAAAATATGAAATAATTAACGGGTATGGTAAATAGGCATGTAAAAAAACACAAGGTAAGAAGCATGTTTATTTATATTTAAACAGTGGTGAAAGAGAAAGGACAATAGTTAATGAGCAACCATCACGCATAACCAAAACACGAGAACACGAAGAAGTGCTATTTTTATTCTGGGCCCTTTCTGCGTCCAAATGGTGCAAAGGGCACTGCAACGAATCACCGTAATATGACATCAATCGTGATAATATTTCTGATTGTTAAATACAGCACCCTTGAAGTAATTTCTTATGAAAACGGCACTATACAAATTATTCAATAAATAAATAAGGCAGGATAATCAATATAAGTGGAATATGTTTTATCAGATACAGATGACGAAAGTGATATACATTAATGTTATATGGGAAAGGAAATTAAGGAGAAATATAGGGTAGAGAGAGAGAGAAAAAAAGTAGAATAACAGCAATAGCTGGGACACTCGGGGTTACATGCCTTAAATTGTATTAGATTGTGTATGTTGTAGTTTACAAAATATACATATATGTATCATATGTACGAGACCCTTAAAAATTATGTTTAAAAATGTTGCACAAACCTTCAAATTAGTTAAGTTGTCACAATTTAACAAAAATAATACAAATATATATTTCTAAATATACAGCAGTTCAGGCAGCATTTATATTTTATACTTCAAAAATATTCCGCTAGGTTGTACTGGCATCGCTACAGTGCGAGCAAATAATTTTACCAGTAAAAACACTTTAGTAAAAAGGTTACATCGTATTTAAATTGTGCAAAAATGTTAGATGGCATTTTTTACTAATGTGTCTCATTTTATCGTCGAATTCAATATACCAAACACGAAATGACATGACCGCGGCTGCAGTAGGTATAAACCCAAGGTTAGTAGGTACGGGATATGGGAGTTAATACGTCGCTATCAAATATCTCGAGTATGTTTTTTGTGCTGTTCGCCGCAGCTTGTTTTGCGTGAGAATCATAAAACTCCACTCTTAGTTTTGAAAAGTGTGAATTAAAATTATCAAAAATGAAGCTGGCAAGCCCCATATTCAGCCACATGACGAAAATGTTGGATTTTTACTCACAATTCAATCCCTCGCCGCTCTCTATAAAGCAATTCATCGATTTCGGTGAGCAAACATGTTTTATTTTTCATTGTTTTGACGTGTATGTAATAAAAATAAATAAAAAACAACTCTCTAGGTACTGGGTACTTGCCTAGAAAAATGGGCTAATTGGTATTATGACATCTGCATGTGTGCATGCGTCACTTTATTGAAATTATAAATAATAAATAGGTACCTTTGGTAAGTAAATTCTGATTTTGAAATCGTTCTATTGTTTTCTTTGGTTTTTCATCTGTCAAATAATTTTCAAGAATTTAACTTTAAAAATCATATACTTTGTGATAATTTTATTTTAACTACATTTTATTTTCTTTTGACATTATGGGTCAGGTTTTTTCCTAATTGTATATGTATTATAATTACTTAAATCTTCCTTTATATTGCGCAGTTTTTTGCTGTCAAATATTTCGTTAATTTTTTAAAAACTAAGTTATTTTTCATATTGGTCACGTTGTTTTGGTCCCAAATATTTAAATATTTACTGTCATTTATCAGTCATTTTTTCACGTTTTCTCTCATTTATTTTAGCCAGTGTAAAATCTCCAATATTCAATTATTATACATAATAATTCAGCATGTTTTATTTATACATAAACATACAAATAATACAGACCGAATATATCTGCTAAAAATACGTCAAGCTGATAACTTTTTTAAACATATAATTTTTTATTTACTTTTCATTTTATATAAATTGACCATCGGAAATGCGCAAACGAACCTGGGATCGATGTCTAATCTTGACCTAAGCCAAACTGGCTACAATTCTCGATATTTTCTAGCTTCTTGACGTATTCTGACTTGGCAGAGGTACTGGCCATTTCAATTAAATATTTCGGTAGCGTATCTATTGAAACAGAAGTAGAATGCATATTTTTATCAGAATGCAGCGTCTATATAAAATAAAAGTATTATAAATTTAAATAAAAACAGCTGCTAGCGAGCGTTTGCGGTGGAATACGAGGTTATATTACATATTATGTACATACTACGATAAATGATAAGTTATGCCCTATTCATGGTGAGACATCTACCCGATAAAACCTTCAATTTATGATTCAGTTTTCCGTTTCACCTTCAAGCCACCTTTGAACGTTTGGGTTTTGTGCGTTTTGTGTTTTCTCACAAAATTAACATTGCGTACATTTTGTGCCAAGTATTCGAGCATTATTTACTGAATAGACGTGGGTCATTCGTAAACGAATCTTGATGACCCGTTCAGATACGCCGACCGCGAGATGCGGATCCCGGTTTCGAGTGAATCTCGTTCACGAACGAACCTTCGTTCTGCGCCGAGCCATGATCACATGAACAAACGTCTCGTTGCTTCGGCCACTCACTTTTAAGAGAACTTCTCACCATTTAAGAGAGTTGGAAACATACTATATTGTGAGCTCTTTGTCAAGAGTTTTTTATTATAACCCTTATCCGCACCTAATGGTGCATAGGGCACTGCATCAAATTGACGCAGTGTTATCTTGATCATTACTTACATGAAGGCAAGGTGATCACTCTTGCGCTTCAGGAACCAGTCCAGGATAATATTAAATAAATATTACAGTGTTAAATCACTAATATTTATTTTCACCTCCCCCCCTGGGAATCGAACCCGAGACCTCCAGCACGGTAGCTAAACACGCTGACCATTACACCACGGAGGCGGACAATGTCAAGAGTTAGCTAATCGAAACACTTGATTTTACTAACACATTTTCATACCTGCATATGACACAAATGTTTAAGTCTTAGGTTTTGGGAGATTATGTGTCTGGCAGTGTATCCCGGGTCGCTACATATTTTCAACCTTATACTATCGGCAGTACCTAAATTCTGGTGGCGCCATAAGTCTACGTAATCGGAAGGCATGGATGACTAGATGTATGGATGTGAAGGAAGCTAGGACAGACGAGTGTAGTGTTCCATCATCCCTGCAGTGAAACGGCGTGATGGTATTAGAAGTCGGAGTAGCAGTACACTTAAAAGGATTTTAAAATATTTGTACTTATAAAGAACTGAAAGAAAAATATTGCCATTCGCGAAATTACACCATCGAAATATGTAATTTTAGTAAGTTGGTAACATATTGCATCATAACTTTGATAATGCCGCTGGAGCCAGTGCGTAATTTCCAATTTTTCAGTTCCAATTTTTCACTCATGAATTCATCGCATTAAAGTAACTTTGACCGTAAAGAACAAACCCACTCACATTTGGTAATAGACTATAAAACTTACAAAAAATGAAGCCTAAATAGAAATATAAGCTATGTTGCATAACTCATGGGTAGAATTTAGGGCCAATTGGACGTTAAGTAATTCCAAAAATACGAAATACGTTAACAGGGTACGTCCATAGGGCGTTTGTCCACTACACGGAATTTTACCGTCCGGCAGTCCGGTTTTGAAAAATGAAAGCGACTACGACAGTTTAGCGTGATGGAATTTACGCGCAACGTGTTCACGCACCGATCAAGAGCTTCGATCCGAAAAAAGATGGATAAAAGCACAAGCCAATCGTCGTTTTAAAACGCTAATTGACGTGCCGGACGGTAAAATTCCTTGTAGTGGACAAACGCCCATAAGGCGCTTGTCTTCTACCCGGAATTTTACCGCCCGGCACTTCAGTTAGCATATAAAACGGATGATTGGCTTGTGCTTTTGTCTTTCTTTCTTGGGATCGGTGTGCTCGATCGGTGCGTGATCACGGTGCGCGTAAATTCGATCACGCTAAATTGTCGTAGTCGCTTTCATTTTTCAAAACCGGACTGCTGGACGGTAAAATTCCCTGTAGTGCACAAGCTGCCATAAGTTTGAAAAAGTCTACTAATGGAGGAATTATGGAACAATCGAAAAAATCCGTCGTTCAATGGATCCGGTTCCAAATACCGGATCACGGATCCTCAGAACAAGCGGAGCTTACCCACCTCTGTTATTACTGACGTAATTTATGTTTATATAAACCATTATCAATATCACGTAAACAATAACAAACTCAGTCCGCGTGTTTGCGATCGAGTCATGAGAATGTAGTGGTCGTGAGTGCTGTATATTTTATCATAAATTAATTACGCCCGAATACGTGCAGCGCGTTGTTTTTGCTAACATCCGCCATTTTATGATGTTGTTTTGACCATAGATGATAAGATGATTTGTTTATGTTATTTTGGCTCCATTTTTTCACTCAAATTTTTGACCGACGAGATTTTCTATATAATAGGGAAAAAAAATATTGTAAATAATATTAGTTTTTTTTTAATATTATTTTTCGACGTCTGATCAAAGATAAGGAGGATATGGAAGTCTGGGCATTTACGGGGCTGACGACCGTCATAGGCTGGTTTAAGTGGTCACTTTACACGCGTGTAACATTCAGCAATTCTACTCATTATTTACAACCACATTACTCAAATTCTTCTTCATCTTTGATGAGATGTCAAAAAATTATTTGAAAAATATAATTGGAGATAATCCAGATTTGTGAACAAGTTCTGGACACACTCAAAATGTTGTAAATTGTATTTTTTTTATTAAATTCTAGTCTGGTATTTCAGCAAAATAGATATCTTTTACTTCTTCAACTTCCTGACTACTGGTTTCAAAATACCAAAGTCGTTGGAATTTTTATTTTTTTTATTTTTTCATTTCATCATATACAAAATTACAAATAACAAATTGCGAAAATGTGCCGTCACTGAGTTTTCCTGTGCCGATGGCGCATTTTATAGTATTTATTTATATAATTAGCTATTGGCTAATAAATTAATATGAAAAATCACAAGACTTTCGGTAACATTCTTATTGAAATATGTAGAGAAATAAGAGAGGTATGAAGGTTTTTGATATTTTTATAAAACGAATAACGTGCGTTCGCATACGTCATCGAACGTTTTATGACTTCATGTGGTTTATTTTCTATGGTTTATAGAGCTGTAATAGTAGTAGTGTGGATTGTTTGTTTACCACTACACTACCATTTGTGTTATACAAATTAGAGAGGTGGGGGAAGTTTGGTGGGAGGGTGGACCATAGACATCAGCAAATAGAACCGCCAATAATTTAGGTATGACACCAACATTAAAATAAATCCATCGTTAATTGACGTCATTCATTGCCAACTTACGAAAATAACGTTTTTTCGAAAATGAATTTTCCTAAAGATAATTGTGAATGAAAATATTAATTATATCGGCTGTTAAAAACACAAAACGAGTCTTACAAAATCCTTTATAGGTTGAGTATGTTAAATTAGATATTCTTCCCATCTGACAAAGATCCAGTCTATGCTGAGATGCCGAAAAATAATGTAAAGTCTAGATACATCTAGACGTCATTCTTAACATTATCAGTAACCTATATATTGTAAGCCTTTTCGAAGGTGTGTTTTGTTGTAACGTACATAATAACATCGGTTTTGTATTAGGGTCTAAAGTCCAGATGAAGAACTGCTATCATATGTCAGAACGGCTTCACAGTACCTACGTGCTAGAATGAACATACTAGAACGCTGTCGCGTGGAAATGTTCGAATACGTAAAGTGTGACACACACGCTACCACGTCTAGATTAGGGTCGCCAGAATCATCTAGAACAGTGACTTTTAATCGATGTAAGGGCGTCTCGACAAAGGCTTCTGGGTTTTCTCCGATCCAAATTCGGCAATTCTGCTTATTACCATAGCTATTTAACCAAAAATGTGCCTCTTCGGTGAACAGTAATTTGCGTTTAAAAATAGGATCAAGCTGAATATTGTTTTCGACCCATTCCCGAACCTACGACGCGCATAATGGTCATTCAGTCTATTCACGATGAAATGGCGAAACGTATTGAATACATATCAACTGTTAACTGTCTAATTGGCAGTCTGTAGAAACAAAGTGTCGGGCTGTGGTCCCGTGGTTAGTGTCGCGGACTCTTAAGTCAGAGTTTCTCGGTTCGAACCCACTCTACCACAATTTGATACCTATTTCTAATAATGAGCCGCTTAGGCTCACAAAAATAGTATGAAATTGAAATATTTGTGTAAATATAATAATAAAAACACAAATATTTTTTCATTGATTGATTCGGCAGTCACTTTGTGGTAAAATCTATCCATTTTTAATGAATGTTTTTCTTAGTAAATACCACTATTTCTTAAAATCTACTGTGACACGTGCTTCAACGTCTAAAATTTAGAATTAGCTTCACATACGGTGTTTGAAAATGATGCGGAATGCATCGAAACACGTGTCACAGTAGATTTTAAGAAATAGTGGTATTTACTAAGTAAAACATTAATTCAGAAGAAATATTTTAATCAATAAAAAAGTTTGAAAATGTTTACTAACTGATGAATTATGGAACAATTGAAACCAAACCTGTAAAAAAACGTGTATTTATATCAAATAAGAGATTTTTATCTTATTTTGGTCTGATATTCAATTTGGTATGTAGACAATTTGTTATTTACGTGATAAAATTACTTTAATTAAGATTTGAGATAACAGTGTTATTTATCACGTAATTTAACGTATCAAAATACTCTGTCTGATAAAGGTCTCTTGATATAGTAATAAAAATTATCTTTCGATAGCAATTTCTCAGACGTAAACAAAAAGAGTTCCCTATCACCAAAATGTCTTGTAAATGTGTTTTTTTTAGTAATTAAAATCTCAATTGAGTCCAATTTTTCTGTTAAGTGGAAAGTTAACATCCGTCAAGCAGCTGCCGCCAGTGTTGATACACATTTCGCTCACTCCTTTCGACAACGTCATAAATCAAAAATCGTCAATTTTCATTTGTGCATGTTTTCAGAATGCCCAGAAAATGTACTATATTCCTACAAAAGAGCATTATTTTTTACTTAATATTTACCCGCTACAGGGCAGAACGTGTTGTTTTTGCATTTTTAAACTTTAAAAACGATATCCTGAAAAATCAAGTTTTTTGATATATCGCCCACTCCTTTCAAGAACGTCATAAATAAAAAAACTTGATTTTTCAGGAGAACGTTTTTAAAGTTCAATAATATCATACAATGTATTAAAAATAAATATCAACCCACTTATTGAACTTTTTATTGTATAACAGATCTTTTTAGGTAAAACCTGAAGGTTTTTTCTCCATTTGAAAAATATTTAGTATTTTTTCAAAAATAATTAAACCATACTTTTTCTTCAAAATGCAAAAACAACACTTTCTGCCCTGTAGCGGGTAAATATTAAGTTAAAAATATGTCTCTTTTGCTGGGATACAGTACATTTTCTGGGCATTTCGAAAACACGCACAACTGAAAATTGACGATTTTTGATTTATGACGTTCTTGAAAGGAGTGAGTATTTTTTATTTAAAAACAAATTATGATTACTTACTTTTAAATAAAAAAATACATATATTTATTTTAATTAATCTTTATCTGATAAAATTACCGCCATATTTTTCTTACGTAACGGCTCGACACAGAATGTCATGTTAAATAATTGCTACTATTATAAAAATTACTGTTATATCGTAACAAGTACATTTTAATCGACATCATATCAAATTATACAATACGTGATCTTTCATAATTTAATTACTGTTTTTTTAAGCGTTCTCTTAGATTTTTTTTTTTATTTTGATTAATTTTTGTGCGATGAGTAGTCCGGCGTTTGAATGAATTCCTCGGAGGGATCCAAAAAAATGTGATTTTATACTCTAGATCAATTTTCTTCCTTAAAACTAGCTAATTACGCCGCTTTTCCGCAGGGGTAGGCAGAGAGAATGTAATGCCACACCAATCTGTCTTTACAAATAATCTTCGCCTCTTACACATTCATGCATTTTCTCATCGTGAGGTGACGTCAGGTTAATGGTGTTCTCGAAAAAATGTCATTCTGTACACGACCGGATGCGTAAGGAGCTACACGTGTCCCCCGCATATTTTTTTTAATTGTTTTTTTTTTTTAAGAATATACTTATATATATATTTTTTCACTCCTTTTCAAAACCATATATTTATTTCAATGTAAAACTTACATTTTTCAATACAAAAACGGCGTTTTAAGCAAAAAATTCAAGAACGTTAAATAATAGTAAACCCATAATTAACATTTTGACAATGACTAAAGCCTCCCCCCTATTGTCTATGTTTCCACTAATAAGAAATAAAAATTAAAAAATAATATTAAATAAATAAATAAAAACAAGACACAGCTCAACCTTCAACGTCCCAAGGACCCAACTCTAAAATTTAGCATTAGTTTCACATACGGTGTTTGAAAATGATGCGGAATACATCGAAACACGTGTCACGGTAGATTTTAAGAAATAGTGGTATTTACCAAGCAAAACTTAAATAAAAAATGGACAGATTTTACCACAATGTGACTGCCGAATTAATTAATAAAATAACGTTGAATGTTACCTGGATTTAAAGAAAAATAAATTGCCATTTATCATATCGCTCACTCCTTTCAAGAACGTCATAAATCAAAAATCGACAATTTTCAGTTGTGCATGTTTTCGGAATGCCCAGAAAATCTACTATATTCCAGCAAAAGAGGCATAGTTTTAACTTAATATTTACCCGCTACAGGGCAGAAAGTGTTGTTTTTGCATTTTGAAGAAAATGTATTGTTAAGTTATTTTTTTAAATATACTAAATATTTTTTAAATGGAGAAAAAACCTTCAGGTTTTACCTTAAAAGATCTGTTGCACAGTTAAAAGTTCAATAAGTGGCTTGATATTTATTTTTAATACATTGTATTATATTTTTAAACTTTAAAAACGTTCTCCTGAAAAATCACGTTTTTTGATTTGTGACTTTCTTGAAAGGAGTGAGCGATACATTGAGCCTTAAACCTTCTTTCACATGCTAGTTTATATAATTCACACGTCATTCATGTGTAAGTTCGTAACAACATCTATACTATACCATTATTATTATATTATTAAAACCCAATGGTGCATAGGGCACTGCTTCATATAAACGCAGTGTTATCTTGATCGTTTACACATGAAGGAAAGGCGATCAGCCCTCCGCTTCAGGTACCAGTCCAGGGTAATATTGAATATATATTAAAGTGAAAAAATCACTTATATTTATTTGACCCCCCCGGGACCTCCAGAACGGTAGCCGAGCGTGCTGACCATTACACTACGGAGGCGGACACAATACTATACCTATACTATATCTATACTATATCTATACTGTACCTATACTATATCTATACTATACCACTACGCTTTGCTTTATCGGACACATCACTTTATAAGGAGACATTAATTGAAAGTAGGGAAGGGAAATTAAAACAAGGAAGCCATTTAATGTGCGCAAATAATATCATCATTCCAGGAAATAGGGCAACGATGACGTCATTCCGTGTTTATTGCGTCAGAGATCTTGCGTTCATTAGGACTCGGTCTAAAATTGCATTTCACGAATTTGCCAGAGTATTTATAGACTCATCTATTGCACTTTCGGACGCCCCCGTAGTGCAATGAATAGTACTCCTGTTTGGAGTTTTTTTTTAATTTTAGATGGGAATGGATCTTTGTCAGACGGGAGGAATATCTAATTTAACATACTCAACCTATAAAGGATTTATTAGACTCGTGCAGTGTTTATAACAGCCGATATAATTAATATTTTTATTCATAATTTTCTTTCGGTAAATTCGCCTTCGAAAAAACGTTAATTTCGTAAGTTGGCAATGAATGACGTCACAGAAACGATGGAGTTATTTTAATATTTGTAACATAGCTAAATTATTGGCGGCTCTATTTGTTGATGTCTATGGTCCACCCTCTCACCCCCCTCCCTTTCCTCATATTTGTATAACACTAATGTTAGTGTAGTGGTAAACAAACAATCCACACTACTACTATTACAGCTCTATAAAGCATGGATAATAAACCATATGACGTCATAAAACGTTCGATGACGGAAATTTGATGACGTATGCGAACGCACGTTTTTCGTTTTATAAAAATATCTAAAGTTTAAACCTTCATATCTCCCTTAGTTCTCTACAGATTTCAATAAGAATGCTACCGATAGTCTTGCGATTTTTCATATTAATTTATTAGCCAATAATCACACATCGTGATATTTATCCATTGCATTTATTACAAGGTTTATAGATCATTTAGTGGATTTTTGTTTCTTCCAACTAAATAAAGATGTTTTATTTGAATCTGTGTTGGGAACAGGAGGGATAATCTAGTGTGGGCCAATCGGGAACTTGTCAGCATTTGCTCATTGCTGGGAGGAAACCACGTTGCACTCCTCAGGAGAAGCCGGACAGCTGGCTGTCCTCAACAGGCCTTCCGTTCCACTAGAAGAGGCTCCGGCATTTTGTGTCCTATCTGGGTGATTCCAGACATTGACATTGACCGAAGGACATTGGTACCATGAATGGTACCAATTTTCTTCTTTATTTAATATATTAGTCATGTCGCTCGCTCCTTTCAACAACATCATATAAAAAAACTTATTTTTTCAGAAGATCGTTTTTAAAGTTTAAAAATATAATACAATGTATTAAAAATAAATATCAAGCCACTTATTGAACTTTTTACTGTGCAACAGATCTTTTCAGGGAAAACCTGAAGGTTTTTTCTCCATTTGAAAAATATTTAGTATATTTTAAAAAATAATTACACAATCCCTTTTCTTCAAAATGCAAAAACAGCACTTTCTGCCCTGTAGCGGGTAAATATTATGTTAAAAATATGCCTCTTGCTGGGATATGGTAATATAAGAGTTTCTGCTAAATAAAAAGCTTCTTTACATCTCACCAATAGATGTCTCTAGTGAAGTTCTAGTGATTCAAGAACAAGGTTTCTAAATTGGTTCATATATATAGAACTTCCATGAATTTGAGTAATGTGGTTGTAAATAATGGGTAGAATTGCTGAATGTTACACGCGTGTAAAGTGATCACTTAAACCAGCCTATGACGGTCGTCAGCCCCGTTAATGGCCAGACTTCCATATTCTTCTTCATCTTTGATGAGATGTCAAAAAATAATATGGGATATAGTACATTTTTTGAGCATTCCGAAAACATGCACAACTGAAAATTGACGATTTTTGATTTATTACATTGTTGAAAGCAGTGAGCGATGTGTGATACCACCTCAGGTGAGAGTTCGTTATGAACTATCACGGATTCGACGTCGGATAGATCCTCACAACATCGTACATGTGTATAAAGTTATCACTTAAGTATTTGAAATACTCGATCATGCCATTAAAAGTATAGGCTATAAAACTTATAAAGTAGGGCCATGATGAGCGGTGTTGCATACGCCTTAGCTAGATTTCAGAATCACTTGGACGTTTGTGAGTTTGTGGGTTTACATAGGATATGAGTTTATTAAAATATCTGTCGTCAGACAATGCCTGACGACACGCACGCATGTCATGATGCAGTCGGGTCCTCGGCCAGCGAGACGCTAACAGACGAGCGCTAATTGGGTGACTCCTCGCCCTAGATGCGACCAATTGTCCCGTCACGCGGACCGGCATGATAGAACACGCGACTCTATAGTGATCCGTTACCTCCCGCTTATTCTGCGCTCCTGGTACTTGAAATTAAAATAATCAAACAAAAAAGAAGATTTTTTCTGTCGACAAAGATGAAATATAGACGTCTGGGCGCTAAGTGATCGCTTCACCATTCTTCTACACATGATTTCTAAAGAAACCCTTGTCCACACCCAATGGTGCATAGGGCACTGCATCATATTGACGCAGTGTTCCTCGCCCTAGATGCGACCAATTGTCCCGCCACGCGGACCGCCATGATAAAACACGCGACTCTATAGTGATCCGTTACCTCCTGCTTATTCTGCGCTCCGGATACTTTTTAGATTTTTTTGTCGTCAAAGTTGAATATGAAAGTCTGAGCGCTTACAGAGCTTAAGACCTGTTATTGGCTGGCTACGTGATCGCTTAACCCATGATTCGGACAGGCGCCGTGGCGTAGTCGGGTAGACGCTCGACTGCGAAACTGGCGTCGCGGGTTCTATTCCCGCCAATTGCAAAATAAATTCAAGAAAGTTTTATTTTCAATTGGTCTGGGTGTTTGTGATGTATTTTTCACATTTACCTTCCCTATCCTTACTATCCTACCTGCAGACATGATTCTGATAGAGATTTTGCGGGTTTTATTGCTTTAAAAATTATTACGAAAATTAAGGGAAAAAAAATACATTGGCGGGCTGATTGATAGCAATATCTTCCAACCAACCAAAAACAGACTAATATTGGTATATAGTTACAAACATTTTTAATTTGTTGCCGACGGATGTTAGAGGTCAAAATAAAATATGGAACAAAGGCAAAATAAAGGAATGGGTAAAAAATGATCAAGAGTTAATTCTATGAAAATTGTAAAATAGTTTTTATATTCATTTTTTTTTTTTTGTGTGCATATAAAAAAAATATCAATTAAATTAAAGTTATACTTTTATTTTAAAATTAGATGTTAGAAATACAAATCAAAAATAATTTAAAACAATAGGTTTTAAAGTATTAGACTCAAAATACTCGTATTGCTCATTAAAACAATGTCTAAACGTCATCAAGTCCTTCTCAAAACTGAAGTAACGTCGCCATCTTGTTTTTTTTGGCGCAGACTGTTTTATCGGCGGAACACTTTTGAAATTCAAAAATTTAACGGCTACTTTTTTTAACATGTTATATTTTCTTTCCTTTATATGAATGACGTCGGAATAAATCACCCGGAACGCAGAACGTTCGGGAAGCTTCTATTGTGTACCGCTCGCTACCAGAATAGACCTCATTTATTCCGGAAATGTACCTAGCATGGTGACTTGTGTACTTACACACTTAAAATGCTCAAATTTGGTTACCTACCGGATATTTATGGCTAAGTAATTTTATTTACATAATTTCTGAAGCCCAGACCAGCCCCAATAGTTCCTACACACTCTAGAGATGTGACTAATCAGTAACTGTTCCTTTTTCGATTACTCGATAGGGATGGTAATCGTTACTTTATCTCGTTTTTTTTTATTTCTTTCTACCGATTTTTTATGTCAAATTATCTATGGCTTCATTATCAATATATTTATTGATAATGAAGCCATAGAAAAGGTTGATGAAATGAAATATTTGGGCATAATACTAGATTCAAAATTGACATTAAATGCAAATTTTGAACACGTCAATAAAAAAATAAAAAAAAAAAAATTTTTCCTTAGTAGATTAAGGAATAAATTAAATAAAGATACTGCAGAACTAATTTACAAAACAATCATTCTTCCACACATAGATTACTGCTCAACAATATTATTTTTAGCAAACGAAGGAAATTTAAATAAACTAGAAATTATACAAAATAAAGCGATGAGAATAGTTCTTAAGAAAAATAAATATAGCAATGTAAAAAAAATGAGAGATGAACTAAAATGGTTATCTGTAAGAAGAAGACTTAAATTTAATATGTTGATATTTGTACATAAATTTTTTCACGATAAGTTGCCAAAATATTTTAAGGATAAAGTTGTCTTAAACAAAAATTGTCATGAATATGCTACTAGACAAAAGGATAAAATAAGACTACCATTATTGAAAAGAGCTGAGTCGCAAAATTGCTTGATGTATAAGGGTTTAAAAATGTATGATGAGATGCCTGAATGTATGAAGAATGAAAAGTGTCTGAAAGAATTTAAAAATAAATGTCTAAGTTACTGTAAGGAAATGTAAATATATAAAGATGATGTAAATGTATATAATAGTTTATATTAGTTTTAATATAAGCTAACTTAAGAAATAAAAAAAAAATAAAAAAAATATTATTTCTTCTTCTTCGTCTTATTTCTCATAACTGAGGGTTGTGAACCTTGTGGAAGCAATGACTCTTCTCCAGTTATCCCTTGACTGCGCTGCACGTAGCGCTTCTTAACTCCATTTTTCCAAGGGAACTAACAAATGTATAAAAAAGGCCTACACCAAGAAAAACGAGAAGAATTTTATATTATTTTTTGACATCTCATCAAAGATGAAGAAGAATATGGAAGTCTGGGCATTTACGGGGCTGATGACCGTCATAGGCTGGTTTAAGTGATCACTTTACACACGTGTAACATTCACCAATTCTACCCATTATTGACAACCACACTACTCAAATTTTTGGAAGTTCTATATATATGAACCAATTTAGAAACCTTGTTCTTGAATCACTAGAACTTCACTAGAGACATCTATTGGTGAGATGTAAAGAAGCTTTTTATCAAGCAGAAACTCTTATATTAGTATGTGAGGTACGAATCCTGGATTATAATCACGCACATGAGAATCGCCAGAAAATACCATTTTCATTTTGATTATTTAAGGTGATAATTTGACCAGATAATTTATTTACAACATTTTGAGTGTCCAAATACTTGTTCACAAAATCTGGATAAATGTAAATGCCCAGACTTCCATATTCTTCTTCATCTTTGATGAGATGTCAAAAAATCATATGAAAATAACTCCTGTAATTGGAGATAATCCAGATTTTGTGAACAAGTATTTGGACACACTTAATTTTTTTTAATTACCTAACGTCCAAGTGACTCTGAAATCTAGCTACGGCTTATGCAACACCGTTTATCATGTCCCTACTCAGGCTTCAACTTTATATGTTTCATAGCCTATGCCTACTCGTGAGTGGATTTACTCTTTGTGTTTAAAGTTACTATAATTTCATGTAATTCATGAGTGAAAATTACACTCAAAATGTTGTAGAAGAATTTTATACTTAATATGCTCAGTGACAATTGAATGGGAGACCCGCGTCACCCAAAATCACATAAACAAATCTTACGCCATAAATCTGATCGGGATCAACTGTGTGTTTTGAACAGCTAAATACATATTTACTGCGCTGTACGCGAAGGAGAATATTAATGCTCTTATCGCCGAGTGTTTTATCAAAACAATGGATCGTGTTTATAAATCATGCAGGCAATAATGTCTGTAGGTGTGTCCTTGTGTGCCGATAAGTGCTCAGACCTAGTGACTGCTAGATATCGATAAATGGGTACGTCACTAATGCACACCTCGCATTACGAATGCCGAAATGTTTTTTGGAGGTTATCCAAAGGTTTTTGAAGGAGTTTATAAAAGATTATTTAAATATCCCAAACGGTTTTTGGTAGACAATCAAAAGTTTCGTCAAGAATTCTGAAATAGTTTTAATTTTCATGCTACACCGGACCGTAAAATAACCGGTCAGTTAAATTCCGTGTACTGCACAAGCGCTCCAAGGGAGTTGAATCCATTAAGGTGGTGACTGACCGGAGCATTTCGTCGTAACGTAACGTTGTAACATCGCTCGTGGCGAGCATCAGCGAGCATCCGAAACTATGGATGGAGCTCTCAGCTCGCTGTTCTGACTGCCTGAATGCTCGCATCGTTACGTGTTACGTTACCACCAAATGGCTCCGGTCAGTCCCTACCATTATACCTTATATCCAGGGATTTTTTCCATGTAAGGGCGCTTGTGCACTACTCGGAATTTTAATGTCCGGCAGTCCGGTTTTTTTCAAATAAAAGCGATTACGACAGTTAAGCGTGATCGAGTTCACGCGCACCGTGATCGCGCACCGATCCGGAGAAAGTCGGACAAGTGCTCAAGCCAATCATCCGTTTTCTCATGCTAACTGGACTGCTGGACAGTAAAAAATACATGGAATTTTATTGTCCGGCAGTCCGGTTAGCATGATAAAACGGATGATTGGCTTGTGCTTTTGGATGAAGGCTTATAAATATGTATTGTTTCGGCATTTGCTTTGTGGTAAGACATAATGATATTATTAACCCTACCTTCCCGGTGTTGTGTACCTTGTACACATTGCTTCTAATAACTATCAATATCTCTATAAATATAATAAATACAAGGCTAAGATTTTAGGTATTCCTACATAACATATTTAAGCATTGAATTAAAAAATAATATTAATAATAATCAGAATTTATCGGGTACATCGGAAGTATTTTGTGAATATCGGAAACAAATTCGCGTATAAACAGCGCGTGAAGAGTGTGCGGGAATCGCAACACTATACTCGCATCTCACTCTTGCATATTTGCACCGTGCAAGCTTGAGGAGCTCAAAGCTCAATGTTCTCTGGCTAGCGGCAGTAGCTTTTGGGCTCCCGACAAAATGCTTGCTCCGTGAGCGTTGCCAGATGATTTTTTAATGTTTTCAGCAAATAAATCTAAATTATTATAATTTTTTACTTCATTTATAATTAATTAAGGGGGTTAGCTATGAATGACCGTATTTTTCCGATTTAAAATCGCTAATTTTTTATTGTGTAGTGACTACCCAACACAGGGACAGGGACATTTTAGCACCGGATGGGAAAGCTTAAAAAAAACCTTGCTCATATCCATTTTTTGCATACTCCAATACAAATATTTAGTACCGCTAGGATGTTTTTATTTTTATTTTTTAATTTTTAATTTTATTAAATTTACAACATTTTGAGTGTGTCCAAATACTTGTTCACAAAATCTGGATTATCTCCAATTACAGGAGTTATTTTCATATTATTTTTTGACATCTCATCAAAGATGAAGAAGAATATGGGCATTTACGGGGCTGACGACCGTCATAGGCTGGTTTAAATGATCACTTTACACACGTGTAACATTCACAATTCTACCCATTATTGACAACCACACCACTGAAATTATTGGAAGTTCTATATTTATGAACCAGTTTAGAAACCTTGTTCTTGAATCACTAGAACTTAGAAATCACTAGAGACATCTCGGCTGTCCAAACTTAAAACACAGTAAAGGACATTTTTTTGTAGTGGTTTTTTTTTGCATTTTTTTACGTAGGATCTACTGAGTCCAAAAAAAAAAAAAAAAGTACTACAAAAAAATGTTCCTTACTGTGTTTTGAGTTTTGACAGCCGATCTATTGGTGAGATGTAAAGAATCTTTTTACTAAGCAGAAACTCTTATATTAGTATGTGAGTACCGAATCCTGGATTATAATCACACACATGAAAAACGCCAGATAATACCATTTTAATTTTTATTATTAAAGCTTATAATTTGACCAGATAATAAAAATAATATTAAAAAAATAATAATAATAAAATCTAATTTGCTAATGATAAATGTCCTATTAAAGAGTGACGCCCCCAAATATGTTTTCCAATATCTTCCGTTATATAATAATATCAAGCTTTATACAGCAAAAAATGACACTATCTGCTCCAGTCAATCTACCAGCAAAACATTGACGTCATTCTGTAGATATGGTCTGTTTTCTGTATTAAATTCACGCGTTATCTATACGAAAAAAAAAACATTTATTCACATTATAAACAGTGGCTGCTTTTTCAATATTTTAAGTATCTAAATCTTTGTTTCACGTGTCTAAATCTGGGTTCAACGTTCTATAAACTGGCAAAATATACTAAGTAGTTTGAAATGTCATATATCGCTAACTCCTTTTAACAACGTCATATCGCTCACTCCTTTCAAGAACGTCATAAATCAAAAAACTTGATTTTTCAGGAGAACGTTTTTAAAGTTGAAAAATATAATACAATGTATTAAAAATAAATATGAAGCCACTTACTGAACTTTTTACTATGCAACAGATCTTTTTAGGTTAAACCTGAAGGTTTTTTCTCCATTTGAAAAATATTTATTATATTTTTAAAAAATAATTAAACAATACCTTTTCATCAAAATGCAAAAACAACATTTTCTGCCCTATAGCGGGTAAATATTAAGTTAAAAATATGCCTCTTTTGCTGGGATATAGAACATTTTCTGAGCATTCCGAAAACGCGCACAACTGAAAATTGTCAATTTTTGATTTATGACGTTCTTGAAAGGAGTGAGCGAATTGTTAAATGAGTTAAAAGTAAACAGAATATATTTTCTTAGTCATTCTCTATTTTTTATTATTATTTTGAATGGATGGATATAAGTTATTACATATTATAAAGTGACAGCCGAATCAATTAAAGTAATTTTCATTATGGATCGTTAAATTAACTTTTTATCTACATCAACAGATAAGATAGTTGAATTGTCAATTTTGTATTTTGATTATCATCAATCAATTTTGTTTATCATTCAAAATGTATGTCAACAGTTTTGTTTGCGAACAGACCCAATATATACAGTGGAACCTCTCATAATGAACTGTCGGCAGTCACTTTTGGGCTTCCGACAAGAGTGGACCTATGCTTGTTCCGTGAGCGTGAGGAACCGCGACACTATATTCGCATCTCACTCTTGCATGTTTGCACTGTGCAAGCATGAGGAGCTCAAAGCTCAATGTTCTCTGGCTAGCGGCAGTAGCTTTTGGGCTTCCGACAAAACGCTTGCTCCGTGAGCGTTGCCAGATGGTTTTTTAATGTTTTCAGCAAATAAATCTAAATTATTATAATTTTTGACTTCATTTATAATTTAAGGGGATTGACTATGAATGCCCGTATTTTTCCGATTTAAAATCGCTAATTTTTTATTGTGGCCTCCGTAGTGTAATGGTCAGCACGCTCAGCTACCGTTCTGGAGGTCCCAGGTTCGATTCCCAAGGGGGGTAAAATAAATATAAGTGATTTTTTCACTGTCATATTAATTCAATATTACCCTGGACTGGTACCTGAAGCGGAGGGCTGATCACCTTTCCTTCATGTGTAAATGATCAAGATAACACTGCGTTTATATGATGCAGTGCCCTATGCACCATTGGGGTGCGGATAAGGGTTTTATTGTTATTATTAATTTTTTATTGTGTAGTGACTACCCAACACCGGGACGCGCGTTTTATTTTAGCACTGGAAGGGAAAGGTTAAGGAGTAAGATTTTGTAAAGAATTATGCTCATTGTGAGAGGTTCCACGGTAATATTGTTGATTTTTTATACACTTAATAAAAAGGGTTATTTCTGCAAAAAAATCTTCAGAAATTTTAGCATACATATCGCTCACTCCTTTCAAGAACATCATAAATCAAAATACTTGATTTTTCAAGAGAACGATTTTAAAGTTCTAAAATATAACAAAATGTACTAAAAATAAATATCAAGCCACTTACTGAACTTTTTACTATGCAACAGATCTTTTTAGGTAAAACCTGAAGGTTTTTTTCTCAATTTGAAAAATATTTAGTTTATTCAAAAAAATAATTAAACAATACATTTTCTTCAAAATGCAAAAACAACACATTCTGCCCTGTAGCGGGTAAATATTAAGTTAAAAATATGCCTCTTTTGCTGGGATATAGTACATATTCTGGGCATTCCGAAAACATGCACAACTAAAAATTGACAATTTTTTATTTATGACGTTCTTGAAAGGAGTGAGCGATATATTAAAATCTTGATTTAACACATCAATTCATATTAAAACCTAAAAAAAATGCATTTGAGATGTAGTGGATTTTACTGTTGATTTTTTAAATCACGTCAAAAAGGATGAATCGGAAAGACGTCAGATAACGTCATTTCTGGATGGTTAGTTACCTTCTAGTATTTGAAGAGCTGAGTTATTTGTTCAAAAGATCATACAGTATATTTTAAGCACGTACGGAATAGTTATGAATAATATTTAATACTGCACGCTGTCACTATAAATAACGTGTGTTTACCGAGACACAATAGTGCTTATTTCTTCATGAAGTTGCTAATTTTCTTGATAAATATTTATTATCAATGTCAGGAGTTATCATACTACGATCAGTACATATTGCCGTGAACAAAAGAGCTCTGACTCAATTCATTTGTAATAAAACTAATAGTTTAATATGCAATATAGTATGTGTGACTAGAAGCTGGACTGTGTGCCAGGGTTAGGAATGGAGAAATCAAAAGAAATGTGCAGCTGTGACAGGTATAATTGGGAAGATTCATCTAGGAGTGTAATCGTACATGGTTATCTAAACCAAACATTCTACAAAGGAGTATGGGCGTACATGAACTGCTGCACTTCTTACTAACTAAAGCCCAGTGACACTTATTACTTAAATAGCACTTTTACTGCCATCTGTGGTTGTACTTAAACACTAAAACTACATCTGATTATTTTTCTGTTTTTCTCACGACATTTAACTTAAAACAAAAT
Source organism: Brachycentrus maculatus (assembly GCF_059751285.1). Taxonomy (NCBI): domain Eukaryota; kingdom Metazoa; phylum Arthropoda; class Insecta; order Trichoptera; family Brachycentridae; genus Brachycentrus; species Brachycentrus maculatus. Next base: position 131,375 of record NW_028281073.1, on the reverse strand, counting down.
TTATGTGACATTATCTTAATGTCGCTTTCAAAGAAAATTTATGAAATAAAATATGGGTAATTTTTTATATTCATCCTCCTCCTCATCTACTGTTCTGGAGGTCCCGGGTTCAATTTCTAGGGGGGGGTCAAATAAATATAAGTGATTTTTTTCACTCTAATATTTATTCAATATTACCCTAGACTGGACTGAAGCGGAGGGCTGATCACCTTTCCTTCATGTGTTAACGATCAAGATTACACTGCGTTTATATGATGTAGTGCCCTATGCACCATTGCGGTGCGCATAATGGTTTTTGAATGAATGAATTTTGATATAAAACATGTTTACTGGTGTACATTTTTTTTATTCAAGTAAATATGTTACTTTTATAAAAAAAAAAATACAAAAGTAAAAAAAAAACTCATTCAGATTTATCCGCAGAATCTTACTCTCGGACAGGTTAACGGTCTCTATGATGGTTTTGCCATGTGGAGAGAATGGTTAGAGCTGTATATATGGGAGAGTAGGCCCAAGAGTTTATTTTTATTTATTTTATTTATTTATTTATTTATTTTTCATAATACATATGTAGATACATTCAAATATACATATTCATTTCATATACACATTTATTATATGTATTACGGCTCTTTAGGCATGGCCTGTGTTGAGCCGAATACTAACATGGTAATACAATTTTTATTTAATTTTTTTTTTTTTTAATTATTAGATTATAAACATAACATACAGGAGATACAAAAGTAATTTACAGTATAAAGGTTTTTCAATGTGATAATAACACCTGGACTTTAATCAATTCACTTTCTACCTTGTCCCTTCCAATGTTAAGCAACCATCGACGGACACTGTTCTTAAAGACCTGATCACTCCTGGAAATCTTAATGGTTTCGGGTCGTGTATGGCTAGAAGCTAGGACTGTATGCCAGGGTTAGGAATGAAGAAATCAAAAGAAAAATGCAGCTGAGACAAGTATAATTGCGAAGATAAAGAATTAATCTCATCTACCTATGATAATTTGACCTTAATTATATTGAATACACTAATTATTTTTCCTTTGTTTCAGGTTTGAATGCATGCGAGCGGAAATCGTTTATATTCCTTCGAAAAGAACTCCCGGTCAGGTAATATGATCATACATAAATGTTGCGTGCAGTGAAACTTAGATACAAGAAAGCCCAAGAGACTGGGATACTTTCTCTAAAATCCATTTTAATTTATTTATTAATTTTTAAATCAAATACAAATATTTTGAGTCTACTTAGTTGCATTTTATTAAAAAAACACATGAAAATTAATATGGTGATAATTGTTTCGTAACGAAAAGATTAAATGGACTGACGGTCCTTATGCAGCTATACAATTCAAGGTACTTATGTAATAGTTTTAACATGTGCAGTAATAATTTATGGGAGACAAAAGTAGTTTATGGGGGATGTAGGTACGTACATTTATATTCCCAGAAAATATATATAAGTGTACATACCTACATCCCCCATTGACTACTATTGTCCCCCATAAATTATTACTGCAAATGTTAAAACTGTTACGTAAGTACCTAGAATTGTATAGCTGCATAAGGACCGTCAGTCCATTTGACATGCACTACGGATGTTAGTCAAGAAATCAAAGTTAGTTGAGAGACCTCTTTCCAATTATACCTGTCTCAGCTGCACAATCCTTATGATCTCTGTATTCCTAAACTTGGCATACAGTCCTAGCTTCTAGTCACACATGCTGTGTAGACTCTCGGGCCTACTCTCCCATATATACTGCTCTAACCATTCCTTCCCAGTCTCCACATTACCAACCATCTCAGAGACCCTTAACCTGTCTGAGTGTCTGGGGAAAAATCTGGTACCTAGAATTGTATAGCTGCATAAGGACCGTCAGTCCATTTGACATGCACTACGGATGTTAATCAAAGTACTTTGGGTTTATATACGTTGAAAGGAGTGGGCGGGGTTTAAAAGAAATCCCAGTGAGTTTCTGCAAAACATTTCTATAAAAATATAAATAGTAAAAGTGACTAACCAACCACAACGTCTTCTTCTTCTTCTTCTTCTTCTTCTTCTTCTTCTTTTAGGACTAGGTCCTGTCATTCTCGGGTCGGTCCTGGGAGGTGGAAGACCAACTATCCTTCCATCGTTTAGGTGGTCTTCCTGGGGGTCTGATCCCGCCTATGCTGCTGTCCGCTGCCACCCTCACCACTCGATCTGAACTCGCTCTTCTCACATGATCTCTCCAGAAACGTCTTCTTTCTCTTTCCCAACAACATCTTCAATATCGCAGATTTTTCGTAGAGTCTTCATTTCGGATGTCCTAAGAAGGCTTTTTGTTCTCGCGGTGTCGGTTCTTGTTTCCGTGCCGTATGTCAGGATCGGTCTTACGCAGGTTTTATAGATCCTCACCTTACTCTCTTTCATCATGTATTTGTTTCTCCATACAAAATTTTTTAAGCATCCAGCTACAGCAGAGGCCTTATTTGCTTGCTCCACCACAAAGTAAATGCTTTAAATATTAAGAATATTGAGAATGTTTTTACTGTATGTATTTATATGCCTCATTTAAGTGAATCCAGCATTCTCTCATTATTTTATTCCATGCGTATTGCTATTGTTACAGATTAGCTAACATAATGAAGGAGATCGCCTTACTGCCGGAGAACCTGCTGAGGATGCCCTCAGTCGGGCTGGTGAACCAGTGGTACGCGACTTCCTTCGACGAAATCATACAATTCGAAAAGCACGAACCATCTGATAACACCCTCAGAAAGTGAGTATATCATTCTTAATCCTTTCTTCTTTCTCGCAGCCTTAAACTCGTATATACATCAAATAACAAACTGACTAAGTGACAAAGTTATATTGCATGTTTTTGAATGAATACAATATAATATAAATGCAAGTACAAAATATATATATATATATATATATATATATATATATATATATATATATATATATATATATATATATATATATATATCAGTGGCGTGCCTAGGGTTTACCAGTAAGGCAAGCCCATTATTTTTCACATTCGTGAATACATGATGTACCTATAATTTCTTCACCTCATATCATTCCCAGTATAGTAAGCACCCTGAAAGTATTATAAATATAAACAATGTATGCTAATCATTGTAAAAATGTGCATACATGTAACTTTTGTAAGGTTTAACCATCACCTTGAAATAAAGAAAAAGTTCACTATAATAAAATATCATCCTCAGATATCAACCATCACCAATAAGTACCATCACCATATAATGGCATGCATAGTGTTTAATAATCATCATCGGAATCCATAGATATGTATACATACAACAATAATGGTTGATAAAGTATATATGTTATGTTTATCAATTTTGATAGGATTTAAAAAAATAATAACCCTAAAAAACATATTTGCTCAAACCCTTTTATGAATTATGAATAAAAGCTTTCGAGAATTATTTATCATACAAATAAATTTGCTCAAATGTTATAGAATAGCAATATACACATATTTGAAATTAGTGAAAAATAGCCCCGCAACGTACTGAAACATTTTTATTTGTATTCGAAAGCAAACCGCCTATCTTTTTTCAAAAACGATTTTATAATATCCTCATAAAAAGTCACTGAATGTTTGAGATTTGCTAATAGTTTTTTTTCTATGGCAATCATAGAGAGTTCGGAAAGGCGATTTTGTCCTTGTGTATTTCTTAAGTACGTGTGTATTCGTTTTAATGCTGAAAATGCGCGTTCTGCTGAAGCACTTGTAGTTGGTATAGTGATCACCAAATGAGTTAACTTTAGCAACTCTGAAAATGCATCTTCAAGACTATTTTCGTTGATAAAATCTATAAGCTGAAATATATTAAAATCCTTCAAGTCCGAAGAAGAGTACAAACATATTAATTGATTTTTTAATGATTGTTTATCAAAATGAATACCGTAGTGAAATTCTAAAGATTCTAATTCGTCAGTTGGAAAATTCAGTTTATATCTGTCGTAAAGCTTGTTGTTGAGCAATTGAAAAAAATGAAGTTTGAATATTTCAGAATATCTGTCATTAATTTCGGAAGATATGTTATCAATAATTTGGATGAAAATTCTTTTGTATTCCGTACGAGCACACGAAACATTTCGTCTTAAGCGAGGGGCAGTATTGTTTTGAGATGCAATGACATATATTTGATCAAATTGCGATTGAAAATCCGTACTCAACCAGTTATGAAATTCTTTTATCTTATTGCTGCAGTAACCCACGTCGATTTGCGATTTTTGTATGATATTATATAAACTATCGGTTTTTTCAAATATTATGTGAAATACTTGTAAAAAAAAATTAAAATTAAAAGATTGTAAAGAATTATTAAAAGATTCCACCGACAAATTTGTATCGCCTTCCCATTGCTGAGGATTGTCAGCCATTTCACTAAATAAGCCAATTAGATTATTTTTTTGTTCAAATATAATATTTACAGTACGCGATGAGTACGCCCAACGAGTAGCAGAAATGTGTGGTATTTTTTTATTGCAAAATTTATCATAATGAGCGGATCTTTTTGTACTGTTGCTAAAAAAATGAACCAAAGCCTGAACAGCAGAAAAAAATGAACTTATTTCACCAATTCTGCTACAAGACTTGGATAAAACTAGATTTAATATATGGGCATTACACCAAATATAAATAGCCTGAGGACAAAACTCTTTAATTTTTTGTTGCACCCCGTTTCTTACCCCAGACATGACGTTCGCGCCATCGTAGCTTTGCGCGACTAATTTATTTTTGCAGTCATAAATATTTACGTAATGCATGATAATCTCGGCAAGTACATCTGAGGTTCGATTTTCGGATACATCAATAAATCCTAAAAATCGATCATGTATATCATTTCCAGAGAAATATCTAAATATCATACATAATTGTTCTTTATTACTAATATCTGGCGTCTCATCTATAATTACTGATACAAAAGTGGACAGTTTTATTTCCGATTTTATTTGATTCCTCATTACTTCCGATACGCTGCAAATAATATCGTTTTGTATTTTATTAGAAAGGTAACTAGAACCCTGTTTGTCGCTTTGCTGCATATGTTTTTCTAAAACAAGATCATATTTAGACAACATTGAAATGAGCTCTAGGAAATTTCCTCTATTAAGTGATGTTTCGGATTCATCGTGTCCCCTAAAAGCGAGTTCTTGCTGAGCTAAATAGCAAACAACATCGACTAACCGCTGAAAAACACTTCGATTATGGTTTACTTTTAAATTATGTCTAGTTACCTCCTCAGATAATTGCCGAGATATGGATGTTTCTATTCTATGTTTACCGAAATTATGGAAACTTATTACAGCGTTCAAATGCTTCTGTGTATTTTGATGTCGTTTTATGGCGTTTGTTAAATTGTTTAAATCATCATAACCGGATGAATTCCACACATTTTTGTCATTAGAAAAAAAAACGCAATACCAACAAAATAATTTATTAATATGAGAGCAACCGGCAATCCATCGAATTTTGTATACTGACCGATTAAACTTCCTGTTATGCGATTTAACAGTTTGCGATATATTTAAATTGGGAGTAGGTCTTAGAGATGTAATCATTTCTTTTTTTTTAATAAAATTCAAAGCGCTAACCTTTCCATTATGAAGTAACTCTTTTAGACACTTCAAATCACTACAAGGAACGACATCGGCCATTTCCGAACTCATTATGAAGTATGAATACGTAAGGAAATAATTAGATAATTTCCAATAATAAATAAATATGTACTAAGTGTAGATTAGGCAAATAATCAATGAATAATAATCGACTCAAATACAAAGGCATAAAAGTCGTTGAGAATAGTTTGACAGATAACCATTATGAAATACGTTCGATACGATTGCAAATTGTGCACCACGTGTGTGGCTAAGTTCAGGCCAATGGAAGCCGGCTTCCAAATTTCATACAAAATGCCATATATGTACCTACTATTTTATGGTTAGAGTTATATTTTTTAAGCAAAAATATAAGACATATTGCCGGAACCAGAAGCCCAAATTGAAGCCAATGAGAGCGAGCGAGATGGCTAATCTTGTGTCGCCTGCACTTGCAACAGACAGGGCGAAAGCCGAATGTTTACACTCGGCTATCTCGGGTAGTACGAAAAAGCGCGCGATAATTTAAAAACAGGCATGCATTAATTATGTATTTTTAATCAATTTAAAATTTAATGATTGTTGGAGTTGTTACGCATGCCGGGCTTTTGGGCTTCTAGGGAAGGTCCGCCACTGATATATATATATATATATATATATATCGTAGTCGTACAGGAGAAAGTGACCAACTAACAAAACGTAAAATGTTCGGGAGGGACATTTAAGTCACTTTTGCTTGGCAAGAAAATAAACATCAATGCAGTTAGTCATTTTGAACTAGTCAATATATTATACTTCCTAGTTTTAAATCGTTTGGGATTTTTTTCAGGGCAATATTAAGCTAGTAAGATATCAAATAGTCAATGATCACGTTTTTTGTAAAAAATGCACTTGGTCACTTTCTCCTGTATGACTACGATATATATATGTATATATATATATATATATATATATATATATATATATATATATATATATATATAAATATAAATATAAATATAAATAAATACAAAAAAAGTTCCCACAAAGGCATGCCCTGTGTGTGGGCATACATTATATTTTAGGTTATAGTAAAGGTCACTGGCGAGAATACAATAGATAAATAAATTATTAGAAATAAAATTTGATTAAAAGTTCTAATATAAACTACAAATATTTGATTTTAACAGAAAACAAAAAATCAAAAGGATCGTAATGAATAAGTTAACAAATAAGTACCATATGAGTTATACGTTCCAAAGAAAAAGGAACGGTTTTTAAAAAAAAAATTAAGAAAAACATTTAATCGAAACAAACTTAGGTAATTAATGTCTAACATATAATCTTTGTGGAATGAATTAAACTGTTTTGGAGCTATGAAAGATGAGTGTCTTTTCGCGAGTCTGGATTTGCAAAAAGGGATTTCTAGTAAATTATTCATTCTTTGGCTAGATCTATTAATATTTTTAGGAAATAAATATTGACGCACGAAAACATATTTCCTTTCCTTTTCAGCTTTTGTTCGTCCCTCGTGAAGATCCGCAACCGGCACTCGGACGTGGTGCAGACGATGGCGCAGGGCGTGCTAGAGCTGAAGGACTGCCACGAGGTGGACTCCAGCACGGAGCACAGCGTCCAGTACTTTCTGGACAGGTTCTACATGAGCCGCATATCCATACGAATGCTCATCAACCAGCACAGTGAGTGGAATGATAAATTTGAGATTCCCCCTTTTATCATCAACCAGCACAGTGAGTGGAATTAAAATTTGAAATTCCCCCTTTTATGTAAATTTTAGAGAAAATATTGTGTAGTAAGAAAAATATTGTGAAGACCAAATGCTGCCTATACAATGCCTGCATTGCTCCTGTTCTCTTATACGGCTGTGAAACATGGCACCTTACAAGGGCCCAGAGCAGCCGTGTACTAAGCTTTGAGAATAGGTGTTTGCGGAGAATTTTAGGCGTGCGGTGGTTTGACTTTGTGAGGAATGAAGAGATAAGGCGTAGGATGCAGCAAATCTTGGTCACAACTGTCGTCAAGAAAAGGCGATTCAGTTGGCTTGGCCATGTACTCCGCATGCCTCCTGAGAGCCGCCATCAAGCTTGCCTCTTTTACAAGGCATCAGGTTCGCGCCGCTCAGGACGACCACTGCTGACAATTCGTCGGCAATTCTCGTCAGAACTTGGGGACGCGGATCTGACTAGGGAGGATGCAATGGGGCTGGCACCCGACAGAAAAGCCTGGAGACAGTTTGTGGACTCCATATGCTCCACCTTGATAGCGGATATGGTTTTTTTATATATATTTTAATATTAAGCGCAATATAGTACAGATAACTTCGTTTTATCCGCCTCTGTGGTGAGATTAGAAATAATGGTATTTACTAAGTAAAACTTAAATTAAAAATGGACCACAGTTATTGATTTGTCATTCTTCTTCTTCTTTTCTAGCGCTGCTGTTCAGCGAGCAGCCGCCCCCGGTGACCAGCAGTCGCCACATTGGGTGCATCGACATCGACTGCGGACTCGCGTCGGTGGTCAGAGACGCGTACGACAACGCCCGCTTTCTCTGCGAACAGTACTACCTCACCTCCCCTGAGCTGGTCCTCAACGAACACAATGGTAATTCGCAATATCTTGAGTGCGTCCAAATCTGGGTTTGTCCACTTAGAAACGACTCTACTCAAATTTGTGAAACTCCTAGAAGTATTGATCAATTTCGTGACACAGTACATGGGTTCACAATAGCCATGTATGTTGGATTGAGGAAAGACTTTGAAGAAAGACATTTGTAGGAAAACATTAAGTTAAATTAAAAAAACACGCAAGACTGAAGAACGCATTTATTTATAATAAAATAATAATAATAAAACCCTTATCCGCACCCCGATGGTGCATAGGGCACTGCATCATTTAAACGCAGTGTTATCTTGATCGTTTACACATGAAGGAAAGGTGATCAGCCCTCCGCTTCAGGTACCAGTCCAGGGTAATATTCAATAAATATGACAGTGAAAAAAATCACTTATATATATTTTACCCCCCTTGGGAATCGAACCCGGGACCTCCAGAACAGTAGCCGAGCGTGCTGACCATTACACTACAGAGGCAGACATTTTTTTATTTATACATAAAATTATTATATATAACTTAATTTTGTTTATAAACGATTGAAATTTAATTAAGTATACAGTATTGCTACTCAAGTACTGTGATATTAGATTGAAATTTAAGAAACTGCAAATAATGTATATTTACTGTAAAAGAAACAACGTACGCATACAACATAACTACTGTTGTGTAAAGTACTATGTATGTACTGTATTACAAATCTCGGCCAATCCCAACTTTTCCAAATCAGGCCACAGCTCCAATAAGTTTGGATTTCCAGGGCTCCATTGTAACTCTATTGATAATGCTTTACTCGTACCACCAATAATCCAATATCATCCAATAATCTTCTGTGTGTCTGTCATGTCAGGCCCCCTGACATCGACTATCACTTAAGAGTAATTGTTCCTGTCTTGGGCAGCTCTAAACAGGTCCTGATCCCCGTCCAATCTCGTATATTCCGGAGCCAGGAGATCTGCCTCCTGCCTACACCTCGTTGACCCTCTATTTTGCCTTTAAAGGCAACCAGTAAACCAGTATGCCGGTCGGGAAGTTGTAGTAAAAGATCCTCGGAATGTTTGCAGAACTGAATACGGGAAACGAGATTCACGTGGTGTATGTGCCGTCTCACCTGTACCACATGCTGTTTGAGCTGTTCAAGAATGCCATGCGTGCCAGCGTGGAGCATCACCAGGACTCCGGAGACACTCCACCTGTCGAGGTCACAGTCGTGCGCGGGAAGGAGGACATCTGCATCAAGGTGAGATCAAAATATCTCAGACTTCCTCTGCTCCTTTATCCAACTGCTCCATTTCAGTCCTCATTACTGAGGGTTGTGACCCTTGTGTAAGCAATGAGTCTTCTCCAGTTATCCCTTGCCTGCGCTACACGTAGCGCTCCAACCACCGAGGTGCCTGCTGCTGCCTTAACTCCATCAGTCCATCGTGTGGGGATCTTCCTCTCCTTCTTTTCCTCTCCAGGCTACCAATCACAACCAGCCGTTCCAGGCAATCCTCATTGCCACGGGCAACGTGTCTAAAGTACTGAAGAATCCGTTGTGTACAGACGTTGGCCAGAGTCAAGCTACATTCCAACTACATTCGCCTCATAAATTTGTTTTACTGTTATTTCCTCACTTATTCGTTCCACACGTCCAAACCATCTCAACACACCTTTCTTAATTTTATCGATGATGCTTATCTCAGACCGAGAAAAACTTGGCACCATCGGGTATATCAAATAAGAGAAAGCGGTCAGGTTAAGAGTCAAAATAATTGACGGGTATGTACAATATTATGTATTATGTAGGGTCCATTATGCAACTCTGTATGGAAGTACTGACCAAACATAACACCCAACCATTATTTGCCAAATTTTCAAATTGAGGTTATTGGTACAGAATATATTTATCATTTTATTGAAAACTGTACGAGCGGCCTCTTTTCTGCATTTTACTTCGGTTATACGTTGCCTTACCAATATGGCTGTACTGCCTTTGAGCTGAGTAGATACCCACTCTCTACAGCAATCAGATCTCTATATGAGTTTATTTGATGGGTTTTTTCATATTTATTTTATTTATTTAAATTTTATGTATAGAAAATAAAGAAGCACATTGGCGGGCTTATTGCTAAAAAGCGATATCTTCCAACCAACCAAAAACAGACTAGTGATATTGATCAAAACGTTTGACACCATATATAGCTGTTTGCAATCAGACGGTAGATAGTACTTGAACATTAAAAAAAAAACATAATTGCAAATTAACATTTAAAAAAACATAACTTACAAAAGATGATAATAAGGAGGGCAGAGGAAAAATTGAGTTTAGGGAAGGAGGTAGAGGTAGGAGGTTTGATGGTCAGCTAGGATTCTAATGATAAATAGTAATGTCTCAGTCGTTTCTTAAAAGTGATTCGAGAAGGTGCATTTGTTTACGCGGAGAGGTAATTCATTCCATAGTCTGGCCGCTTGGACAGAGAAGGAATTACTGAAGAATGATGTGTATTTATGTTGATTTGATGTAAATATTCTCGTTTTCACTTGTCACAATTTCTCCTTTTTGTGTGTCTAGATGTCGGATCGTGGAGGGGGTATTCCACGCAGCGTGTCCCATCAGCTGTTCAAGTACATGTACAGCACTGCTCCCAAACCTTCCAAGTCCGATGCTCACACCGTTCCACTGGCCGGTAAGTCTTCTCAAAACACATTGTACATTAAACGTAAATCAAGCAGTGGGTCATTCGGATCACAGAGTGTTTTGAGAAAAATGAGAGAGAAAAAAGGAAATTTCAGTTTGAGATTGAATTTTTTTTTTTTAGTTTAAAAAAAATCTTATGTTTCTTTTGAGGCAACGAACCTAGCTGGTGTTCAAGGACTAAATCATGCATTCGTCTCAAAACCATCAGTTCCTCAGTGTTCTGGATGACTTCTTCAGCCCAGTTGATGGCTATGTTAAAAGCTTTCATGGCTTCAGAATGGAATCGTGGAATTTTTAAACTGGCATCAGCTGCTCACCATAATTAGATTCCTTCTCGAGATTTTCACATGTGACAACACGTATGATGACCTCATCACTCAAAACATCTTGAAAAGGGGAGCCGCAAAATCGTTCAGATAAGAAAAGAAGTTTCTGAGGTATCTCTACATGAGAGAGTAAGGCTCTACCCGACCCAGTTTCTCCAGGGTATGCTCGGCTACAATAGTTTAGAGACTAGAAGGAATGTGTATTTGATTATGCATTTTTATCCATTGTCGCGCGGTATGATCGATAATCCTGAAATTATCCGGAACATTGGTCTGTATGTTCCCGATAGATACCTAAGACAGCGTCAGCATAGATTGTTTCCTATTCCTATATACAGGACCAGCCTGCTGATGGTTATGCCTGTAGGAAGAGCTACCGCTATGTTGAACAATATCTCATTGGATGTTGATCTGTTCCATGCGTCTGAAGGAGTTTTCCGAAGCGGAATTCTTCTTCACCTTTAGCAATAGTTCTTGCATATTTTAGATTTTTGTATGTATTTAATGTATACGCTTTAATTTTTTTTAAGTTTGTAATGTATATGTTAACTGAAAAGAAATAAATTGAATTGAATTGATTTGAATCAGCAATCTTGTACTGTATAAGAGTTCTCTGCAACCTTTTCACACCCACGACACACTAAAATTCTTCCTAGTATTCCGCGCCACACCAAAATCTTAAGTATATAGACCATTGAAAAATTATTTAATTGTACTAATTATTATCCGCCTTTGTAGTGTAATGATCAGCACGCTCAGCTACCGTTATGTAGGTCCCGGGTTGGATTTCCAGGGGGGGGGGTCAAATAAAAATAAATGATTTTTACAGTCTAATATTTATTCTATACTACTCTGGCCTGGTGCCTGAAACGAAAGGCTAATCACCTTTCCTTCATGTGTTAACCATCAAGATAACACTGCGTTTATATGATGCAGTGCCCTATGCACCATTGGGGTACGGATAAGGGTTTTATATATTCTCTCTATTCTCTCTGCCTACCCCTTAGTTAGTTAATTACTTTTGCATTTCACAGTATAATAGAATGCAAAAAAAAATACCACAAAGGCATGGTCTGTGTGTGGGTATACAATATATTTAAGGTTATAGTAAAGAGCACTGGCAAGAATTAAATAGAAATTATTTTAGATTAAATATATTAAATTAGAGAGAGAGAGGGAATTATTATACCTTACATTTTGAAAAACAGACAGTATTATGAAAAATAATTTGTCATCGTGTATTAAATACATAATGAAAAATTGTAAAATGTCATATACATTGAATTTGATGGTGGCACACCTCTATCCGGCTCATGTCATACCAGTGTGCCGCGGCACACCGGTTTCGGAGGACTGCTGTATAAGATATCGGGACACAATTTTCACTAATAGTTCCTTAAATTTAGTCTTTCATGTGTGGAGCTAACAAGAAGTCTAGAGCTTCTGTGTCAGATCCGGGAATGTAGCAGGAAGCCAATGTGTATTATGTATTGATTTTCCACCTAGGTTACGGATACGGCCTTCCGATCTCCCGTTTGTACGCGCGATACTTTCATGGCGACCTCACTCTGCTTTCCTGTGAGGGATACGGGACTGACGCCGTCATATATTTGAAGGTATGTTTTAATTTGAGAATTTTCAGTTAAAATTTCACTTATAAAATATCTCTTTTTCTTCAAATCTTTTGTGTTTCAACTTTCCGCCTCCGTGGTGTAAAGCGTGTTTAGCTACCGTGCTGGAGGTCCCGGGTTCGAATCCCAGGAGGGTGAAAATAAATATTAGTGATTTTACGTTGTAATATTTATTTAATATCACCCTGGACTGGTTCCTGAAGCGCAAGAGTGATCGCCTTGCCTTCATGTAAGTAATGATCATAATAATACTGCGTCAATTCGATGCAGTGCCCTATGCACCATTGGGTGCGGGTTACAAGGGTTATAAGTAAGTAAAGTTTCAACTTTAAAATTTTGACTAAGCCTCACATACGGTGTTTGATAATGATTATTTTAACATAACACTAGATAACTTTAGTATTTTAAGAACTACTTACTCCATATTTTTGTAATCTTAAAAGTAATATTAAAGAAAATTTTCCCTATTTTATTTAACCTTAAATCGTTAAATGTTTCTAAATATTGGTTTTTGATAAAAAAGACAATCAGTCAGTACCGCAAGTTCTACGTACCTATACATCAACATATTAATTTTTTGTCCGCTACTAGAGACATGTTATTTGTTTCACTCTTATAATTGTGGTACTTCCATAACAAAAGAGCGAGACAACTAAAGTACTCGGCTTTCGTTTCATCTCATTTCTGGCCTCTCATTTATCGGATGGCCGCATTCAACACAGGCCATGCCTAAAAAGCCTTAATACATATCGCTCACTCCTTTCAAGAACGTCATAAATCAAAATACTTGATTTTTCAGGAGAATGTTTTTAAAGTTTATAAATATAATACAATGTATTAAAAATAAATATCAAACCACTTAATGAACTTTATACTGTGCAACAGATCTTTTTAGGTAAAACCTGAAGGTTTTTTCTCCATTTGAAAAATATTTAGTATATTTAAAAAAATTATTCAACAATACCTTTTCTTCAAAATGCAAAAAACAACACTTTCTGCCCTATAGCGGGTAAATATTAAGTTAAAAATATGCCTCTTTTGCTGGGATATAGTACATTTTCTGGGCATTCCGAAAACATGCACTACTGAAAATTGACGATTTTTGATTTATGACGTTCTTGAAAGGAGTGAGCGATATAGTAAAAACAATTAAAAATGTATGTATCAAATTAAATAAAATTCAGTCGCTGCATGACGGCGCGTTGGGATGGACGTGGCACCTATGCCTCAGTCGGCGGCGAGTTCGTACTTACTGTGAGCTACGCACTAGGATTTCCATACAAATATGAACTGGGAGCATTTGGTACCCCGCTTCAGATCATGTGTAATTTTAACGGAATTTAATTCAATTGATTTTTCAGGCGTTGTCAAACGAGGCTAACGAGCTGCTGCCCATCTTCAACAAGACCTCGAGGAAGTTCTACCGATCCTCCACCCAGATGGCCGACTGGTCCGGCAGGCTGGTCCAGCCGGCCAAGAGCCGCAAGCCGGCGCCCGCCGAGCCCTCGGCCGACAGCTCCTCGCCAGCAACCGCCTCCCCGCGCGGCGTGCGAGTCGGCAGCTAGCCGACTGCCCCTTCATCGCCCGATGAAGAGAAAGACTGCCAAACCGACGGAGCGCCAAAGAGTGATTTTTGTACCGATGACGCTTCGAACGTCAGCGTTGAATGCGACGGGACTGAATGCTACGATTGTGAAAGTGAGCCGAACCAACCGAGTTTGGATTCTGAGTCGTTTGATGATAAATACGACAGTTCGGAGATCGTTAAAGACTATTACGGACACCGAATGAACGACGATGATACCAACCAAAAATAACTAAATAATTACAAAATTATGTCCACAATATATAACTTTATTTAAAAACATAGCTACATTTGAAAAAAAAAACCACCCCCCATAATTTAAGGTTATGTTGGACAAGCAAAATTAATTGACAGAACGCATGAATTTTGGAAATATTTTAATGAAACACATTCTTTTATAATTATTATTTTTATTTGGTAAGGAAATTTAGAACTTATTAGCCATTATCACCAATAAATATCTTAATAATATGTGTGTATTTACATATCAAATTTATATATATATATATATATATATATATATATATATATATATATATATATATATATATATATATATATATATATATATATATATATATATATATATATATAAAATCTTATATATTTTGTTATGTAACTAGTCTATGTATGTGTTTAAGTTAAATGGTATTAGGTAGTTAGGCAGAATTATCACATATCGCTCACTCCTTTCAAGAACGTCATAAATCAAAAATCGTCAATTTTCAGTTGTGCATGTTTTCGGAATGCCCAGAAAATGTACTATATCCCAGCAAAAGCGGCATATTTTTAACTTAATATTTACCCGCTACAGGGCAGAAAGTGTTGTTTTTGCATTTTGAAGAAAAGGTATTGTTTAATTTATTTTTTTTGATACTATAAATATTTTTCAAATGGAGAAAATAAACCTTCAAGTTTTACCTAAAAAGATGTTTTGCATAATAAAAAGTTCAAAAAGTGTCTTGATATCTATTTTTAATACATTATATTATATTTTCAAACTTTTAAAATGTTCTCCTGAAAAATCAAGTTTTTTTGATTTATGACGTTCTTGAAAGGAGTGAGCGATATATACATAGCTATATTTTTTATGATTATCAATTTTTTGTATACGTTC
Source organism: Brachycentrus maculatus (assembly GCF_059751285.1). Classification (NCBI taxonomy): domain Eukaryota; kingdom Metazoa; phylum Arthropoda; class Insecta; order Trichoptera; family Brachycentridae; genus Brachycentrus; species Brachycentrus maculatus. Next base: position 115,788 of record NW_028281073.1, on the reverse strand, counting down.
CATTTTTTGTGTAGATTTGAATGTGTAGCATATTATAACTGTGTTCTCTTAGTAATATATTTACTAAATTAATTTTTGTAATTGTATAACATATATATTTTATTAATAGCACGGGCTATTATTTATTGGAAAAACATAGATTTTCACTGCCATGTGTATGATAGTGTTTTTCGGGCTATTTTATCATTCCTAATGTGGAAACTGCATTGCGATCTTGAACATAGTTGAATGGACCATACGATGCATGACGTAGTAACTCAGAAAAAATATAATCAATTCTAGTGTAGAATGTGTGAAATTAGTACACTTTACAATTTTCAGATTACATATTTAAACAAATTTAATTTAGTGGTAGTAAAAAAAAACTCTTTTAGTCAAACGCTCACCCAGTTTTGTAAGTGCTTTTTATCTTACGATACTGACTAATTTCACTGTCATGTTTCGTTAACAGCCACTTTTGTCAACAATTTTGTCAACGGCCACTTTTGCCAATGATCACTTTCACTAACAATTATTTTGTCAACGGCCATTTTTGCCAATGACCTCTTTTGTTAGCAACTACTTTAATTAATAGCTATGTTTGTTAACTATGCTTTCATTAAAGATAACTTTGCTGCCTAAAACAATAATGCTGTCACTAGAAAGTGTAAGATGGTCTGTTTGAAAACTAAAAGTTGTCAAAATTTGACATTTACACAGTAACTTATTGGAGTTGTGTATGTATTTATAATATTTATATCAAGTATTTGACAGTTTGTGATATATGAGGAAATGCTATTTTTGATATTTTAATCGCTTAATAGATTTTTGAATAATCTATAGTATCAAGATATCAGTTATATTTGTGTGTTCACGGATACCAGATTGTTAACGAGTACATGAGTGTTAACGGATACCGGATTGTTAACGGATACCGGATTTTTAACGGCAGCCGGATTGTTAACGGATACCGGATTGTTAACGGATACCGGATTGTTAACAGGTACCGGATTTTTTAATGTATGTTGGACTATTTGCAGGATTTGGATTAATAATGATTACATAAACTTAACCAACACCGTATAGTTTACATGTTTGCTGCTTGGTTTCAAAACTATTTATCTAAAAAAATGGTCGTAATAACTTGATGTTATTTCCAAAACATATTTAAATGGTGTGCCTATGAAGTATTTGTCAGCTTGAGCTGCAAGAAGAAATGCTATTTTTGATATATGAACTGCTTATGGATATTTAAATAATGTTTGGTATCGATATATCACATGTTATCAGAATATTTGGGTGTGAACGGATGTTAGCAAATACCGGTTTGTTAAAGGATACCGGATTCTCAATTGATACCGGAATGTTAAACTGAATTATTGATGTCTACCAAATCTTAACTGGTACCGAATAGTTATGTTAACTGTAATAACTGTAACTAATAACTGGTACATGTTAACTGCTTAGTTTCAAAACTATTAACAACAAAATCTATGTAAGGACTAATGGGAATTTTTGGTTCAAGGCGAAGACTGACTGGAAAAAAACTAAAAGATACAATGAAACTTTATTTTCACATTATGTTGTTACTGGATAATTTAATTCACAGCTTAAAAATACCTCTTATTACTGAATTATATCATTTTGACATTAGCAGTCAACCTTCCCCTCCCGGTGATATGTATTTACTACAACTCGACTTTTAAAATGATAATATCAATATAAAATATAATAGTATAATATAATTATGTATTGCATGAAAGTAATCCTCCGCCTCTGTAGTGTAATGGTCAGCACGCTCGGCTATCGTTCTGGAGGTCCCGGGTTTGATTCCCAGGGGGGTCAAATAAATATAAGTGATTTTTTTCACTCTAATATTTATTCAATATTACCCTGGACTGGTACCGGAAGCGGAGGGCTGATCACCTTTCCTTCGTGTGTTAACGATCAAGATAACACTGTGTTTGTATAATGCAGTGCCCTATGCACCATTGGGGTGCGGATAAGGGTTTGAATTGAATTACATTAAAGTTTTAACAAATTCATTAAAGAATTAACAACAGAAATAAATAATGTGTGAATTAAATCGGGAATAAAATCACCACTACACAAACGTCTCTATGTGTGCGTGTGGCGTGTTTTGTAAGTATACACGCATGTCGTAACGTGTTTACCACGCCAGTAGCACGCAGATCGTCTTGGGTGACGGTCGTGTCGCTACGCCAACTATTGCGGTTATTTGCGATGTATTTTTTTCTCGTTTTCAGATAACACCAGAGCTAACATTACAAAATTGTCATATTTCAACTTCAACTACGGTCTATAAAAGCAACATTTCGGAATATTCACATTTTTCCCGTTTTTAAACTACATTTTCATATGGTTTACAAAATACATATAACCGGAATGCGCGGGAGTTTTTAGCATCGTAAGAGAAGGGTTAACATGACGGATATTAATTGATACCAGAATCCTTGCATATACCGGATTGCTTTGAGAAATCTGATATCTGTAATTATTGTAATAAAATAGTGGGTAAAAAATGTTCTTCCATTAAACGAGTGAGTAATTAGTATAAATTAAGGATAGAACGCATAATGGCGGTGATTTTAAAATATAATCTTACATATTTCATACTTGGATTGTGATTTTATAACCATGAATTGGGATGTGAAATGAAATTGAAATTTGAATGCTTATCAGCTGAAAAATATTGTATTATAAATTTAAATAGTCTGATTGACCAATAAAAAAAAATAATAAAAAATATATACATGGATTTTTTTGTACATTTGTTATTTTTTTTCTTTATTTTATGAATGTTGAAATAAGTAAAGAATGTAAGGCTGAGATAAGCATTATCGATAAAATTAAGAAAGGTGTGTTGAAATATTGGGGCATGTGGGACCATCGTGTGAAGAAAGAACAGTAAAACAAATTTATGAGACAGTTGAATGTTAGAGCGGAGAAAGACTGAAGAGAACTTGGGGTGATCAAGTATGTCAAATAGTTAGGCGTGGGTCAGGAGTCGGAATAATCAGCGGGTATGTATGAGGAGATGCATGGATGTGGAAGGGGCGAAGATTGTTAGCAAAGACAGATTAACCTGGCGTTCTATTATTTCTGCCTACCCCTGCGGAGTAGTGGCGTGATAGTTTAGCAAGTTAGTTATAATGTGCATATCTTGAAACATCATTTCAATACAGAATTATTTCATTTTTAAATATAAATAATCCACTGTCAGAAATATGTACAAAAATACAGTAAATATTTGTATAATTATGTCAGTTTTAATACAAAATGCCTTTTGACCAAGTTTTTAAATACAATTGGTCATGTTAGTTTTGTAATTTGATATAATTTTTAATCTTTATATAATTTAATTCATGTAGATAGTAAAAATCTATGAAACAATAATGCAATCGAAAACATTGACAATGCTAAGTGACGCAGCTGTCAAGGAGCACGCTGTCCGCCATTAGGATATATTCCATAGATAAATTACAAAATAACAAATGCGTTTTAAAAACCCCCATTGCCCCCCACCATCTATAGTTGAAAATTGTAGTATAAGTGAACTTTATGCATTTTATTGATATATCAATAAAACATCTAAATAACTAACCATGTGTAGGGTAAAATATAGCATTTGTGAAATAGATAGAAATTTTATAAATATTACATCTATAACTTATGTAAAAAGTAAAGACAAAACAACATTCAAAACAGTATGCATTTTTACAAAATGTTTTGATAGTTTTTCGTGATTATCTTATAAATTCCTTGACTAGAGCACTCTTATTTTGCAACTGATAGCCACAAGTAAGTCTAGGGAGTTTTGTCACTAGTAACAGCTGTTTCGTCTTGGGCTGACACTTTTCGCATAAAAAAATATCACAATTTAAAAATCAGTTAAAGTGCTCTTATCATGGATTTGGCAAGAATGGTTATTTTGAATGAAATACAAATTTTATTAAAAAAATCTTCTAAGACCTCTAAAATTTTGTGCATAATCAATACTGCACTTGATTCAAGGCGAAACAGCTATCACTTTCGTGAGAATCACTGCTTTAATTGTAATTGAATGAGTTTTAGTTTAATGAAACCTATACTACTTAATTTATTCTATTGGTTTATTATAATTTTTTATATTTACTGTAAAATTAATACTGATATGATTTATATAAAAAAATTGTTTCATTTTCATTTTGCACAATAAATACCATTGATTAATGAAGTATTCCTTTTAAATCCCCCTCCCCCCACAGAATTTCCCAGAGCAAATGAATTGTGGATAAGACAGTGTAGATAAGAGTCAAAAGAAAAGGAAAAAAATCCAGTATTCGCTGCAGCGAGCCACCATAATCTAATTTATCTACATAATTTTTGTGATTTTTTCTCATGTTTCATCACAAGATTATTGTGAAAAAGGGTACATGTATAGGTGTATTCATTCTACTATGCATTAATGTTCTACTCATTCTGCATGTGTGTGTGTGTATACATATATTTAAATAAGTGTCGGGTTGTGGTCCCGCGGTTAGTGTCGCGGACTCTTGAGTCAGGATTTCTCGGTTCGAACCCACTCTACCACAATTTCATACTTATTTCTAGTAATGAGCCGCTCAGGCTCACAGAAATAGTATGATAATATAATAATTGAAGTATTTTTGTAAATTATAAAAAACACAAATATTTATTTTTATTCAAATGAAAAAAATTAAAATTGTTTACCGCGCATCGAAAATGCTAGGCATAAAAGTAGGTACTTGCATAAAATCACTTCGAAAAATACTATAGACTAATTCGATGACAGATTTAAGTCTACGATAAGTTCCACATCTATGACTATTGTCTATATACTGCTTCCGAAAAGCCGGAACTGTCAACTGTCAGTCGGATTTGCTATATCGATATTTTAACAACAACAAAAAAACTAGTATTCATCACTTGTTTTGAGTAATATTCTTACAATTACAAAATTTCAGCTCGTGATGAAGGAATAAAGATAGTTCCGTAAATTAATTGTGATATTTCAAAACGAAATAGCATCAAAGAACAAAGGAAACTATCTAATTTAGAATGGAACTTTTAAAAGTTCATATACCTACATGCAATAAAGCATTGAAATCAACGGAGTCGCTACGCAGTGAAATGAATATAGTTAGAAGAAGTTGATATCGGTCATATAAAGGAAGAGCTTTTCAATTAGACGATTGTGGAACAGATCATGGAGCTCGCTTCAATGAGAATCAAAATGGAACCAGGAGATGTAGAAATGGACATTTTTAATACTGGGAAACCAGAGGCCGAAAGAGTTATCACAAATAATCCACACCGGAGTGGAAATGTATCATATTCCGCTATAAAGGTGGAGATTATCTATTCAGGAGATCTCGTCGTAAAAACCGAACCAGGATCTGATGATGAAACAAAAGATGCTCTTCATACTTCGGTAGAACAACCGTATCTCGGTATATGCAAAACCGAAGTAGAATCAGACAGAGTTATTAATGATATTCCAAACTGTAGTAAAGATGTGTCGTATTCCAACATAAAAAATGAGTTTATGTATCCAGAAGTTCCTATAATTAAAACTGAACCAGTTGAAACTGAGGGATATATGAAAGAAAAGTCAGTTGACCGACGGGCCGGTACTAAATTACAATATCATGAGAAAGGAAAACGAAAACAAGTGAAGACCAAAACTGATGTAGACGTTTTCTATCCTGACATCAAACGAAAATGCTTGGCGTTATCTTGTAAGTAATAAGAGTGATCGCTGATTCACATTTAAAGCATTGCAAAGCTTTCTTTTGTGCTTATATCGATGGACCTAAATATTACATAATTTATCGCCTCCGATGTGTAGCGGTCGTATTAAGATACCGCGCTGATTACCTTGGACTGATACCTGACGTACAGAGCCAACCACCTTCCTTTCAATTCTTTAACAATTAAGATAATGTATGAAGCAGTGCCCCATACACCTTTGCCTGTAGTTAGGGGTTAGAAGTAGTAACAAATACTACACTTTGTAAATGGGCAAGCATTACGTGTATTAGAAGATAAAGAATGAAACATTTTTCCAGTGAGAAAAGTTACATTTATTTTTATTAAAATAGTCATTAGAATAAAAATACTTAACGCCTACCCATATTTACTGCGAACAATGTCGATTATGAATTGACAAATTATGACCGTCGATGTATTGCAACAATTTAAATTTATGTAACGAATGATTGAGTTAATATTCACCAACTATTTTTCATCACAAATATAATATTTAATGCATTTAAATCTGTATTATTTCGAAACCATGCAGTTATGGACTAAATCTTGTTTCCAATTGTGTCTATTTCAATCTTAAATTCAAATTGTTTATTTCAGGTGCAAATGAGGACAATATCGTGATAGATCGGAACCCGCCAACTTCTGACAAAATCACAAATCAACTTGCTCATTCTCTCGTCAATTTGAGCACATCTCCCAGTTCACTAAAAACTAAACAGGTTTTAAGTCTTGAACGTTTAAGTTCATGTTCAGAATGTGATTTCAAGACCACAATAAAAGGCAATCTAACGAGACACATGTTCACACATACTGGCGCGAAAGTTTTCGCCTGCCTGAAATGTGAATACGTCTGCAATCAGGAAAGATACTTGAAAAAACACAGTCAGATTCACACTGGTGAAAAATCTTTCGGATGTTCAAAGTGTGATTATGTGTGCATTCGTAAATACGAGCTAAAGAGGCATGATTTGACTCATACCGGTCAGAAACAGTTCGCATGTTCTGACTGTGATTACGTATGTGTAAGGGAATTTCAGTTGAAAAGACATAAATTGAACCACACGGGAGAGAAACCGTATTCTTGTTCAGAATGTGGCTTCGTATGCGTTCAAAAGAGCTCTTTAAACAGACATATTCTAACTCACACTGGTGAGAAACCATTTTCATGTTTAGTATGTAACGCCAAATTTCCTACCAAATACAATTTAAAAGTCCATTCCTTATCACTGCACTCTAAGAACAAACCTTTTGCGTGTTCAGATTGTGATTATACTTCTGCTCACAAGAAAGACCTGATAACGCACGTCCTAACACACACCGGCCAGAAACCATTTTCTTGTTCCAAATGTAAGGGCACATTTAAAACTAAGTATAATTTAAAAGTTCACGCTATTACTCATACCGGTGAGAAGCCGTTTGCCTGCTCTGAATGTAGTGGTAAATTTACAACAAAGAGTAATCTCAGAAAACATTTATTGACCCACGGTGGATGACGTTCAAGGAAGAGTGTGTAGTCAAATCGACTGCATGCTCAGTTATTTTTTCTGAATATTTTTGCACGCGAAGACATCTTTGGATTTCATACACATTAAAACGCATAGGCAGAAAGACCGAAGCATCAAACTTAAAGAAAATAATGCTTAATTAATTTGGTGTATTTCCGAAGGGACAAAAATGTGAAATAATACAAATTATTCTACAAGAAAATGTTTGAACTTTCAAAATAGAAAAGGAAGAAGCATTCCTTGGCTTAAACTTTCAAGTAGGTCGTTAAATCATTGTGCAGTGTAGATGGAATATTTCATACTCTTTGTAGAAACATATGATCTTAGACGTGTCTACGAATAAATTGACGATACACGCATTCGGAGGGCCGTGGATGGATGTTAGTTTATCAAAAAGGGAAATGTGAGCTAGAATTAACCAAATATTGTAATTTTAAATAATATTTATTGTGGAATAAAATTATTTAAATTTTTCGTAAAAGAGTCATAACCACGTTCTAGGTCAAGTGAAGTCAAATCTTTTAAAATGAACATTTTAATTTCTCTATAAATAAAATTAAATAAAACACAATTCAGTTTGGAAATTTGTTTAATTTTTTATTTAAAATAAAAATACAACCAACGAAAAAAATATATGTGAAATTTGTATAAACAAATAAAATATGTGTGTGTGCTCACACTTTATCATCCATAGGGTGAAAAATACAAAATGCGATTTTAATTTTTTTTTATTTTTATTCTGTCTCGCTGTGAAATAGCTAATATATGAACTAACGTGGAATAAAACACAACAATATTAGTCTTAACCGCATCAGAAATCGAACCTGCACTACACTGAACTTACTGATAACAAGCAACTGACAGTGGAAAGATCCATTATTAATTTTTAACTACTAGTGAATTTTTAATTAATGTTTTACTAAGTACATACCACTATATAAAAAGTATTATTTACTAAGTAAAACATCAATTAAAAATGGATAGATTTTACCATAAAGTGACTGCCGAATGAATTAATGAAATACTGATGAATTATTAATAAGTACCTACTTTATGTTCTTTCGATAACATCACTAGCATAAAACCATAGATAAATTTGACAGCTCCACAATACAAATCCGTGGATGCTACACTTGACATTTCGTTCTTTCCATACAATTAGCTAGTCTTTGGCTCTTTTTGAGTGTGATTTTTGCTTGGGTCCCGTCGTCTCTCGTTTTGGACCTGATTAGAACTAGCTTGAGCCATGTCGCACCCGACCGACTGGGACGTGGAGGCGTACCGGGCGGAGTGCGAGAGCGACGAGCACTGGGAGATGCGGCGCCGCTTCCTGACGCGCTGGAAGGACCGCTTCCCGGAGGAGCGGCTCGTCTGTCTGTCGCGCGTGTTCACCAACATGGAGTTCCTCGGCTGCCGCTATCCAGCCGAGGTCATGCGTCTCGTGGCTGAACTGTCTAAAGAGGTATAGCTATTTGATCAAATTTCTTAATTCCACCATATTTATTTGAACTGCTCGTACATTAGCTGGATTATTGTTATAAATTCGCGGCGGCTCGTGTCATTGGATGGAGCAAGATGGTCGCCATTGCCAATTGCTAGTAAAACAGAAATTTTAATGCCTCAAAATCAAATGTCTCCCATCCATCGCATTTCGAATAACTTCGTAAATCAGGACTGTGTGTTAAAAATTGTCCCAAATGAAAGCCATATATATACGAATGAAAGAAAGTTTTTTTTTTTTTTTTAAGTTTGTACTAAATACTTTCAAAAACACACTAGCCACATTTATAAGTAAATAATAATAACTTTTAAGAAACTTCCCTAATACTTACTTATTACTTATGACCCTTATCCGCATCCAATGGTGCATAGCGCACTGCATCGAATTGACGCAGTGTTATCTTGATCATTACTTACATGAAGGCAAGGTGATCACTCTTGGCCTTCAGGAACCAGTCCAGGGTAATATTAAATAATTATTACAGTGTAAAATCACTAATATTTATTTTCACCCCCCTGGGAATGGAACCCGGGACCTCCAGCACGGTAGCTAAACACGCTGACCATTACACCACAGAGGCGGACAAACTCTCACTTCCCTAATAACTTTTAAGAAAGGTCTGAGACATTACTATCTATCATTAGAACCCCAACTGTCCATGAAAACTCCTCCCTTAGTTTTCCCTCTATTTCCTTCCCTAAACTGCCTTTTCCTTTGCCCTTATTATCATCTTTTGTAATTTATATTTTTTCAAATGTCAATTTGTAATTTATGTTTTTTTAAATGTTCAAGTACTATCTACCCTCTGATTGCAAACTGCTATATATGGTGTCAAACGTTCTGATCAATATCACTAGTCTGTTTTTGGTTGGTTGGAAGATATTGGTGCTTAGCAATAAGCCCGCCAATGTACTTATTTCTTTTCTGTACATGAAGCTTAAATAAAATAATAATAATTATTATTATTAACCATATCCGCTCCCTAGGTGGAGCATATGGAGTCCACAAACTGTCTCCAGGCTTTTCTGTCGGCTGCCAGCTCCCTTGCATCCTCCCAAGTCAGATCCGCGTCCCGAAGTTCTGCCGAGAACTGCCGACGAAAAAATAAAATAAAATATAATATTTCGATTAAAACGGCAAATAAAGCTATCCTCTATTCTGAGTAAAGTTGTCACTTGGCATTTACAAGTCTGTAGTTCAAATAAGTAAATAAGAGTGTATTTTTTATTTCTAGGTGGCGGAAGATTATCGAGAAAAGAAGAAGAGCAAACTCAAGCGCACGTTCGTGTCGGCGTCCGACGCTGCCGAAGACAGAGCGCGCGGTGTCAAGCGAACGCCCAACGATCAAGGCAACTCGAATGCGCGTAATAACGGCCCCAAAATCTTCGTCCCGGCTCAAACCAGTGACAAGCAACACATCGCCGAAATCAGAGGTGCCAAAAGCTCAGAATTCAACGATAATGACAGAGTCTCCTTTCAAATGCCGGCAAACGAAAGACCATCATTTCAAAGTAGTAGCAACGGGACGCTACAATCGGAAATTAGTGGCAACGGGAGAATACCATTTGAAAATAGAAGCGACTATACACCACAATTTGAAAATACAAGCAACGAGAGACCACAGTTTGGAAGATCAAACGAAAGGCCAGCATTTGAAAATAGAAGCAACGAAAGGCCCGCATTTGAAAATAGAAGACAGAATGAAAGGCCCGCATTTGAAAATAGAAGACAAAATGAAAGGCCCGCATTTGAAAATAGAAGACAAAATGAGAGGCCAGCATTTGAAAATAGAAGGCAAAACGAAAGGCCCGCATTTGAAAATAGAAGACAAGATGAAAGATCGTCTTTTCGAGGGAATAATAACAACAGAGATCATAGACAAAATAATAAGTATAATTTCAAGGGGAATGTGCCGCACGTAGATAACAAACTTATTGAAAGTAAATATGGGAATCTAGTGCTGTTCGATAGACCCGGAACGTTTGGGAATAAATTATTCTGTAAGTATATACATTAACCTTTGCGGGAGTACAAAAATGGAATTTATGTTAAAATTATTTTTTTAGCAAAATTACTTTTTCACATTGTTATATTTTTTTTAAAAGGAATAACCCGCATAACTCACACATAACTTTAAGAGGCTTGTCTGCAGGTAGGTTAGTAAGGATAGGGAAGGTAAATGTGAAAAATACATCACAAACACCCAGACCAATGGAAAATAAATCTTTCTGGAATTCATTTTGCAATTGGTGGGAGAATCGAACCCACGATGCCAGTTTCGCAGTCAAGCGTCTACCCAACTACGCTACGGCGTCTATCTTAAAAACTAACTAACTAGTTTTTAAGATAGACGCCGTAGCGTAGTTGGGTAGACGCTTGACTTGTTTAATGTAAGAAGATGTAAATACATATCGCTCACTCCTTTCAAGAACGTCATAAATCAAAAAACTTGATTTTTCAGGAGAACGTTTTTAAAGTTTAAAAATATAATACAGTGTATTAAAAATAAATTACTAGCCACTTATTGAACTTTTTGCTGCGCAACAGATCTTTTTAGTTAAAACCTGAAGGTTTTTTCTCCATTTGAAAAATATGAAGTATATTTAAAAAAATAAATTAAACAAAATCATTTCTTCAAAATCCAAAAACAACACTTTCTGCCCTGTAGCGGGTAAATATTAAATTAAAAATATGCCTCTTTTGCTACATTTTCTGGGCATTCCAAAAACATGCACAACTAAAAATTGACGATTTTTGATTTATGACGTTCTTGAAGGGGTGAGCGATACGTTAAATTAACTGTAAATATTAGTTTGTCTTTTTTTTATTTTAGATGGGAATTGCATTTATTATTTACCTTGCTTATTATGTACAAGGTTTATAGATCATTTAGTGGATTTTTGTTTCTTCTAACTAAATTGAGATGTTTTTATTTAAATCTGTGGTGGGGACAGGAGGGATAATCTAGTGTGGGCCAGTCGGGAACTTGTCAGCATTTGCTCATTGCTGGGAGGAAACCACGTTGCACTCCTCAGGAGAAGGCAGACTGTTGACTGTCATCAGTTACAGCCTTCCGTTACACTAGAAGAGGGTCCGGCATTTTGTATCTTAGCTAAAAGGGTTTTATCATTATTTTATTAGTTTGTCTAATAAAATAATGATAAAACCCTTACCCCAATGGTGCATAGGGTACTGCGTCATATAAACAAAGTGTTATCTTGATCGTTTACACATGAAGGAAAGGTGATCAGCCCTCCGCTTCAGGTGCCAGGCCAGGGTAATATTGAATAAATATTGCAGTGAAAAAATCACTTATATTTATTTTACCCCCCTTGGGAATCGAACCCGGGACCTCCAGAACGGTAGCTGAGCGTGCTGACCATTACACTACGGAGGCGGACACTAGTTTGTCTAGTCCTGTCTAAATACTCTTGTCTCTTCATTCGTCAGGTTCCTGCCAACGCTGCAAGGTGGCTGTGTCGGCCGAGTGCGAGCCGAGCGGCGCCGAATGGCGGTGCCGGGTGTTGGTGAACGGGCTCCCGGTGGGAGAGGGCGCGGGCACGTCGCAGAAGGAGGCCAAGGAGAGCGGGTGCCGCGCTGCCTGGCTAGCGCTGCAGGCGCACTGCCACACGCTGCTCGTGGGGGCACCCTTCGCCAGCGCCGACGCCAGGAAGATATCCGCGCAGGATGTGGGCGGGCCGGCGCAGTCCAGGCTGCAGGAGGGGCTGGTCACCAAGGTGGACAGCGCGATAGCTACTAGGTACGTAGCGGTATCAACAATATTTTGAGTATGCCCAAATACAAATCGTAGTCGTACAGGAGAAAGTGACCAACTAACAAAACGTAAAATGTTCAGGAGGGCCGTTTGAGTCACTTTTGCTTGGCAACAAAATAAACATCAATGCATTTTGTCATTTTTAACAAGTCAATATATTATACTTCCAAGTTTAAAATCCTTTGGGATTTTTTCAGGGCAATATTAAGCTAGTAAGATATCGAATAGTCAATGTTCACGTTTTTGTAAAAAAAAAATGCTTTTGGTCACTTTCTCCTGTATGACTACGAAATCTGGATTATCTCCAATTATATGAGTTATTTTTCATATTATTTTTTGACATAAATTCTTCCTTTCCCAGAAAATAAATATAAGGGTACATACCTACATCCCCCATTAGCTACTGATGTCTCCCATAAATTATTGCTGCACGTGTTAAAACTGTCACTTAGAATTGTATAGCTACATAAGGACCGTAGTCCATTTGATCTTCACATTCGTTTGATAATGCCCTAACAAGGCGAAACAATTGTCACAATATAATTTTTATGTGTTTTTGTTGATAAAATACAACTTAGTAGACTCAAAAAATCTGTGTTTGATTTATAATTAATACATAAATATTTATTTTTTTTAAGAACTATTTGCATCGCTTTATTTTGTATAATTTCTAATATATGCGTGTTGAACTGGTCTAGGATGATGAAGATGATGGGATGGAGTGGCGGAGCTCTCGGATCGGCTGGAGACGGAATCAACGAGCCCATCGCACCGCATCTCAAACAGGTACACTCATTCACATATCCCTCACTCCTTTCAACAGCGTCATATATCTAAAACTTTGATTTTTCAGGAGATCGTTTTTAAAGGTGTGTACAAAATAAACTATATTTTTCTCCAACATTGACCGATTTTAGAATTTCTTTCTGGTATTGATGGAGAACATATCTAATGACTGAAATAAAACAGCATTTAGTAAAAAACATATCGCTCACTCCTTTCAAGAACGTCATATATCAAAAAACTTGATTTTTCAGGAGATCGTTTTTAAAGTTTAAACATATAATAAAATGTATTAAAAATAAATATCAAGCCACTTATTGAACGTTTTACTGTGCAACAGATCTTTTTAGGTAAAACCTTTTTCTCCATTTGAAAAATATTTAGTATATTTAAAAAAATAACTAAACAACACTTTCTGCCCTGTAGCGGGTAAATATTAACTTTAAAATATGCCGCTTTTGCTGGGATATAGTACATTTTCTAGGCATTCCGAAAACATGCACAACTTAAAATTGACTACATATTACCTTTTCTTCAAAATGCAAAAACAACACTTTCTGCCCTGTAGCAGGTAAATATTAAGTTAAAAATATGCCGCTTATGCTGGGATATAGTACATTTTCTGGGCATTCCGAAAACATGCACAACTTAAAATTGACGATATATGACGTTGTTGATATATGTCGTTATTGATATATAACGTTCTTGAAATATAACGTTCTTGAAAGGAGTGAGCGATATGTGGTTTTAAAAGTAAATTCAACTTTATGTTTTATATCCGGTATTTCATTCAGGTTAAAGACTTTAAATAACAGGGATTATTCAAACAGGGATTTTAGAGTTAACATTTTTGCCAGTACACCCACGATGTATTTGACCCCTCCCCCTGGGAATCAAACTTGGGTCTCCAGAACGGTAGCCGAGCGTGCTGACCATTACACTATGGAGGCGGACTATTGGTTGGTATATTTCCAACTAAAACAGTTCTTTCCACCGTTTACTTTGCGCAGATCCACCGTACCGGCCTTGGCAGTGCGGGCGGCTGCGGTCGCGAGCTGCGCGAGGCGCTGCAGCGCTCCATCGCGGAGTTCAGCCGAGAAGGGGACTCGGACTACGATCTGGTGTTTGCGTCCGACTTCACCAAGGAGGAGCGCGCCGACATGCACAAGATAGCCTTGCGATTCGGACTCCGCTCCAAGAGCTACGGGAAGGACGAGGAAAGGTATGTATCCGCCATATAATAATTCCTAAGAATGCCACCTGAGGGCATCAATCCCTCGTATCTCTTCTTCCAACCCCGAGGATTCCGGCGCCCCGGAAGGCCGCTGACGACCATTCACCGACTATACTCAGCGGAACTTCGAGACGCCGGACTGACCTGGGAGGAAGCCAAGGAGATGGCGCGTGACAGAGTGACTTGGAGACGACTCGTATTGGCCATATGCTCCACCTAGGGAGCGAAAGTGGATAGAGAGAGAGATATAATAATTCAATTCAATTTAATTTAATCAATAATTGAGTACATATTCCACTTGCAAACCACATTATAATAAAAAATTAAGTATTTTAGCCAATGGCGGCAGGAGCTTTTTCAGAGATTTTAGAAAGTGAACTTTCATCAGTTTTGGCAGACGTTAAATATGGACAAATTCCCCATGTTTATGCCTACACCAAGAAGACTGATTAAAGATTTCCGTGTTTCCAGATTTCTGGTGATCAGCAAGCCTGTAGCCGTCGCTCAGCTGGTGCAGTCTCTCCTTGATTCCGGCGGATCCAATGACAAATACACACTGGTCAAACCTTCCGGAGCAACATAGACCAATTCATTTCGTCAGAGTGCTCCCAATTTTTGATATTCTACATATTGCTGTGAGTGTGATTTATTTCCGGACACCTGTGAGGTCAACTGACATCATTGAAAGCTGTCCCACCGCATCCCCAGATCTGATACAGAAGCATCTAGGCTTCCTGACAGACCTTCTCTTGCAAAGCAATTTGATGGTTTTTTTTTTAGTTGCCAAAATTATACAAAATATGAAACGATTTCGTTTGTATCCCGATTTTACTGTGAATTTACATTTAGAAAAGTTCTTTAACCCTTCCTTCCCGGTGTTGTGTACCTTGTACACATGCTTCTAATAACCATAATATCTCTATACATATAATAAATACAAGGCTAAGATTTTAGGTATTCCTCCATAACATATTTACGCATTCATTTAAAAAATAATATTAATAATAATCAGAATTTATCGGGTACATCGGATGTATTTTGTGAATATCGGGAACAAATTTGCGTATAAACAGCGCGTGAAGAGTGCGGGAACCGCAACATTAGTGTCGCGTAAGATGCGAGTATAGATTCGCATCTCACTCTTGCATACTTGCACTGTACAAGCGCGAGGAGCTCAAAGCTAAATATTCTCAGTCGTGTTTTTTTACCTCCGGCTAGCGGCAGTCGGCAGTAGCTCTTGAGCTTTCAACTAGAGCGGACCTATGCTTGTTCCGTGAGCGTTGCCAGATAGTTATTTAATGTTTTCTGCAAATAAATCTAAATTATTTAAAAAAATTACTTCATTTATAATTAATTAATGGGATTAGCTATGAATGTCCGTATTTTTCCCATTTAAAATTGCAAATTTTTTCGCGTTTGAATTTTTTTTTGCGCTTTTTTTATTTTAGCAACGGAAGGGAAAGGTAGAAAAGTTTATGACAGGTCATAAGCCCTATAAATACCCAGATTTCCATATTCTTCTTCATCTTTGTTGAGATGACAAAAAGTAGATGTACATATCAGACTTTGAAATAAAGTCAAGTCAAACGTAGTAATAAATACAAAGACTAGATACGTATTTGGGTTCAGGGGAAGCTGAGAGTGCACGTCAGGACGGGCGAATGTGGCATTCTATCCTCTCTGCCTACCCCTGCAGTGAAAAACGTCGTGGTAGTAGTAGGAAATGTACAAATACATTTTGAAGGAACTATGAGATTATAAATTGAGAAGATATTTTGTAAAAAAATATTTTATTTATTTTTTAAACTTGGTACTGAATAAATGCACATTGGGAGGCTTATTGTATAGAATCAATATCTACCAACCAACCAAAACGGACTAGATTTGTACCTCATACAGCTGTTTAAAATTAGATGGTTATTATTATACTATATTGTAAAATGTAAAAGAAATAAAAATTATATAAAATGCTTGTACATATGTGTAAATTGAAAAATATGTTAACCTTTTAACCGTGTTCACTTTGTTCCTGAGAGACGCCCGTGCGCGGCGGTATTTCGTCGTTTTTTAAATGATTACTTTGATCATGTATTTAGTTAAGAAACGATTTATTTTCTTAAACAAAAACGTTCAATGGGATTCATTGTGCCTTCTTGGTACTCTATAATACACTCGTGTCACATTATTCTTGAAATATATCGTAATATAAACAAATAAGATTGTTACATAAATAAATCAAAGCACGCATCGTGTGTCACTCTTACCCACTGGCGATGCGTAGCGTCGAGAGTGAGACAGATATAGGGCATGATTATGGGGCGAACTAATTACAGACCGCAAGAAAAATCAGGGATCTGTTCTTTTATTTATCCTTGTGATGTTAAAAATTATTAGTTAGATATTTCAACAGATGTCATAAGGCCAAGGATTGACGTATTATTTTATCCAAAGTTCCACACCATGAAAAAATCCCTCCTAAGTTGAACTGAGGTTAGAAACTTGGAGCAATGTAAAAACACAAACGCTTATGTCAGCCGCGTATGGGGCATGTTTTGTTAAACACATACGGTTATGCGAGCCGCGTGGATCCGGTTACTAATAAATGTTTATGTAATTGCAATACAGTGAAACCTCTATCTATCGTTCCTCGAATAATCGTTTACCCGGATGTGTCGTTTATTTCTTCTACCCCGATTTCATTTCATACAAAAATACATCGTTTCTATCCACCGTTTTACCGCATTCATCGTTTGAATTATGCTACATATTTGATATAATTCGTCTGTTTTTTTTTTACATTCTTTAAATTTTCTCAATTTAGTTACATTCGACGACAATATTTCAACGTGTGGGATACAGACTATGGAAAGCTTATGTGATGGATACAGCAGAAGAGGTCTGAAGATCTTTGGGTTCTGTTCAACTTTGTATTTTTATTTTTTAATAAATACATTTATTAACATATAAAACTTGTATTCTTGAAATTTCCACCTACTAATGGTTATGCAGATTGGGAGGACGGTATTTTTACTCGATTGTACGTCCTTGTGTATTGACTTCTTTATCCCGCATTCATAGTTTATTTCAATAGGTCCCTTTAAAAACGATAGATGGAGGTTTCACTGTACATGCTGTATTTTTATAACTGTAAAATTAGGAAAATAAGGAAAACAGGAGCATAGGATCGGATAAGGGGTTGAAGGGGAAAGGAAGGGATGATATTATAAATATAGTTTGCTCTACTATAATTTGTATGGATACTATTGTTGCTGTGTAAAAAACTTTTTTTTTCGTAACTAATTGAAGGCCTAATGTCATTTGGACATTTTAACTAACTTACTAACCATCGCGCCGCTTCTCTGCAGGGGTAGACAGAGAGAATAAAACGCCATGCCAATATGTCTTTGCAAACAATCTTCGCCTCTTCCGCATTCACGCATCTCCTCATACATACCCGCCGATTTTTCTAACTTCTGAATCGACCGCACCCAATTACATATTTGAAGGAAGTCAGGAGTCAGGAGAGAATAATCAGCAGATATGTTCATATCATATGTTCTCCTCATGGAGATGCATGAATGTGGATTGTTTTCAAAGAAAATGTGATGTGGCATTCTATTATCTCTGCCTACCCCTACAGAAGCGGCGTGATGTTAAGAATAAATTGTCATAAATAAATTATGTGTGGATGAAATAAAAAATATATTTGTAAAAAGTTTATATGTATTTTATTTATTAATTTAAAAAACAGATTTATCGATTCTTCTTCTTCTAACCGTTATCCGCACCCAATGGTGCATAGGGCACTGCATCGCATAGACGCAGTGTTATCTTGATCATTAGTTAACTCATGAAGGAAAGGTGATCAGCCCTCCGCTTCAGGTACCAGTCCAGGGTAATATTGAATCAATAATAATTTTTTGTAAATTCATTTGTTGCTTCTGTTTTGTTTTTTTAGAACTGGACAACAATTGAATTATGTTTACTAATTAAATAAATAAAAATATGATATATTATTTCGAGAAGTAAAAATACTTTGTGTTCTGATCCACTCACATTTTTATTAACCAACTAGTTTCGGCAACAACCTGTTGCCCTCTTCAGGGCTTCATTTATTACTAAATATATATATATATGTATATATATATATATGTATATATATATATATGTATATATATATATATATATATATATATATATATATATATATATATATATATATATATATATATATATATATATATATATATATATATATATATATATATATATATATATATATATATATATATATATATATATATATATATATTCCCTCCTTAAAACACCATTACCCTCACCCCTACCCTTTTGAAACCCAACAACTTGTACACTGTTTCTTTTTATGTGTATATTTATATATAAATGAAACCCTGAAGAGGGCAACAGGTTGTTGCCGAAACTAGTTGGTTAATAAAAATGTGAGTGGATCAGAACACAAAGTATTTTTATTTCTCGAAATAATATATCAATATGATTCACAAAGTTAATGCTTTCAATATTCAAAACAAAAAATATGATAACTCAAAATTTTCGTTTTATTTTTATCAACAAAAAAAAATCAGAGTATCGAGTGGCTAGCTTAGTGGTATGGTAATATAACCTCCGTCTCCGTAGTGTAATGGTCAGCGCTCTCGGCCATCGCACTGGAGGTCCCGGGTTCGATTCCCAAGGCGGGTTAAAATAAATATTTGTGATTTTCACAATCTAATATTATGTTCGCCTCCGTAGTGTAATGGTCAGCACGCTCGGCTACCGTTCTGGAGGTCCCGGGTTCGATTCCCAGGGAAGGGTTAAATAAATATTAGTGATTTTTAATTCTAATATTTGTTCAATATTATCCTGGACTGGTGACTGAAGCGGAGGGCTGATCACCTTTCCTTCATGTGTTAACGATCAAGATAACACTGCGTTTATATGATGCAGTGCCCTATGCACCATTGGGGTGCGGATAAGGGTTTGATTGATTGATATTTGTGTAATATTACCCTGGACTGGTACCTGAAGCGCAGGAGTGATCGCCTTGCCTTCATGTAAGTAACGATCAAGACAATGCGTCAATATGAAGCAGTGTCTTATGCACCATTGGCTGTGCATAAGGGTTAGAACGAAAAAATTAATATAACACTCCTTATATCATTCATCGTTCAGTTTATGTAATACAACTACTTCACGGCTACTGATGCATATTTGGCTAATAAGTTTGCCGACCACTGGACCTAGACAATAGTTGACCTGATTAAGGGAATGGTCACTTCAAATTTGGTAGTTGTGAAGTGTTTTTGAGTGGTATTACATAAAGTCCGCCTCTGTAGTGTAATGGTCAGCACGCTCGGCTAACGTTCTGGAGGTCCCGGGTTCGATTCCCAAGGGAGGTAAAAATAAATATAAGTAATTTTTTCACTGTAATATTTATTCAATATTACCATGGACTGGTACCTGAAGCGGAGGGCTGATCACCTTTCCTTCATGTGTAAAACGATCATGATAACACTGCGTTTATAAGACACAGTGCCCTATGCACCATTGGGGTGCGGATAAGGGTTTTATTATTTTTTAAATTATTACACAAAGTGAACGAGGAATGCTAAGGAGAGAGTCATTTTGAAAAATATATTTGATTTTTGTCATAAAAACTATTCAGTCAGAGGAAGAACTGCGTTTAGATCTCTTCTTATGTTTGCTCTTCTTCTTCTTCTCTTTCTTGTGCGACTTCTTCTTTTTCTTTGACTTCCCCTCGCTCTCCGAATCGCTGCTGTGTCTATCTCGGGGTGATCTTGATCTGAAAAAAAAAAACAAAAATGAAGTTGTAAAGAATAATTGAAAATGCACTACAAGTTCTTCTTCTAATCTTTAACGGCACCCAATGTTGCATAGGGCACTGCATCATATAGAAGCAGTGTTATCTTGACCGTTAAACACACAAAGGTAAGGTGATCAGCCGTGCGCTTCAGGTACCAGTCCAGGGTAATATTAAATAAAGCAACCCTTATCCGCACCCCAATGATACATAGGGCACTTCATCATAATGAGCTTTTGAGTACCTATTTTCCCAACGTAAGTACCTAAATGAAGAGCTTTTGAGTACCTTATTTTCCAACGTAAGTACCTTAATGAGGAGCTTTTAAGCACCTAATTTACAACTGGGAGTACTTAGATCAAGAGCTTTTCATTACCTAATTATTAGATCCAGACATCCATATTCTTCTTCATCTATGGTGAGATGTCAGAAAATAGCATAAGAGTAGTTCCAGTCACCTGTGTCTCTTCTTGCTCTTGGTTTTCTTGGACTTGGTGGCCAGCTTGGCCTTCAGCTCCTGGGCGCGCAGCTGCTGCAGCGGAGTCGGCGCCTCGGTCTCCGAATCGGAGCTGGTGCTGCTGACATCGAGGACTATCTCCTTGTTGGGGTCTACCTGGAAAGACAAAACAACTTTACTAATTCACAATATTTTAAGTGTGTCCGAATAAAATTGTTGCACAAAACTGTTCACAGCGGAACCTGTCTCATAAAAAGAGCAAAAATTTTTTTTTTTAAAGTTGCTCTCTTAACCGGATCCACGCGGCTCGCATAACCGTATGTGTTTTCATAAAACATGCCCCATACGCGGCTGACATAACCGTATGTGTTTTTACTTTGCTCCAAGTTTCAAACCTCAGTTCAACTTGGAGGGATTTTTTCATGGTGTGGAACTTTGGATAAAATAATACGGCAATCCTTGGCCTTATGACATCTGTTGAAATATCTGACTAATAATTTGTAACATCACAAGGATAAATAAAAGAACAGATCCCTGATATTTCTTGCGGTCGGTAATTAGTCCGCGCCATAATCATATCCTATATCTGTCTCACTCTCGACGCTACGCATCGCCAGTGGGTAAGAGTGACACACGATGCGCGCTTTGATTTATTTATGTTACGATCTAATTTGTTTATATTACAATATATTTCAAGAATAATGTGACACACGTGTATTATAGAGTACCAAAAAGGCACAATGAATCCTATTGAACGTTTTTGTTTAGGAAAATAAATCGTTTCTTAACTAAATACATGATAAAAGTAATCATTTAAAAAACGGCGAAATACCCCCGCGCACGGGCATCTCTTAGGAACAAAGTTAACGCGGTTAAAAGGTTTATGAGCGATATTTCGTATCAGTTACAGAGAAAGGGTGAGTCCCTTTTTCTCGACATTCACTTGTGAGTCGAAATTTCCGCACTAGTAAAAATAAAAAATGTTTGCTAAGTAAAATTTTGGAACAAATTACAGTCAGTATGCTCATTATGGTTCCACTGTATAAGGTGCATAAAATTGAAAATCGTGTTTTTAGATGTTTCCTAGTATGTAAAGTAATCCGGTCAAAATCTTGCATGCATCTAAATAAAAGGGTCTAAATATAACAGCCATCTATGTTGGAATAAGGAAAGCTTTTGTTAAGCAAAGACTCTTTTTAAGAAAAGCTTCATTTGTATGTGTATGCAAGGTCCGAATCTAGGATTAAGTTCACATACTTTACCCCGCCTGTAAACATTTTTTTTCAAATTTTTTGTAGCTAATCTACCTTTATATTATTTATTGATTCGGCATTAACTTTGTGGAATGACATGTTGATCTTCTTTAAATTAAACTTCTTTTTCTTCTTTCCATGTTCGCTCCCTAGGTGGAGCATATGGCCAACACGAGACGTCTCCAAGTCACTCTGTCAAGCGCCATCTCCTTGGCTTCCTCCCAGGTAAGTCCGGCGTCTCGAAGTTCCGCTGAGTATAGTCGGTGAATGGTCGTCAGCGGCCTTCCGGGGCGCCGGAATCCTCGGGGTTGGAAGAAGAGACATGAGGGATTGATGCCCTCAGGTGGCATTCTAAGGACATGTCCACCTTCTTCTCTTCAGGACTTCCAGTATGAGGGGCTGTTGAGTTCTTCTCCTCACATCGTCATTCCTGACGAAGTCATACCACTTTATACCCAGTATTCGCCTCAGGCACCTATTTTCAAAACTTGCTAGTTTCTTGCTTTGAGCTTTGGTGAGGTGCCACGACTCACATCCGTACAGCAACACTGTTAGGATGCAGGCGTTAAAGAGACGACACTTGGTTTTTGTAGAGTAAAGCAGTGAGTCCCAGACATTGCGCATTTTATTGAATATAGCTCCTGCCATTAAATTATTACTTGTAATAAACCACTTAAAAAAATAATAATAATAAAAATAATCTATCGTTACATTGTTTTGATGCACATTTGCCTGAATGAGTTTGACGACATACAGATAATTTTATCCCAATAATTGGTAGACAAGAGCGTGGAGATGGTCACGTACCTTAATAAAGTTTCTGCATTGGTATGTGAGGTGTCCGGCATATCCACACTTGCCGCAGGACGCCCGCGCTGAGTCCTTGCTTTGAGGCATAAGCCGGGATAACATCTCTGGATCTCCCATCTGAAAATATCTATGACTTAACAAACCATTTGCGGGAAACGCTTAAAAGCTTCTTTTACATACTGTTGGTAGAGAGCGGGAGACGCTTATAAGCGTTTATAGCCTCCGTAAATGCGAGTAGGTTTACTATTTATAAATAAATTTTGATTAGCACTCGTGTCCGACCCATCATGACTTATGGAATCGAAAATAGAGCAGACACCGTAGGCACAAAAAACGCGCTTAGAGTGTCAGAAATGAAGACTCTAAGAAGCATATCAGGCAAGAGTCTTTGAGATAGAATAAGAAATGCCAGGATCAGGGAAATATGCGAGATCTAAGATATCGTTAGGTGGGGAAGGCAACGAAAGAGACAATGGTATGCACATGTGAGGGTAATGGAACCATCCAGACTCCCCCACATCGCAATGTACGGCCAACCCCATGGTAGACGTCCGGGCAGACCACCAAAGAGATAGGTCGATAGCTAGGAATCGACATCGCAGGTGGCTAATCCCTCTTAAGAAGAAGAAGAAGAATTAAAACTACTGACATTCATGTAATTCTTAAGTGATATGTCAAGACAAACAGGTGTGGCTTCTTATGGCTATTTTCTATAGTTCCATGTAGCACATTGTTTGCGAGAAACGCTTAAAAGCGTCTTTTGCATACTGTTGGTAGAGAGCGGGAGACGCTTGCAAGCGTTCTATTTGCTTACTCTTGGTAGAGCGCGAGAGATGCCTGCAAACATTGTACATCTACTCATTTTTACGTAATAGTATCTATGTATATTCTAGAAAACACTCTTCAAAGAAAGACTCGGTATGATCAAGTACTGGAGATGCATGAATGAGGAAGTAGCGAAAAATATGGCATTATAATCTCTCCGCCCACAGGAAAGGTAAGTTAGATCATTGATTACTCATCAGAACATAACAAGCTGTGAACATATTCAATCGTATAATTAGCGAAGTTGTTTTAATTAAATAATAACCGTGTAAACATAAGTTTTGTAGGTTATATAAAAAATAAACAAGTGTTCTGTAAACGAAAATACCTCAACACGAAGTTTTTTTTACCTTCGATAATAAAAAAAGGCAAATAAAAATATTCAACTTAATATCAGTATGCCAACTATTTGAATTATTTAATATATTTCAAAATTCATAATAACAAATACACTTACGACCACTGCTGAAGAAGTCACAGATTGCCATAGATAATTCGTTATTTTCTTTTAGTGTAGTAAATATCTTTTGATAATCGAATTATTTTCATAAAATTGTGTAAATTCGAGGTACACAATATGCAGCACATATTTTCGTGTTTTGTAGTGTTGCAGTATATTCACAAAGCGTATATGAATTAATTTACAAATTTAGAGTATAGTTTTTGAACATTCATAAAAAAACTTTTGAGTAGAGAATGATTTCTCGCTACTTTGAATTGAAGGGTGTGATTGGGATTTCTATTTCGACAAAGAGAAGGGGTTTGATCGATAAATTCGGAGGGAATTTATCCTGACGGCTGCGTTCCGGAGAAAAATGGCGGAATCGCCGTGGATTTCTCTCGGGGCGGCGAATACGAATTCCGGGAATTCGATTATCCGCGAGAAAGGGAGCCTCGCGTACCGTGTTACTCCGCTATGTATATCGCGCTTGTTACGATCTAATCTACATGAATGTAATATATATATATTGATTTGTGCCCGGACGAAGTATGCATTTGAATTGAATTTTATTGCAATCAAGATAATGGTTAAAAGGGGAAGGATAGTTAAAACTTAAATATTTCATGTGCCTGGTTTAATCGATTAAGTAGACATATTATTAAAATGACTTACCCTAGATTACAAACTTAGAAGATAACTTATAACGAAAGGTCCTCAACACAGTCCAATTTCACTTTTCCTAGCTCATGTCTTGTTCACAGAATTCACTTAACGAAACACCGTAACGAAGATTGAGGGTTATGAGCCATGAACGGCTCCGGATTTGTGGAATCCCGTTGGGCGTGACGGCCACAGGTTGTAGGCTGGGTGGTCTTCGAGGTGCAGGAACCTGGTGTTCCTGGAGGGGCAGGAATCTAGTGTTCCTGGGTGGACGGCGGACGTCCTAGATGACGCAGTTCCTTCGCAGTTGGGAAGAATCTGGCGTTCCTTGATGTGAAGGATGAGGGATCTTCGCAGCTGGAAGATGGTCTTGTAGCGCTGGCTACATCGTGTCTTGGAGAAATGAGCACTATTCACTTCACACGATTTCTACTCGCGGCTGAGCACTTAGCTGACTGAGTGCCGAGCTTGGGCTCGGATCGAGCGCGACGGCGTGCGCGTCGCGACCTGCGCGATCCGGGATTTGGCGTCGACCAAAGATTATATTGGCGTCGACTGGCGGTTCGCCTTCCGCGAGCGCCCTACCCGAGGGTCGTACTACCCCTCTCGCTTACTCCTTACACTAGTTAATTTAAGAAGGAATATTATAGTAGCTTACTTACTATAAGGCTTAATTACTCTACTTGTGAACTAAATTCCAAATTAAATGGTTATTCGTTACTAAGTTGTAGAACAAACAATTAATTAAAAGTTAACAAAGTTAATTATAATTTGACTTATTATTAACTTGGTATTTACATTAGGTATATTTTTTTTTTGTGCTTGTAACACCTGATCGGCTCGGATTTATTAGCCCCATATAGGTATTCAAAAGTTCGCCATCTATTTCTAGTATATAATCTGTGCCTCTGACTGCATGAGATTAAATTGAATCCGGAAGGTTGATGATTTTATTGATCCATTAAGTTGAATGTTTTTTCTACTTTACAATGAAATTCTGCGCCTGGCGTGTATTTAAGTAGTTCTTGAAAACATAAATTTAATCACTATCCACGTTATATTTTTAACGGACGTTCGTTTTAAAAACAGAATGCAAAACGTGACAAATGTTTATGTGTCTCCATTACCGGATTCGATTTACGTAAAACCATTCAGGTTAAATTACACCCAGAATGGAACGGTCAAATCATGGGATTTATTAGAAGTGCATGATAGCGTTGCTATCGTAATATACAATGTAACACGCAAAGCCCTAGTGATGGTGAAACAGTTTCGTCCAGGTACTTTTCAATAACAAAAATAATGTTCACTATTGATCAAAAATTTTGATTTTATAATGTAGTTCAATGAAATGTACGATTTTAAATGTTTCTAGCCATCTATTATAACTCAGTTCCTAAGGAGGTGAGAGAGAGTGGGAAGATCGACACAACCAAGTATCCGCCATCTCTAGGTATAGCCCTGGAGTTCTGCGCCGGAATTGTGGACAAAGACAAGTCTTGGGAACAAATCGCACTCGAGGAAGTGTTAGAAGAGTGCGGATACAATATCTCCCTGGGTTCGCTAGAGCTAATAATGAAGTATAGGTAATTATCTTCATAATCTAAAGACACAAATTGATTTATTAATTTTAGTTATGATGTATATACAAACGGTAAAATATGTGACTGATACAAAGCCAAGATAGCATTATGGACAAGGCAAAGAAGGGATTGTTAAGATTGTTTGAGCAAGCGGAGTGAATGAATGATAAACAAACAGTGAAACAGATTGACAATGCTAATGGGACTGGAAGTAAAAGCCAGAAGAAGGCCAAAGAAAAGAAGGTTTAACCGCCCTACACATACGATCGTACGTGATACGCGCGGTTTTTCTTCACCATTCCGCGCTAACCCGTATGACCTACGCGCACAAGAAAAGATATCTGTTTAAAAAATATTTAAATATATTAAAAATTTTGTCCGCCTCCGTAGTGTAATGGTCAGCACGCTCGGCTACCGTTCTGGAGGTCCCGGGTTCGAGTCCCAGGGGGGGTCAAATAAATATAAGTGATTTTTTCACTGTAATATTTATTCAATATTACCCTGGACTGGTACCTGAAACGTAGGGCTGATCACCTTTCCTTCATGTGTAAACGATCAAGATAACACTGCGTTTATATGAAGCAGTGCCCTATGCACCATTGGGGTGCGAATAAGGGTTTTATTATTATTATTAAAAATATTTAATGCGTACCGGATACACTGACAAATTTTCGTCAGGTTTCATAGCTGACAGTATTTTGTGACAACAAACATGATTTTTTTTTCGTGTTTATAAAAAATAGGCCTGAAAATAACCCGAAGGAAGGGTGTACCAAGTATAACCAATAATAACCGGAAAGAAGGGTAACCGAGTATACCAAAGTGGACAGGTCCGAAATGGGAACAATATGAAGTATGAGGAGATGCACAGGTGTGAAAGAGGGAAGCATGCCTGCAAACACAGAGCCGTATGGCAATCTATTTTTTCTGTTGGAAAAATCCATGAAAATTGGTTAGTTAGGTGTGTGAACATTTTAACTAACTAACTAATTAACTAACCATCACGCCGCTTCCTCGCAGGGGTAGGCAGAGAGAATAGAGCGCCACACCACTCTGTCCTTGCAAACATTCTTCGCCTCTTCCACGTTCATGTATCTCCTCATACATACCTGCCGATTGTTACGACTCCTAACCTGACCACTTTCAAGTATTTGGCATACCTGATCGTGCCATGTTTTTCTTGGTCTTCCTCTGCTTCTTTTCCCACTAACATTCGCCTCATAAATAGGGATGGAAAGATTGATAAAGACTTAGAAAGGAGAGTGAATGCTGGGAACAAAGTTAATGGTGCACTGAAATCAGTTATAGCAAATAAAAACCTATCAGCGGAAGCTAAACTGGCAGTGCACAACGAAGTCCTGGTTCCAACTCTAATGTATGGAAGTGAAACATGGAGTTGGCAAAAGAAGGATGAAAGCAGACTGAATGCAGTCGAAATGCGATCTCTCAGAAGAATGTGCGACAAATCGATGTATGATAGATGTACGAATAGTGAAATAAGGAAGGAATGCAAAGCTGAGATAAGCATTATGGATAAAATTAAGAAAGGTGTGTTGAGATGGTTTGGACATGCAGAACGAATGAGTGAGGAAAGAACGGTAAAACAAATTTATGAGGCGAATGTTAGTGTGAACATTTTAGTTCACTTAATAAAATATAATGAATATTTTGCAGATCTGGAGTAGGAACTTCAGGGTCTCTACAAGCACTTTACTATTGCGAAGTTACAGATGATATGAAAATAAATCAAGGTATTCTATTTGTCTAATAATTAAAAACCTATTTATTTTTTGTCCACATTTTCCATTTTAAAAAAAGGAATAACTCGCAAGGCCTCTATTTTAGAGGTTTGTCTGCAGGTAGGATAGGGAAGGTAAATGTGAAAAGCACATCACAAACACCCAGACCAATTGAAAAAAAATGTTTCTTGAATTTATTTTTCACTTGGCGGGAATCAAACACGCAACACCAGTTTCACAGTTGAGTGTCTACTGTGAAACTGGTGTTGCGTGTTTATAGGGAAGGTAAATGTGAAAAGCACATCACAAACACCCAGACCAATTGAAAAAAAATATTTCTTGAATTTATTTTTCACTTGGCGGGAATCAAACACGCAACACCAGTTTCACAGTTGAGTGTCTACTGTGAAACTGGTGTTGCGTGTTTATAGGGAAGGTAAATGTGAAAAGTAGATCACAAACATCCAGACCAATTGAAAAAAAATATTTCTTGAATTTATTTTTCACTTGGCGGGAATCAAACACGCAACACCAGTTTCACAGTTGAGTGTCTACTGTGAAACTGGTGTTGCGTGTTTATAGGGAAGGTAAATGTGAAAAGCACATCACAAACACCCAGACCAATTGAAAATAAATATTTCTTGAATTTATTTTTCACTTGGCGGGAATCAAACACGCAACACCAGTTTCACAGCTAAGTGTCTACCCACTACGCCACAGCGCCTGCCATTATGTGGAATAACTGAAAAATAAGGATAAAAAGCTCTAAAAATAGCATCTTAAGGAATCATTATTTAGTATGACACAGATTTACGCCTTTGGTAAAAAAAAATGCATTTTTATCTCCAGTCCTCAATTTTTTCTTATTACATTCCAATCCAATGCTCTTGTTGCAATAGATCAAAGCTGACTGCACTCAGAAGTGAATTTCCCAATACATACAAGTTGGAATAAATTTTTTTTTGGAGTTTGGCATAGTTATATATTAAGCTAGACGCACCAATGAGTCCATTCGCCAGGAACTACGCCTGGATGGCTTGACTCTGGCCAATATCTGTACCCGACGGATTCTCCAGTTCTTTGGACACGTTGCGCGTGGCACGAGGATAGCCTGGAACGACTAGTTGTGATCGGTAGCCTGGAGGGAAAGAGAGGGAGAGGAAGATCCCCACACGATGGACCGATCAAATTAAGGCAGCAGCAGGCACCTCAGTGGTTGGAGCGCTACGTGCAGCGCAGTCAAGGGTTAACTGGAGAAGAGTCATTGCTTCTGCAAGGGTCACAGCCCTCAGCAATGAGGATTAAGACGGAGAAGAAGAAGAATATATTATGTAGTATTTGGTATCCGCTCTCAGCATTGAACTGATTTTTTTCTTGTTTTTTTTAGGTGGTGGCATAGATGATGAATTGATAGATGTTATTGAGATGCCGTTATCAGAAGCAGACAAGCTTCTGAAGTCCAAGGGTCCTCACAGCTCTCCTCCGAGCTTCATGTTTGCCCTTCTGTGGTTTATGACCAACAAGGCGCCAAAATTTATATCAGAATTATGATAAATCAATTTTTTTTAAAGGGAAATATTTGTGCACTTATTATAATGAAACCCTTATCCGCACCCCAATGGTGCATAGGGCACTGCGTCATATGTATAAACGCAGTGTTATCTTGATCGTTTACACATGAAGGAAAGGTGATCAGCCCTCCGCTTCAGGTACCAGTCCAGGGTAATATTGAATAAATATGACAGTGAAAATATCACTTATATTTATTTTACCCCCCTTGGGAATCGAACCCGGGACCTCCAGAACGGTAGCCGAGCGTGCTGACCATTACACTACGGAGGCGGACACTGCTTCGCACTTATTATACATATGAATATTTCAATTTCATATTATTTTCTTAGGGGAAATAGAAACCAAGTTGTGGTAGAGCGGGCTCGAACCTAGACATTCTGACCCAGAGGCCGTGACGCTAACCACGGGACCACCACTCGGCTAAATATTTTCATTTTAGTATTTGTAAGACAGCACATATTCCAAGCAGTTTTTATATTTGTTTAGTAACTTAGGTTATATAAAGGGTCGGTGAATTTAATTGATAGCAATTATACATAACGGCACTCCTAACTGATGTCATCCGATGTAAGTATGGAAAAATTGATTATGAATACATACTTATAATTTAGTATCCGTTGGTTTGAATAATATTCCATTGTTAAAAGTTTGAACAATTCAGTCAAAGCCTAAAATCTGTTATGGACTAAATTAATAGTCAAAATTACCAAGGGTTATAAATAATAATAAAAATACTACTTGTTATTGCGTTCTCATAAATATATATATTTTTTTCTTTTTCTTTCTATCCATGTTCGCTCCCTAGGTGGAGCATATGGCCAACACGAGTCGTCTCCAAGTCACTCTGTCACGCGCCATCTCCTTGGCTTCCTCCCAGGTCAGTCCGGCGTCTCGAAGTTCCGCTGAGTATAGTCGGTGAATGGTCGTCAGCGGCCTTCCGGGGCGCCGGAATCCTCGGGGTTGGAAGAAGAGACACGAGGGATTGATGCCCTCAGGTGGCATTCTAAGGACATGTCCCAACCATGTTCACCTTCTTCTCTTCAGGACTTCCAGTATGAGGGGCTGTTGAGTTCTTCTCCTCACTTCGTCATTCCTGACGAAGTCATACCACTTTATACCCAGTATTCGCCTCAGGCATCTATTTTCAAAACTTGCTAGTTAAATATATTAAATATATTTTGTTGTTATCATAAAGACAAGACTCGAGGGTAAGTGTGCAATTTGACAGTTGCAAGATCTTGTAAAATAAAATAAAATAATCTAACCAAAAATGTCTACCTTCTACTTAAGACCAAATATCAAACTTCTAGCTATTTTTGTGACTATATATACCAGTGCTCCGCAACCTTTTCTCACTTATGACACACCAAAATTCTTCGTACAATTCCGCGGCACACTAAAAGCTAAAATATGGATAAAGGTATTAAATACCGCCGTTTCCCCCAAAGTGTAGGCAGAGAGGATGGAAAGCCACCACCAGATTTTTAAAGGTATTAAATTAATAAAAATGTACAATTTTTTGTATTGTTTATTGCTTGAAAAGTATCTATTTATACAAAAAAATGTATAACGTATTTATTTTTACGCAATTTGAATAAATATTATAAAATAATATTTTTATATATAAATTCATGAGGCGAATGTAAGTAGAAAAAGAAGCAGAGGAAGACCGAAGAAAACTTGGCACAATCAGGTATGTCAAATACTTGGAAGCGGCCGGGTCAGGAGTCGTAATAATCGTCAGGTATGTATGAGGAGACACATGAATGTAGAAGAGGCGAAGAATGTTTGCAAAGACAGAGTGGTGTGGCGTTCGATTCTCTCTGCGGAGAAGCGGCGCGATGGTTAGTTAGTTAGTAATAATTAATTTTTGTGCTATATTCCTGCGCTTTGTTCAATGAACACATTCGGCATTTTTACATTCGGCTCAATTTTTGACAGCCCAACCACGTTCTTGGTCAAGACCTTTAAAGCATGACCACTTATCACATAACAATAATTTTTCTGCACTACATTTTGAAAAATAGACAATATTATGAAAAATAATTTGGCATGAGGTATTAAATACAAAATGAAAATTTGTAAAATGTCAAATACGTTGAATTTTACCGCGGCACACCTGTATCCGGCTCACGGCACATTAGTGTGCCACGGCACACCGGTTGCGGAGCACTGATATATACTAATGCAATTATTTTCTATTATGCACTAAAAAGTAGTATACAAAAGTTCAAATGGCTCTCTATAATGTACCATATCTGCAGATCAGCCCTTATTAATGGAACCTGTTGATATTAATCATATCTTATCTACAATGCATTTGTACCAGATAAATATTGACAAAAATTGTGCTTTACTTTTCATTTGATATCAATCTAATGTATTGGTCCACAACGGGAGCGCTATGGGACCAATTCCAGAACGCTGAGGTCCTATTGTCAGGAATGGAAGGCGTACTCGCGTCAATAATACGCACTGGATGCAACGAATAGCTTTATTATTCAAAGTTGATATTGCGTAATAATAATAATAACAAATTTGGATAACTTATATAGCGCCATTTTCGTAAAAAAAATACCTCAAGGGCGCTTAACGAATTGGGGAAAATATTATGGTGGAAATGATTTAGCAAACAAATGTGTTTTTAGTCTTTTTCTAAAGATCATCTCACTCTCACTATTTCTAACCATTGGTGGAAGAGCATTCCACGCCGTCGGTCCTGCAACAGCAAAGGCATGCTCGCCAAATTTAGTGCGTTGGTTGCGAGCTGGTAAGATAACTTTGCCCATTGCAGATGTTGTAGCCGATGGAAGCGTGAGACGTCTATCAACCAATTCATCTGGAATACACAGCTCCTTAAGATACTCTGGAGCCATATTGTGTATTGATTTATACATGAGTAGGCAGAGTTTATACTCAACCCTTTCGGCCTTTCGGGAAAGCGTAACCAGTGGAGTTTGTGAAGTAGTGGGGTGATGTGACTGAATTTAGAAATTCCAAAAATTAGTCTCGCTGCTGCGTTTAACACTGATTGCAGTCGAGTCATTTTATTGTTTGGTAGACCCGTGTATATACCGTTACAATAATCTACTCTCGATATTACAAACGCATTTATTAATTGACGGGCAGCATCAACTTGCTAAGCTTGCAACTTTTGACTACCGTAACGAGTGGCGTGAATCGCTTCTAGATAACTGTCCTTAACTGGCCCCTGGTGTTACAGTGGGTGGCAGGTTTATATATCTATCCATAGGACACTAATTAAACATGGTCACAAGATGACTTGCACGTAGCTACAAGTGGAATTCCACCTGTTACAGAATCAATATTATGTCGATTATCAGTCTATGGGATATTTATGTACTAAATTCTAAGGCGAATGGCAGGTCCATTACACTAAATATGCTACGGTAAATAATCACATTTCAGGCCACTGCAACATTGCATAATTATTGATTTAAAAACTCACTTTATTACTAAAGCCATAATATACAAATAAAAAAATAACCTTTATGTTTGTATGCTAAATGTTATAGATATTTTATTTATTGTTTCGGCATTAACTTTGTGGTAAGACATGTTACAATGATTAAAGAAAACACTTGTTTTTACCACTTGAGTTTTATTATAGACTACATGTTTCAGAAGTTAAACTTCCATCATTCAGGTCTGTATAATAACTAAAAAAAAATATATAAAATTGTTCTATAAATAAGGAGAGAGGAAAGTAAGGGGAAGGGGTTAGTCAAGGGGCGGAGTTTGAAAACAAAGGAAAATGGAAAGCAAAGGTGAAGAATTTTGAAACAATATATTATTTAATAAATTATTATTTGAATTTAGGTTTTTTTGGATTTCTAAATTTCCAAGATAATTCATAATTTGGCCTTTATATGGAACAAGGTGTAATAATAGATACTAATCACTCATTTCACTCTCATAAATTAAAATTATTACACCATGTTCCATATAAGGGCCAAATTATGAATTATCTTGAAAATTTAGAAATCCAAAAAAACCTAAATTCTAATAATAATTTATTAAATAATATATTGTTTCAAAATTCTTCACCTTTGCTTTCCATTTTTCCTTTGTTTTCAAACTCCGCCCCTTGACTAACCCCTTCCCCTTACTTTCCCCTCTCCTTATTTATAGAACAATTTTATTTTTTAGTTATTATACAGACCTGAATGATGGAAGTTTAACTTCTGAAACATGTAGTCTATAATAAAACTCAAGTGGTAAAAACAAGTGTTTTCTTTAATCATTGTAACATGTTATAGATATTTTATCAATTTATGGAACACTTACATTTACAAAATATAATGTACTTTGCACTATTTTAGAAGGTTAACAAAAAAAACATTATGTTGTGTATTTTAATTCATGAGTTTCACTCACACCCAAGGGTATCGCATCAAAGCAACGCAGTGATAACTTAATTATGATTACACGAAGGCAGAGTGATCAGCACTCACTCCACATTCATGAACTTAGTTTACATGACACAATGAAAAAAATCCATTATTGTATACGTAATAGGTATTATTTTAATTTTATGTGTAAATTCACTTAAAAATTATTTATTTTTTTAAATCTACAATTATATTAAATTGTATGTTATATAATGTGTACAGTAGAACTTTGATTATTCCAACTAATCAGGTATTTTTAGGTTAAAAATCCTTATGGGAAAAATCAAAACAAACCACTTTTTTCACCTAAATATAACCTCGCATATCGCTCACTCCTTTCAAGAACGTCATAAATCAAAAAATGTCAATTTTGAGTTGTGCATGTTTTCGTAATGCCCAAAAAATGTACTATATCCCAGCAAAAGAGGCATATTTTTAACTTAATATTTACCCGCTACAGGGCAGAAAGTGTTGTTTTTGCATTTTGAAGAAAAGGTATTGTTTAATTATTTTTTTAAATATACTAAATATTTTTCAAATGGAGAAAAAATATTCAGGTTTTACCTAAAAAGATCTGTTGTACAGTAAAAACTTAAATAAGTGGATTGATATTTATTTTTAATACATTGTATTTTATGTTTGAACTTTAAAAACGTTCTCCTGAAAAATCAAGTTTTTTTGATTTATGACGTTCTTAAAAGGAGTGAGCGATATATATTCCTAAGTTACATGGTTGTACCATTATATGGAGTTATACTATAGCCATACGTTTACAGAAAAATATTTTCTGGAAATTCAATCATAGATTTTAATTTAAAAAAAGCCAAATAAAATGAGAAATGAAAATTATTTCGACTCAAATTAATTGTTCCGTCTCTCAAACCACCTCATAGCAGTATCTAGTAATTTAGATATTTGAAAATTCATACAACTTCTGACATCAGCAGATTTTATTCTTACTAATTATTTGATTTTCTATTTTATAACTAATAAAATAACTTTTAACTTTGATATTGGCCAGTTTCAAAACAAGCAGCTTCTTTCCCAAGACTAATTAAAATAATACTTGACTTCTGAAATCGATACTAAAAATCCAGCTAAATTGAATTTTTCGTAAGTAATTTAACTAACTAATCACGAAGAAGAAGCTATTTGCTTTAAACCGTTTAAGCTTATAATAAGATAATCTTTCTGTTTTCCACTATATATAAATATATAATTGGAGAACTTAGACGTTCCTTGTCCTTTCTTTTTGGTCTCTGACACTCCATATATGTCAATATTATGGTTGTTGAGTTCTATGATGATTTCTTGGTCCCTTTTGTTCCATGATATAATATTCCAGCATGCCAGTCTTACAGTGTTTCGTCTTTTCCATAATCGTTTCCGTTGTCGCGCTTTGGTCATGTCCAAGAGAGGTCTTTTGTCCGAGGCTAAGTTCTCTTTGCTGTGAGCGTTGGATCTTTTTTAAAGTATGTAGGCTGCTAACCTTGCACACCAACCCTCCTCCTTTCTCATCCGGGCTTGGGACCGGCAATGGCGGAGTTAATAAGATAATGAGCGATTTAAAGTGAAATTATTTTAATAATAATCTTGCCATTGTCAAATGCCACATAGAGTTAAAGAGTGATGTCCTTAACAATGTTGATAATAAAAATATGTATTAGCTAACATTACATATTGTCATTTTATTTATTGTTTGGGTATTAACTTTGTGGTAAGACATGTTACAATGATTAAAGAAAACACTTCGTTTTTTACCACTTGAGTTTAATTATAGACTACATGTTTCAGAAGTTAAACTTCCATCATTCAGGTCTGTATAGTAACAGATTATACAGACCTGAATGATTATACTGAGTCTGTTATTATACAGACCTGAATGATGGAAGTTTAACTTCTGAAACATGTAGTCTATAATTAAACTAAAGTGGTAAAAAACGAAGTGTTTTCTTTAATCATTGTTACATATTGTCAATGAAATATATATTTGAAGTGCTGTATAAATATAAATCGTGACATAAATAACTAATTTGTATTGTCGTCTTTTGTGTATGCAATATATCAATTTTAGAAAGCCACGTCAAACGTCAAATGATTTATGTATTTTTTTTACTGTAAAAAATGTCTTCAGTGCCTTGTGAGATGTTGAAATGACTAGCATTACCGAATAGCCACTTTTTATTATGGAAAGATTTAAACCTAGATAACTAAACATTCTAACTAGACGCCCTTCTGGGTGCAAGTCAAGTGCCCTTACTTCCCTGCACCCGCACCCGCCAGGCTTTCTTCACCGAATAGTGATTTATTTACAACATTTTGAGTGTGTCCAAATACTTGTTCACAAATATTTGGACACAC
Organism: Brachycentrus maculatus; assembly: GCF_059751285.1. Taxonomy (NCBI): domain Eukaryota; kingdom Metazoa; phylum Arthropoda; class Insecta; order Trichoptera; family Brachycentridae; genus Brachycentrus; species Brachycentrus maculatus. The sequence goes on along the minus strand of NW_028281073.1, from coordinate 79,265 downwards.
TCAAAATTTGTGAACAAGTATTTGGACACAATAAAAATGTTGTAAATAAATTATCTGGTCAAATTATAAGCTTAATAATAAAAATGAAAATGGTATTTTTTGGCGTTAAGAATTTATTGACATAGCCATATTTTAGAGATTTTAATACAATTGTTGGTAATATTATTTTTAAGAATTTTTATATGTTGATGTAATTATTAGTTTATCAATAAATTCTTCCTTTCCCAGAAAACAAATATAACGGTACATACCTACATCCCCCATTAGCGACTGTTGTCTCCCATAAATTATTGCTGCACATGTTTAAACTGTCACTTAGAACTGTATAGCTACACAAGGACCGTAGTCCATTTGATCTTCACATTCGTTTGATAATGCCCTAACAAGGCGAAACAATTGTCACAATATAATTTTTTATGTGTTTTTTGTTAATAAAATGCAACTTAGTAGACTCAAAAAATCTGTGTTTGATTTAAAATTAATACATAAATTAAAATGGAGTTCTACAAATTAAACGCCAAGTCAATAAATAAGAAAACACCTTATCAACACGATGCCGTGCCCTATGCATTATCTGGCAGATTGTGAGACATAAATAGCTTTTTATTATATACGTATCTTACCTTATGTTCTCCGTTGGATGTTCTCCTAATAAATAATTATTTAAAAAATTGAGGGGTTGAAAGAAGAAGAAATTTGTCAGTCAAAATAAATTTTACTTTTAAAATAAAGCTATGCCTCAATTTACATATAGTTTTTTTTTTTAAATTTGCAATACTTCTAAATAATGTTTTTAAAGATGAATTTATGAAACTGAGGTTTGAAGTTATACATTGTAGTCAGTAATTTTAAAATACATGCAATTTTATTTAAGGCGGTTCTTTGGAGGATTTTTTCGAAATGTATGAAGAAAATAATATTAGTCATTGATAGACACTATTTAAATATATTTTTTAAAAATAATAAAAAAATAAATACATTGTTTGTTTGTGAGCTTAAAATTTATCGCCTAGAAAACACCCTTAATATGTAAAGGAATTTTTGTAAACTGGTAAAGACACTCTGAACAAGAGAATGATGTCAGACATAAACAAAGTAATGTAACTTGACGTGATTTCAGCCCTGCTTACATTGTAAGTAAAAATGGTCACAGAAATCAAGCTTATCACCTAATTTAGTATATATATATATATATATAGCATTCAATAAAACACAACCGTCATATATAAAAGTACTAGCAATAAGTTTCACCGTCAAATAAGAGGGGGGAAATTAAGGGTACAAAAATGTATGTGGATTTCTTTCTAGCACGCTTTTACCTTGTCTAGTAATGTCAATTCTTCCCTCACAACACTACCAAGCTTCAAATGTAATTTGAAGGTGATGACATAGGTCATAAAAAGATTTTAGATCAGGAAATGGAATGATGATGGCCTACTTAGAAAATAGCCTTTATGTACTTTGATTTACATACAAATTTATGCTGTCAAAAAATTGCTGCGGCCTCAATAAATTAATTAAAAGCCCATAAAGGCTATAGTAAAACCACAAAATATTTTCCAACTACGATTATAGCCAGTGCGCGCATAAACATAAAGGTCAATTTAGCATATATGTAAATATTTCTAGGTGACGATTTTGCCCGCTTTTGTTACCTTGGCAACCGTTGCTTCCGCTTTTGTTACGGATCAACATTCAAAAATATACGGATCAAACTCAATTTCATTCAATTTTGTAAACTTTTTGTAGCCATTTTATTATTATTTATTTATTTCTATCGTAATTGATTAGCAAATAAAACGTTTAAAAATATATTTTTCAAGTTAAAATGGCTCTGTCTCAAGATTTAATGAGTATAGAGAGTGAATTTAGAATATTGAATCAAGAATTGGAAAGTAAAGCGGAAGAATTATTTAAAAGGGCTGACAACATCGTGGTATTTAAAAAAAAATTAATTGAATATTTTAAAAGTGAATTAAAAAATTAATTATTCATAACACATGTTTATAAATAGATTTGATACAGCGTAATCTTGATCATAAACGAGGACAAGGTTACATCAAGGTCTACAAATGTATAAACTAAATGACCAACTATCACGCCACTTCCCCGTAAGAGTAAGCAGAGATATAGACATTTGAGATCAAATGTAGGCATTTAACCTGATGATGAAATGTTTATTCCGAAACCGGTAGTCATGAAGTGGTGTTTTTAAGTGGTATTACACAATGTGAATGATGAATGATAAGCAGAGCGTTATATTAACATACTACAAAGTCAACAATGCTTTTATTTTAATATACAATGGTAAATTTTCCACGTGCGTAAAGTGATCACTGAATCAGCCTAAGACAGATCGTAAGCCTTATAAACTTGTTAAGGCCCAGAATTCCATATTCTTCTTCATCTATGTTGAGATGTCAAAAATGTGAAAACCTAGCATACTTATTTATCTAGATAAATTTAACATTTATCTTTAGAAATTTAACATTTATCTTTATAAATTTAACATTTATCTTTATAAATTTAACATTTATCTTTATAAATTTAACATTTATCTATATGAATTTCACAATTTTTTAAAAGGAATAACCCGCAAAGTATCTATTTTAGATGCTTGTCTGCAGGTAGAATATTAAGGATAGGGAAGGTAAATGTGAAAAATACATCACAAACACCCAGACCAGTTGAAAATAAATCTTTCTTGAATTTATTTTGCAATCGGTGGGAATAAAACCCGCAACGCCAGTTTCGCAGCTGAGCGTCTACCCGACCACGCCACGGCGCCTGTCTAGATCATTGCATTATTCTAAGATTATTTACAACGTTTTGAGTGTGTCCAAATATTTGTTCACAAAATCTGGATTATCTCCAATTACAGGAGTTATTTTCATATTATTTTTTGACATCTCATCAAAGATGAAGAAGAATATGGAAGTCTGGGCGTTGACGGGGCTGACGACCGTCATAGGCTGGTTTAAGTGATCACTTTACACACGTGTAACATTCACCAATTCTACCCATTATTGACAACCACACCACTCAAATTCTTGGAAGTTCTGTAAGGTTTCTAAATTGGTTCATATATACAGAACTTCCATGAATTTGAGTGGTGTGGTTGTCAATAATGGGTAGAATTGGTGAATGTTACACGTGTGTAAAGTGATCACTTAAACCAACCTATGACGGTCGTCAGCCCCGTAAATTCCCAGACTTCCATATTCTTCTTCATCTTTGATGAGATGTCAAAAAAAAAAAAAAAAATTCTAAGATTATGTTATTACAGAAAAATCAAGAGAAGTCAATGCAAGATCTGGTGACGCCAGACTCCACCAACAGAGATTCGGACCGGATGCTCCAGGAGTCCAAGTCCACAGACGTCGGACGCTGTTTCGACGCGTACCGCAACTCCGACAGCACATCGCTCCAATCGTCCGATGAAGAGTCGGCCGATAGAGCCAGCGACCACCGCGTCAATCGCCTCTTGGAAAAGCGTGCCAAGATCAGGACCAAAAAAAGAGGTTTCGATATTTACGACCCCAAGTCCAGTGATGTCTTCAACATCATGAAGGATTTTGGGAAAATTGAACTGGACAGCATCGAGGGGTACTCCGATATAGATGACGTCGACAGCATGATGAAGGTAATGGATTGATGCCTCGATTTACTAAGTTTCTTCTTTTCCTTCCACCCCTATTCGCATAGAATCTATGAAAAGGAAACAGCCATTGACGCAGTGTTTTCTTGATTGTAAATTACTTTACCAACTGATGGTACTCAGATATAGATGATGTCGACAGCATGATGAAGGTAATGGATTGATGCCTCGATTTACAAGTTTTCTTCTTTTCCTTCCACCCCTATTCGCATAGAATCTATGAAAAGGAAACAGCCATTGATGCAGTGTTTTCTTGATTGTCAATTACTTTCAACTGATGGTCATACCACCTTGGTTTGAAGAAAATATGTAACCAGCTAACTGACTAACTAACCGTCACGCTGTTTATCCGCCGGGGTAGGCGGAGAGAATAGAATGCCATACTAATGTCTCTTTGCAAAACAAGTCGTGTGAAATAAAACTCAATTAGTGATCTAATACTAGTGTTTAATTTTTAATATGTTTTGTTGTTATGGACCATGTACTCTGCATGCCTCTCGAGAGCCGCCATCAAACATGCCTATTTTACAAGGCATCAGGTTCGCGCCGCCCAGGACGACCACTGCTGACAATTCGTCGGCAGTTCTCGTCAGAACTTTGGGACGTGGATCTGACTTGGGAGGATACAAAAGAGCTGGCAGCCAACAGAAAAGCCTGGAGACAGTGGACTCCATATGCTCCACTTAGGAAGCGGACGGGTTTTGAATGAGAAGAAGAAATATAATCAGAGTCTCGTACAAGTGTTTTATTGCTATATTCAAAAAGGCACAACATTGATATTCGGCATTCAACATTTATATTCGGTATTTAACATTGATATTCGGCATTCAACATTGATATTCGGTATTGCCTTTCTGAATGTAAATTTAATATCATACAAATACGAGATTAATTTGAATGTCGCAGGTCTTGGATGGGCAGAAGAAGTACAACCAGAGCGTCATCAGCCTGATGAACACCAAGGACTCCATCAGGCGGAAGGCCAACGCCAAACTAGACAGCGGGGACTCCGTGGACTTGAACCGGAACCGTTCAGACGCGACATTCAAATGCAGCAACAAGTCCATAGATGACATTTCTGCACTGACAAAATCAGGTAAAGACAAACAACATGCCATTCCATTTTCTCGATGTCCTAGCCCTTGCATGGGTCGTTTTCCAGATCTGTCTTTTGTCCGAGGCTTTTGCGGCGGTTCTATGAGCCTTTTTATTATTTATAGATAGGTAGCTAGCCTAGTCTATAAACCCTCCTCCTTGCTCATACGGGCTTGGGACCGGCAATGGCGGAGTTCAACAAACAACATGCGAAGGGGTAAATTGAGAATTAGGCATGATGAAACGTTGACAAAACAATTGTACACCGGATGCGGTATGCCTGCGAAGCTAGCTTGTCAGGATGACCGAGATAAAGAAAGATGAATGGCCCGAGGGAAAAGCCTTGTCAGGGTAGACTTTTCGTGACGTCATGAGCGTTAGCTAAATAACTAGGTGTAGACACTCTTAGATATGATACAATTCACACGTTTCTTCATATCGTAGTCGTACAGGAGAAAGTGACCAATTGACAAAACGTAAAATGTTCAGGAGGGCCATTTAAGTCACTCTTGCTTGGCAAGAAAATAAACATCAATGCAGTTAGTTATTTTGAACAAGTCAGTATAGTATAATAATACTACCAAGTTTAAAATCCTTTTTGGACTTTTTTCAGAGCAATATTAAGCTAGTAAGATATCGAATAGTCAATAATCACGTTTTTTGTAAAAAAATGCACTTGGTCACATTCTCCTGTACGACTACGATATATGAGTTCGCGGCAGAATCTATGGTTGATTTGAGCTTTGAGCTATGGGAGCTTTTTTTTGCAGACTTTTTTTTTTAAATCTGTGCAAGATCCTTACCGAATTATCTTACATATTGGGAGACACCTGAAAACATGATTTTCGATTTTTTGTACAACTTGATCAGTTATTTTATTCGCAACATTTTGGGCGTGTCCAAATCCTCGTTCACAAATCTTGATTTCTCCACTCGGGAGTTATTTTTACATGTTAACATTTCAACATGGATGACCCGTGAGCTTTGTGAATACCCAGACTTACGTACTCTTCTTCATCTATGCTTAGACGTCTCATTGTTTTATGATTACAGTCGAGAGATCGAAAACGGAACAAGTGATGGTGAAAAGTCTCCAAGCCAAGGTGAAATCATTACAAGATGAGTTAGGTAAATCAAAGGAACTACTCAAAAAGAAGGTAAATTGTATTTCTACTGCTACTGGTAATAGTAATAATTTTGTCCGCCTCCGTAGTGTAATGGTCAGCACGCTCGGCTACCGTTCTGGAGGTCCCGGGTTCGATTCCCAAGGGAGGTAAAATAAATATAAGTGATTTTTTCACTGTAATATTTATTCAATATCACCCTGGACTGGTACCTGAAGCGGAGGGCTGATCACCTTTCCTTCATGTGTAAACGATTAAGATAACACTGCGTTAGTATGACACAGTGCCCTATGCACCATTGGGGTGCGGATAAGGGTTTTATTATTATTATTATTACTGGTAATGCATCATTAAATAGTGTTATTGTTCACCCATGAATCAGTGATGAAAATAGTACTCAAATTTCCGAGACGGGGTCCCACAGAGGAAACGTTCAATAAGTTACAACTTATTGGACTCACATAACACAAGAAAGCACCTCCCAGTAAAACACACAAATCACAAATAACACACGTAAGGGTAAAGACTGACCGGAGCATTTCGTTGTAACGTAACATGTTACGATGCGGGCATTCAGGCAGTCAGTACGGCGAGCCGAGCGCTCCATCCATAGTTTCGGATGCTTGCTGATGCCCGCTGTGAGCTATGTTACGACGAAATGCTCCAGTCAGTCTCCACCTTAAGGCGTTCAATTTGAAGTAAAAATTACCTGTATAATTAACCTTTTCCACTCTGAACATTTTTTCTCATAACTGATCAGCTACTCTGATCAACAAAATGCGACGTTTTTCTACCATTCAAGTATATATTTTGGTTCCCTAATTTTGGTACCCTCTGTCTGGCAATTCGTATGATTAATTAAGATTAACTGTATTTATCTGAAATATTTTTTGGTAGAATATACTTGGGTGATAGAGAAATCAGTGATTAAAGCTATACCTGCGCCGGGCCAGGCATTGTGGCCCACGGAGCTGCCTACTAGAATCATACGGGCCAGAATGTCTGGCCTACAGAGTGGTAAGAGTCAATGTTATTGCAGACAGCCGAGTGTGAAGCTTCCAGCAAGGCGACACAAAGCTTGGTGGAAAACAAGCTGAAGTTGCTGTCGCAAGTCAACGCTTTGAGGAGTCAGGGTGTCAAACTGGACTGCCAGGTGTCCAGTCTTACCTCCAAACTGCAGGTAGATATAGTCTCATCCTCACTGAAGGTTGGCAGTCGTTGTGTCAGTCTGCAGCCGCCCTGAGCAGCGTCCCAGTGCTGCAGCGGAGCCAGGATATACGCCTTCTTCCTGTGCTGCGTTTACCTTCCACGCCGCCTTGTAATATAATACCTATCACTCGCTATTTCTCTCCCCTCATACAACGGCCAGAGTACTCCACGCTGAAGGTTGGCAATCATCGTGTCAGTCTGCAGCCGCTCTGAGCAGCGCCCCAGTGCTGCAGCGGAACCAGAATATACGCGGAGTTGCCGAGCCAGGATATACGCCTTCTTCCTATGCTGCGTTTACCTTCCACGCCGCCTTGTAATATAATACCTCTTACTCGCTATTTGTCTCCCCTCATAAAATGCCTAAAGTACTCTTGCTTTCTTATGTTTACAGTTTTATATTATCCACTGACACTTCGTGATGGAATTGCATTTTGAATATATTATTAGATTAAAACCAATATTTTTAGCCTTTCCACTTTTTTTTATTTGACCAGCGACCGGGTTTCGTCGTTACCGACATCATCAGACTGGTACAAAAAAAAAAAACATTTTTAATATCATACAATACTTAAATTCACTCAAATTAAATTAATTTCTCAATAAAATTATATCAAATCATGGTTATCAACTCCTGCCTTGTTTTATATATAACATAACAATTTGTATAGCCTCCCACCAGTCTGATGATGTCGGTAACGACGAAACCCGGTCGCTGGTCAAATAAAAAAAAGTGGAAAAGCTAAAAATATTGGTTTTAATCTAATAATATATTATGTTGACAGTGTCTATAACTGATTTCTCTTCTCCCGTGAGTCATAAAACACCTTAGTTTTGAATTCTTGTAGTTGTTTGAAATATAAACATCAAAATTTGATGAAAAAAATACATAGTTGCATTCGGGCACGCGTTTCTATGGTCCAGTTAAATGGGATAGAAACAAAATAGAAAACACACATTGTTTGTGTTTAATTTCAAAACGCTTGTGAAGCGGTAAATGTATTTAAAAAAAATATAATAATGCAATCTGAAACATAATATTGAATCAATCTAATATTAAAATATTGAATATTGTCTCAATCCTGTGGATTGGTCTGCAGTAACAAATGACATCTCCTTCCCCTAGGATCATCAAGAAGCGTCTAGGCTTTTTTAAAATGAAAATAAAGTGACAGTGGGTGTCAAGAAGCATGCTGTCCGCCATGAGCAATGTTGATCTTGTATATATGTACTTGTGATGGAGAGTCTTTTTGAAAATAAAAAATTAATTGACAGTGGGTGTCAAGAAGCATGCTGTCCGCCATGAGCAATGTTGATCTTGTAAATACGTACCTATGACGGAGTCATTGCAGGCCAAGGAGTCGGAGCTGGCCGGCGAGCGCGAGGAGCGGTCGCGGCTGCAGCGCGAGGCGGAGAAGGCCAGGGCCGGCCAGGAGGCCTGGAGGGCCGCCGCCGGCAGGGAGCTCGGCGCGTTGCGCGACCAGCTCGCCCAGGCCAGGTCGGCGGAGAAGGTAACCCAACCCGTCCATCAGTATAATGCATCCGAGTCTTCTTCTTCTAGCACTTGTTCATAAGGCGTTGCATTGCATGTGTTAGTGAGATCTTCACTCTTCATCAATGTTTATTTGAAAATATATCCGATTTATTTATCCGTTTGAAATGGAATCCGTGGGTCCAAACAAATATTTCACACATATGAAAACCCGTATTATTCATCGATATTCTATTATTCAATTTATTATTAGATTAAAACCAATATTTTTAGCTTTTCCACTTTTTTAATAATACAGCGCAATTTTTTATAAAAAAGTGGAAAAGCTAAAAATATTGGTTTTAATCTAATAATAAATTAAAAATGCAATTCCATCACGAAGTGTCAGTGGATAATATAAATCTATTCTATTATTCATCGACATGCTATTTATTGATCATCATTCTTGTATTCATCGATATTCTAAACTTCATCGATACTCTAATAATCAATGACAGTATTCATCGATATGATAATATTCTATTATTATCGACACTATTATCCATTGATATTCTAAAAGTCATCAATATTCTATTTTACAATAACATTGATTTATTCAGTGCCATTCTAGATCCATCGGTGATACTATCCAATGGTCATCAGTATTCTAATATTCATAGATATTCTATTATTTATTGACATTCTATTATTCTTCGATATTCTAATATTCATCGACATTATTTATCGATAAGCTATTATTCATCGATATTTCAATATTCATTGCCAATTTATTATTCGTCGATATTAAATTTTTCATCGATATTCTAATATTCATCGATATTCAAATATTCATCGATATTCAATTATTCCTCGACATTCTCACCTTGCAGGAGGCGCGCGAGGAGGGCCGGCGCCGCTGCGCGCGGCTGGAGGCGGAGCTGGGCGCCGCCGGGCGGCAGGCCGGAGCCGCGGGGCGCGGGCTGCGGGCACACGCCGCGCTGGCGGACAACCTGCGCCGGCAGGCGGCGCTGCTGGCGTCCGGCCGCGAGGTAGGCACCATCGAGGGCCAGCTGGACGCGCTGCTGCGCTGGCAGCCGGCGCGCGACTGCTAGACCAGCGGTCACCGGCCATTATAATGACCTCCCCTCATCATACTTCCGTGCTACGTTATCACTGTTCAATGCTACGTCATCATACTTCCAAGCTGTCATCATTGTTCCATGTGACGTCATGGTTGTTCTCTCCTACGTCACATACTTCCATGATACGTGTGGTCATCAGCAGTACCCGACCTTTTAAGTGACCATCCGTCATCATACTTCCATGCTACGTGTGGTCACCATTGGTTCTAAACCTTTTTTGTGAAGGCCCCTCCCTACACAGGGATCCCCAACCTTTTTGGTGACCTCCCCTCACTGAGTACAGTGTCCCCCAACCTTTTTAGTGGCCTCACCTCACAGTGTACAGTGCAGTGGTTCCAAACTTTTCAACGCCTCGCACCGGTTGACGTTGATTGTTTATATTATAGATTGTTTTGATTTAATTGTAAAAATGCCTTTGAAATAAAATAGGGTTTTATATTTCAATTGTTTTATTTGGCAGTCACCCGGTGAAATAATGTTTTTGAGAGTAAGATACACACAGAAAAATAGTTAACATTTAAAATAAAATTGTTCCATGTGACGTCATCACAGCTCCATCTACGTCATCATTGTTACATGTGGCGTCATCAAAGTTCCATGCTACGTTATGATAGTTCCATGCTTCAATGTCAAATCAAAGTTCAATGATACGTCATATTAGTTCCAGCTACGTCATCATTGTTCCATCTACGTCATCATTTTTCCATGTGACGTCATCATTGTATTATCTACGTCATCATTGTTCCATGTGACGTCATCATAGTTTCATCTACGTCATCATTGTTCCATGTGACGTCATCATAGTTTCATCTATGTCATCATTGTTCCATGTGACGTCATCATAGTTTCATCTACGTCATCATTGTTCCATGTGACATCATCATAGTTTCATCTACATCATCATTGTTCCATGTGACGTCATCATAGTTTCATCTACGTCATCATTGTTCCATGTGACGTCATCATAGTTTCATCTACATCATCATTGTTCCATGTGACGTCATCATTTTTCCATGTGACGTCATCATAGTTTCATCTAAATCATCATTGTTCCATGTGACGTCATCATAGTTTCATCTACGTCATCATTTTTCCATGTGGCGTCATCATAGTTTCATCTAAATCATCATTGTTCCAACAATAAATAATAAATAAAATAACCAGACACGTATAAAACAATTTTTTTTAATGGAAAATAATTTACAATCATACTTATATTTAAAACAAAACATAGAACGTCTCATTGCAATCTATTATTTACATGGATATTTATTTCACCATCAAATCTTCAGTTTTACAAAAGATATACTAAAGTTACATTGAATAATTTGTCAACTACGTCTACCAAATTATATCTGACATGCGCTGTAGCGGGTTGCTGAGTTGAAGAGATGACCAGAAGATAGAGACGGGTGGAGACTGACCGTGAAAGAGGCAAACCAATCATCACACAGATAGTGAGTGATCCGCAAAGAAGAAGAAAGAATGCTAAAAAAATCTACAATATCCACAGTCAATGATTGATTCCATTCCTTGAGTTATTTATTGAAAATCATTGATAATAATGGATTTTTGTTAGTATGTAATGGCGGAGTCCTGGTTCCAACCCTAATGTACGGAAGTGTAGCATGGAATTGGCAAAAGAAGGATGAAAGTAGACTGGATGCAGGCAAAATGCGATCTCTCAGTGCGGCAAAATCATATATTGCTCACTCCTTTCAACAACGTCATAAATCAAAAAACTTGATTTTTCAGGAGAACGTTTTTAAAGTTTAAAAACATAATACAATGTATTAAAAATAAATATCAAGCCACTTATTGAACTTTTTACTGTGCAACAGATCTTTTTAGGTAATACCCGAAGGTTTTTACTCCATTTGAAATATATTAAGTATATTTAAAAAAATAATTAAACAATACCTTTTCTTCAAAATGCAAAAACAACACTTTCTGCCCTGTAGTGGGTAAATATTAAGTGTAAAATATGCCGGTTTTGCTTGGATATAGTACATTTTCTGGGCATTCCAAAAAACATGCACAACTGAAAATTGACAATTTTTGATTTATGACGTTCTTGAAAGGAGTGAGCGATATGGTAGATGTTCCAATGGTGATATAAGGAACGAATGCAAGGCTGAGATGAGCATTATCGATAAAATGAAGAAAGGTGTGTTCGAAAGAGTGAAGAAAGAAAGAAAACAAATGTGGCCAATGTGTTTGGTAATAGGAGCAGACGAAGACCGAGGAAAACTTGGCATGATCAGGTATTTTAAATACTTGGATGTGGTCGCATCAGGAGTCGGTATAATCGGCGGTATGTATGAGGAGACGCTCGAATGTGGAAGAATTGGCAAAGATCGTTTGCAAAGATAGATAGGTGTGGCATTCTATTCTCTCTCTCTACCCCTGCGGAGAAGCTGGGTGATGGTTAGTGTAGTTATTATTCAAGTTTCATTTTACAAATATGTATATCTTTTGTAAGTAACGAATTCAAAGTGAAATAACTCAAAATATCACAACACCCATTAAAAATAAAAATAAAATCTATACATGTTTTCTTTAACTCTTGCCTTCCCCTGCGGAAAGCGGCGTGATTGTAAGTCGGCTGGTTTACGAAACCAGCTTATTTCACGACTCGACCGCACGGATACAAAACACTGCCGGCTGCTGAGGAGGGGCCTCAGGCGGACGGCAATGAAAATTGCCCTAAGTAAAAGTCTTGCTCAGATACGAAATCGTATCCAATCAGTCTATGTGTTGCGTTTGGTAGATTCCCGCTACGGATATTCCACGCTCCAGAATCCGCCACACCTGGAACAAAGTCAAGGGTACACAAATGCGTCTGCAACCATATATCGCTCACTCCTTTCAAGAACGTCATAAATAAAAAATCGTCAATTTTCAGTTGTGCATGTTTTCGGAATGCCCAGAAAATGTACTATATTCCAGCAAAAGAGGCATATTTTTAACTCAATATTTACCCGCTACAGGGCAGAAAGTGTTGTTTTTGCATTTTGAAGAAAAGGTATTGTTCAATTATTTTTTTAAATATACTAAATATTTTTCAAATGGAGAAAAAACCTTCAGGTTTCACCTAAAAAGATCTGTTGCACAGTAAAAAGTTCAATAAGTGGCTTGGTATTAATTTTTAATACATTGTATTATATTATTAAACTTTAAAAACATTCTCCTGAAAAATCTAGTTTTTTATTTAGGACGTTCTTGAAAGGAGTGAGCGATAAGTGTTGTGATTGTTAGAGAAAATAAATGATTGGGTTTTGTGCCTCTCAGAACGGGAACAGGTGTTATCATTTCAACATGGATGAAGAAGAATATGAAAGTCTAGGTATTGACAGGGCTTACGGCCTGACATAGCTTGGTTCATATGTATTATTTTTTGACATCTCATCAAAGATGAAGAAGTATATGGAAGTCTGGGCATTTACGGGGCTGACGACCGTCATAGGCTGGTTTAAGTGATCACTTTACACACGTGTAACATTCACCAATTCTACCCATTAATGACAACCACACTACTCGAATTCTTGGAAGTTCTAAATATATGAACCAATTTAGAAATCTTGTTCTTGAATCACTAGAACTTCACTAGAGACATCTATTGGTGAGATGTAAAGAAGCTTTTTACTAAGCAGAAACTCTTATATTAGTATGTGAGGTCCATATTCTTATTCATCTTTGATGAGATGTCAAAAAATAATATGAAAATAACTCCTGTAATTGGAGATAATCCAGATTTTGTGAACAAGTATTTGGACACACTCAAAATGTTGTAAATAAGGGTTTGAAATAATGAAATTTTGGAATAGGGAATGCTTTTATTGAGCAAAGACTTTCTGTTTGTATGCAAGTCCGATGAGGGTTTGTAGGGGAAGATATACCTGCAGGCGGAGATCCACCTCTGGTCCCAGGCGCGCACGGCCGTGCTGCGCTGCAGCGGCTGCCGGGAGGAGGCCGCGCCGCAGCGACCGCATCGCTTGAGCCACAGCGGCCGGCTGCCGAGGTGCAGGTGCCTGTGGGGGGCGGACGGAGCTGTTACAGAACCGACAGTGGACTGGATGATTTTAATGGTGACATATTGCTCACTCCTTTCAAGAACGTCATAGTTAAAAAAAACTTGATTTTTCAGGAGAACGTTTTTAAAGTTTAAACATATAATACAATGTATTAAAAATAAATATCAAGCCACTTATTGAACTTTTTACAGTGCAACTGATCTTTTCAGGTAAAACCTGAAAGTTTTTTTCTTCATTTGAAAAATATTTTGTATATTTAAAAAAATAATCAAACAATACCTTTTCTTCAAAATTCAAAAACAATATTTTCTGCCCTGTAGCGGGTAAATATTATGTTAAAAATATGCCTCTTTTGCTGGGATATAGTGCATTTTCTGGGCATTCCAAAAACATGCACAACTGAAAATTTACAATTTTTGATTTATGACGTTCTTGAAAGGAGTGAGCGATATATTGTGATGATGAAATGTGACCTGATGGAGTCCATGCAGGAGTCTGATGTGATGCTCCCCTCCAGCGGAGGGATGTCAGGAATGTACTTCAGGGATTCCGGCTCTACTCCGAACTCCAGCTGAAAATGGAATATTTGCAATAAAAACTAATAAACAGCGTATCCAAAATTTTCCAGTGTATACATTTTTCAGCGTATACATATTTTCACTGTATACATCTTGTATATTTTTTTTTGCATATACATATTCACCGTATACATTTGTAAGCGTAAACATGTTTTTAGCACATATAAATATTAAACCTACAAATTTATACATTTATACATTTTTCTGCGTAAACATTTTTAAACGTAAATATTTTTAAGCATATACATTTTTCGTGTATACATTTATTTGGCATATAAAAACGTTTTTTCTTCCAAATAATACATTTTGTATTCTTTGTATACATTTTTCAAAATTTACATTTTTTAGTGTATACATTTTTCAGCATATAGAAATGTTTGACAAACCAATTTATAGATTTTTATTTTCTTGTATATTTTTCAATGCATACATTTTTCAGCATAAACATTGTGTCAGCATATATAAATGTTAGACCTACCAATTTGATTTTTGCTAGATTTTTCAGCGTAAATATTTTTCAGCGTAAATATTTTTCAACGCATACATTTTTCAACGTATACATTTTTTCAGCATATTTCAGCATGGTCAAACAAATGTTCGACCTACCAATTAGAGCATCTTTCGTTTTTTGCATACATTTTTCGGCGTAAACATATTCCAACGTAAACGTACCAAGAGCGGCAGGTTCTGGTAGTTGAGCGCCGGCGTCAGGATGCAGGTGCGCGGCAGGGACTCGTTGATCTGCGGGATCAGCACCTGCGAGGGCAGCATGCCGCATTCGTCTGGAAGCAGAGACATGGTACACTGGCCGTCCGGTCGGGTGCCTAGTGCGCCCCGTGAGCCTGGCGAGCCTCCCCTTACTCACCGAGCAGCTTGTCGTCGGGCTCGCCGCACTGCTGCAGGCGCGTGACGAGCCGGTAGAGCAGCAGCAGCACGTCCACGCCCTCGGTGGACTTGGTGAACACGGGCAGGCAGTGCGGGCGCTGCACGCCCCACACGCGCACTACCACGAACAGCTCGCGGAGCGTGCTCAGCGCCGCCGGGTCGCGCAGCAGCTCGTACTAAGCAAACACGCAATCGCAACAAGTCAATATCACAGGCTATCATGTCCACATCACAGGTAAGAAGTATCACTGGTGACCTAATTGCAATAATGAGTGTAACCCGTGACCTGATCCCAATAATGGGCGTCACTTGTGACCTTAAGATAATGAGCGCTATTTATGATCTTGAGGTTGTGATGAGTGTCCTTGTTTAAGTATAATGTGAATAGCACTAATATGTCCTAACAGCAGTATTACGGTGTTTGAAAATGATGCGGAACGCATCAAAACACGTGTCACAGTGGATTTTAAGAAATAGTGGTCTTTACTAAGTAAAACATCAATTAAAAACGGATAGATTTTACCACAAAGTGACTGCCGAATCGATTAATGAAATTCTTTTCATTTATTTATAATTACCATATACATTACATTGTCCGCCTCCGTAGTGTAATGGTCAGCACGCTCAGCTACAACGGTACCTCCAGAACGCTGGAGGTCCCGGGTTCGATTCCAAAGGGGGGTAAAATAAATATAAGTGATTTTTTCACTGTCATATTTATTCAATATTACCCTGGACTGGTACCTAAAGCGGAGGGCTGATCACCTTTCCTTCATGTGTAAACCATCAAGATAACACTGCGTTTATATGACGCAGTGCCCTATGCACCATTGGGGTGCGGATAAGGGTTTTATTATTATATTATTATATACATTAAAAACTAAAATTTATACCCATTGACAAAAAAATCACAAATAAGCAAGAATACTCTTGTTAAAGATGTAGAAGAATCCCACTTCAGAATACTCCTTCAGACACATGGAACAGATCAATATCTAATGGCTGTGATGACAGTGTCACCGGTGACCTAACGACAGTGTCACTGACCCCCTGCGAGGAAGCGCTGGTGGGGAGCCGGGCCATGGCCGCCAACGCCACCTCCACGGCCCACTGGATGAGCTGCTGTGCCGACTGCAGGGTGGACGGCTCCACGGCAAACTCCTTGGCCTCCAGGTGTATGAGGGCCTTGTCTATATCAGCTACAGGGGTCGGCTGCTCCGATATCAGGGCTGTAAGTCAACGAAACATGCATTCTGGTGATTGGAAAGACTTGGAAAAAAGAGAATTTGCGGCAATATTGATTTCAAGTATTTTGAGTATTTGAGGTGTTCTGTGTCACTAGATGAGGTTAGGATATTGTCTTCTTCTTCTCCGTCTTATTCCTCATTGCTGAGGGTTGTGACCCTTGCAGAAGCAATGACTCTTCTCCAGTTATCCCTTGCCTGCCCTGTTTTTGGTCAATGGGTCAGGTCCGGAAAGATAATAGAGATGATTATTGGTCAATAGATCCGACTATCGAAACTCCGATATTCTCCAAGATAATGAGTCGTGATAGATTTAGGCAGATATGGCAGGCATGGCATTTTTCCAACAATGAAGATAACGTGGACAGTACTGATCGCCTTACGAAAATAAGGCCAATATTGACATATCTCACAGCCAAGTTTAAAAATGTTTACAGTCCTCATAGAGAGCTTTCTCTCGACAAAAGTATAATACCATGGCGTGGAAGACTCTCCTTTAAAGTTTATAATGCTTCCAAAATTATAAAATATGGGATTCTTGTACGCGTGGTCAGTGAAGCTACTTCAGGCTATATTTGTAACATGGAAATATACAGTGGACAAGGGAGACCATTATTAGATACCATGACTTTACTTTTGAATCCGTATTTAAATTTATGGCATCATGTTTATATGGACAATTATTATAATAGTGTACAAACCAGCGAAATCTTCCTTCAACATAAAATTAGAACCTGTGGAACAATAAGAATGAATAGAGGTCTGCCCGATTCTTTGAAGAAAACAAACTTACGCAAAGGTCAATCATTATAATAGATTTATATTATCCACTGACACTTCGTGATGGAATTGCATTTTTAATTTATTATTAGATTAAAACCAATATTTTTAGCTTTTCCACTTTTTTATTTGACCAGCGACCGGGTTTCGTCGTTACCGACATGATGATGTCGGTAACCCAGTCTGATGAGACTGGGTCACCAGTCTGATGATGTCGGTAACGACGAAACCCGGTCGCTGGTCAAATAAAAAAGTGGAAAAGCTAAAAATATTGGTTTTAATCTAATAATAAAAAAAAAAGTCAATCATTATTTCGCCGAAAAAACCATGTTCTTTTGCAAGTTTGGCAGTCAAAAAGAGGAGTGCGAATGATTTCTACAATTCATTCAGCAAACATTCTAGAAAGCCACAACATTGATTGGGCCACAAAAGAACGGATCTGGAAACCTCAGTGCGTGATTGAATATAATAAATTCATGAAAGGGGTTGATCGTGCGGACCAATATTTGTCATATTATTCTATATTGAGGAGAACTAAAAAATGGACAAAACGAGTTGTTATGTTTTTATTAAACTCAGCTCTATTTAATGCTTTTAGAGTTTATAAGTCACTGAATAGGCGTAAAATAAGATACAAATCTTTTTTGCACAATGTTGCACAACACTGGATATCTGACAGCATTCCTGAACATTCAGCAGCAGATGAGCAAGAATCGGGACCATCCACCTCTCAGACTACAAGAAGAACCCGGAATATTGACCCCCCTGGAAGACTATCCATGGATTTGAGGAAACATTGTTTACAAAAAATAGTGACATCCGGAAGAAAGAAAAACCCTCAGCGGCAATGTCGTGTTTGCGCGACTCATAAAAAAAAAGTTTAACGTGCTATATGTGCAAGTTTTGTTCTATTCCTCTTCATAGGGGTGAATGTTTTGAGAAATATCACACTCTGACTCGATATTAAATTTATTTAAAAGGATTTTCAAAATTAATTAATGTTGTAATTTTAAAAACTATGAAAGAATGATTTTTTTTTTTTTGATATTTAAATATACAATTTTCCAACGTCAATTTGTGTGTCTAACAATGAATTTACACGGTACTGGCTATGGTAAGTATCACACAAAATTTTTTAAGGCAAAATACTCATTACTTTTACAGATATAGCGATTTTAAAAAAATACACATTATTTCCGCAACACCCTTATTTTCGCCCGCCCCTACGTGGGGCGGGCGAAAATAAGGGTGTTACACTATCTGCGGGTGGATTCGCGCGCTAACTACTACGTTAGTTAGCGCGCGAATCCACCCGCAGATAGTGTGTTAATACCTTCCAGCATTGAAAGGGTTAAGCATCAATCGACCCAACGGGTAGAAATACCTTGGATCAACTTATTTCCTCTGATAGCGAGTGTTTTTGCCAAGAATTTTCACTCATGAATTACATGAAATTAAAGTAACTTTAAACATGAGTAAATCCACTCACGAGTAGGCATAGGCGTTGAAACTTATAAAGTTGAAGCCTGAGTAGGGACATGATAAACAGTGTTGCATAAGCCGTTGCTAGATTTCAGAGTCACTTGGACGTTAGGTAATTAAAAAAAAATAAAAAATTTACTCTGCTTCACTTTGCTTGCATCATTCGCTAAATTCCTGTTCAGGGTTTGCAAATGGAGGTTGATCACACGCTCCGGAAGACCATAATTTGAAGACGTTACCTGCGAGGCTTTCGGCCGGTCCCTTGTCGTGAGAGGCGAGGTCGGAAGGCCGCAGGAGACTCTTGAAGGCCGTGGCGATGGAGTGCAGCATCAGCAGGGAGGTGAGATCGGAAGCCCGGGACTGCCCCAAAGCCGTCATTCTGCAAGTCAATACGAGAATTTATTAAATTTTATTTATTCATTTAACACACTATCTGCTGGCGGATTCGCGCTCATAATAGAGATAAACATCTCTGGAAAGAAGTGATAACATTTAACCATACTGTATACATGGATATGAGATCAAAAGATGCCGCAAAAGTCATGCATAAAAATAACTCACACGCAATTTACGATGAGTCGAGTGAAAAGGTAAAATTACCCTTCCCGCCCAACACCACCAGTCGAGTGTTACGTTTTTAAGTACAACATAATACAATTTCTAAACATTGATACATATGGCAAACTTATAGTTTCAGATTCGCTGTGCCTCTCTTTTTTTTTGACATCTCAACATAGATGAAGAAGAATAAAGAAGTCTAGGCATTTAGGGGCTTGAGACCGTCATGGGCTTGTGGTTTAAGTGATCACTTTGCACGCGTGTAACATTCACCAATTCTACCCATGATTGACACCCACACTAGGTACTTAAATTTTCGGAACTCCTAGATATGTATATTGATCGATCTCATTACACAGTACACATGAGTTCACAACACCCATCTATGTTGGATTGAGAAAGATTTTATTTAGCAGAGACCCTTTTATTTGGATGTAGGCAAGATCCGAATCTTGGATTATGTTGCATGTGTGTAAAGTGTAGTGGTTAGCGCGCTAGGCTACCACGTTGGAGGTCCCAGGTTCGATTCCCAAGAGGGTCAAAATAAATAATAGTGATTTTTCAGTCTAATATTTATTTAATATGACCCTGGACTGGTACCTGAAGCGGAAGGCTGATCACCTTTCCTTCGTGTTTTTAACGATCAAGATAACATTGCTTCTATACGATGCAGTGCCCTATGCACCGTTGGGGTGCGGATAAGGGTTAGAAGAAGAAGTGTAAAGTGACCACTTAACCAGTCTATGACAGGTCATAAGCCCTGTAAATATGTGGACTTCCATATTCTTCATCTATTTTGAGATTTCAAAATGTAAAAATAGCTCCTAAGTGGAGAAAACCCTGATTTGTGAACAAGTATTTGGACACACTCAAAACGTTGTGAGCAATACAGATGTTCAGCACGGCCCAAAACGGTGAACGTTGCAGTGCGTAGAGTGATCACTTGACCCAGCCCTGTGAACGCCCAGACTTGTGTATTTCATTTGTATAAATAGATGCTTCGTCTCTGTTGAGACATCTGACATACCTCGACAAGCCGGCTCTGAGGGTCAGCCATTTGGTATAGTGGTACTGTTGCCAGACCGGGGACTGTCGCAAAAAGTTATCGGTGAATCTGAAAAAAAAACAACTTAATTAATACAATGAAAAAATCATATCTCGAACAATTTATTCTAACTCACGCTGGGTTGTTCACTTTACGGATGATATCCGCCAAACTTATTAGTTTTTTTTTTATATTTATTTATTGACTTGGCGTTCAATTTGTAGAACTCCATTTTAATTTATGTATTAATTTTAAATCAAACACAGATTTTTTGAGTCTACTAAGTTGTATTTTATTAACAAAAAACACATAAAAAATTATACTGTGACAATTGTTTCGCCTTGTTAGGGTATTATCAAACGAATGTGAAGATCAAATGGACTACGGTCCTTATGTAGCTATACAATTCTAAGTGACAGTTTTAAGACGTGCAGCAATAATTTATGGGAGACAACAGTAGCTAATGGGGGATGTAGGTATGTACCCTTATATTTGTTTTCTGGGAAAGGAAGAATTTATTGACATGGCCATATTTTAGAGATTTTAATACAATTGTTGGTAATATTATTTTTAAGAATTTTTATATGTAGATGTAATTATTAGTTTATCAGTAACACATCATGCAAGCGTTTACATAGAGAGATGGTGTACAGTAATAGTCTATTTAAATATATTTAGCAGTAGTGAAGACCTAAGGTTAGTTTGTTCATTAAGTAGTGGGGGATGTAGGTATGTACCCTTATATAAACAATTGTCACAGTATAATTTTTTATGTGTTTTTTGTTAATAAAATACAACTTAGTAGACTCAAAAAATCTGTGTTTGATTTAAAATTAATACATAAACTTATTAGTGCTAGAAATTCGGACTTTAAAGATTCAAACAAATGTCTGAATGAAATACCTGGGAGTATCTCTCTGGAAGGGACGCATATTATCAATATGTACGTATAATCCAAGTTTCTCATACAGACGTGACATACCGATGCACATAATATTTCTCAAATTAATATGCTTACTAATAATTGCATTAGAGTGTGGTTTCTAGTTGAATACCAATTTAATTTATCAAAAGGGAAGCAAGATGAAAGCGGATTACTTTTAACACAAATTTATTCAGTTTTATAAAAATTACAATCAAGAAATACTTAAGAATAATCGCGTGATTCTAATATGAGAACAGTTGAAATACGTGTCGATCGGAGGACGGGCGGCGACGAAGTGTGACGAGCTAGTTTCCGCTCGTTGCGGGCTCCGTAGGGTGTTCGTTATTTCACTCGATTTGAGTTGCCATAGTAGATGTGTGGGTTGCCACAAGAGCCACGATTAAACTTTCCGCATGTAAACTAAACATAGCCAAAATTATTTAAGTATTCTCGTGATACGTATAAATACTTTACTAAAATATCAAATAGGTTTCGTAAGTAGATTTATTTTATTAAATATTTGAAAAGCTATTTAGAAATATTACAAGTAAAATAACAAAGACTGCCTTTACCTTTTCTTAATAATTAATATTGTAAGTTAAAAAATAAACTTTTTCTTCTAATAATAAATATATATTTTATTGTTTATTATTGAAATGCTTTATTTTATGTTTTTCACTCCTTTCAAGAACGTCATATATCAAAAATTCATCAATTTTCAGTTGTGCATGTTTTCGGAATGCCCAGAAAATGTACTATATCCCAGCAAAGCGGCATATTTTTAACTTAATATTTACCCGCTACAGGGCAGAAAGTGTTGTTTTTGCATTTTGAAGGAAATGTATTGTTTAATTATTTTTTTAATATACTTAATATTTTTCAAATGGAGAAAAAACATTGAGGTTTTACCTAAAAAGATCTGTTGCACAGTTAAAAGTTCAATAAGTGGCTAGACATTTATTTTTAATACATTTTATTATATTCTTTTGAAAAATCAAATTTTTTCATATACGACGTTGTTGAAAGGAGTGAGTGATATCGCTCACTCCTTTCAAGAACGTCATAAATCAAAATACTTGATTTTTCAGGACAATGTTTTTAAAGTTTAAAAATATAGTACAATGTATTAAAAATAAATATCAAGCCACTTATTGAACTTTTTACTGCGCAACAGATCTTTTTAGGTAAAACCTGAAGTCTTTTTCTCCATTTGAAAAATATTTAGTATTTTTAAAAAAATAATTAAACATTACCTTTTCTTCGAAATGCAAAAACAACACTTTCTGCCCTGTAGCGGGTAAATATCATGTTAAAAATATGCCACTTTTGCTGGGATATAGCACATTTTCTGGGCATTCCGAAAACACGCACAACTGAAAATCGACGATTTTTGATTTATGACGTTCTTGAAAGGAGTGAGCGATATGTCAGCCAGCTGGTTAATTTGATCTTACTCCAAACTGAGTTGTGTTTATCAGATCCACATGTATTTTATCATGTCCTCGAGTATTATAATTATCTTATATATATGAGAGTTATATGTGACATGTCACATATAATGCAATATAAACAGTGGCTCACCTTTCATAGACTAATTCGACACTGGACGGTTTCATGGACAGCATTATGTCTATGGGATCGTATCCGGTGACCATAGAGTACTCCAGAAGCGTAGAGGCGTGCGAGATTGCCATCTGAGTGCCTGGAATATTCAAACACCATTGTAATTATAGAAAATCGTCGTATAAAACAATTAAAAATGAAGATATTAGAAGGGAATGTAGGGCTGAACTAGGGATAGTTAAAAAGTCATTAATTGATTCGGCAGTCACTTTGTGGTAAAGGTACTTTTTGCTTATTTGCATGTTTAACCTCGTAATGCCGTTTAATTTTATACATTTTCAAGATAGAAACAGAATCATTGCACATCGGGCATGTCGGCTTTGTTTTAAAGTCCACGAAAAAATAGTTTATAGTCCATCTGTCTTAAAAACTTCTCGGTTCTTCTGTTACTCTTCTCTTCTTTAGTTCGACGTCTTTACTACTTGACGCCATTATGGGTCTTGAAATTGTCAGGATGGTGAAATACTCCCATATATATACTCCCAGAAATACTACAATTAACCGCATTATGGATACTTATAATAAAATGTTTAATGACGTAGATATATTTGGGAAAAGCACTAATTCCATAAAAAATGACATAAGCAGGAAATTAGGTGAATGATTGATCGTTGCCGTTTGTTCAACAAGCCAACTGTTTATTATCCCTGTTTGTTGGATGATTTATGTTGACGTGGAATAGGTACTACACACACACACACACACACACACACACACACACACACACACACATACACACACACACACACAAACACACAAACACACAAACACACAAACACACAAACACACAAACACACAAACACACAAACACACAAACACACAAACACACAAACACACAAACACACAAACACACAAACACACAAACACAAACACAAACACAAACACACACACACACATACACTCACCCCAACCAACATAAGAATAGCATTATCGAAGGATTTTTTTAATTGGCCATAGTTACGTTAATTAATGTTGTATAATATATTGTTTTGGCTGTAAAAATCCCAAATAAAATAAAATAAAATATATGGGATGTGACACGCACTACGCACGATGGAATGTTCTTTTGGTGGTTTTGTGTACCCTTAAAGAAAAAAATGTGTGACTTGCTCCGCGGGCCGCCATCAGACACCCGGCGGGCCGCAAGTAGACACCCGAAGGGCCGCAAGTAGACGCCCGAAGGCCGCGGGTTGGCCACCCTTGGTTTAAGCTTTAGATATTTTAATAAAACGAAAAACGGATATCCGTATACGTGATCAAATTTTACTGCATCCGGTGTGTTATGGGGCGTATCCCAAAATGTCTCTGCTCCTAAGAGCTATAATAGTATGTAGTAGTGTGGATTGTTTGTTTACCGCTACACTACCATTAGTATTATACAAATCGCTCACGCCTTTCAACAATGTCATATATCAAAAATCGACAATTTTCAGTTGTGCATATTTTAAGAATGCCCAAAAAATGTACTATATCCCAGCAAAAGCGGCATATTTTCAACTTAATATTTACCCGCTACAGGGCAGAAAGTGTTGTTTTTGCATTTTGAAGAAAATGTATTGTTTAATTATTTTTTAAATATAGTAAATATTTTTCGAATGGAGAGTGAAAAACATTCAGGTTTCACCTAAAAATATCTGTTGCACAATAAGAAGTTCAATAAGTGGCTTGATATTTATTTTCAATACATTCTATTATATTTTTAAATTAAAAAAACCATCTCCTGAGAAATCAAGTTTTTTGATATATGACGTTGTTGAAAGGAGTGAGCGATATATGAACGAGGGTTGAGTTGACTTGTCTATTGTGATTGAATTGAATTCATAGTATGGTTGATTGACTGTATCGCAAGTAGCCTATGATGAGTTCTCACCGGTGTCCGTGGCGGGCTGCGGGAGGCGGTACAGGTAGAGGTGCGAGGCGCTGTCCACCACCAGCAGCACGCCCCCGAGCCAGGAGGCGTCGCAGCCCGAGATCCAGGCCCCCACCTGCTGCAGCGTCGGCGGCTGGCACTGCAAACCACACCGTGAGTCACCAGCGCGTAAAGCACACAATCCCGCGCACAAGAATGTACGACCAACGCGCGACTTGCCGCCTTCTACTGTTTTGTTTTATGTAATTTTATATTTCGGTAGTGTAAAGGCAAAGGGGTATGTCTATCTCAGACCAAATTATACTTATTATTACTTATAACCTTTATCCGCACCTAATGGTGCATAGGGCACTGCATCAAATTGACGCAGTGTTATCTTGATCATTACTTACAAGAAGGCAAGGTGATCACTCTTGCGCTTCAGGAACCAGTCCAGGGTAATATTAAATGAATATTACAGTGTTAAATCACTAATATTTATTTTCACCCTCCCCCTGGGAATGGAACCCGGGACCTCCAGCACGGTAGCTAAACATGCTGACCATTACACCACGGAGGCGGACAGGAAAGATTTTTTAGGAGGAAATTTTACAGGAGAGTAAAAACAAACTTGTGAAATTGAATACTTTGTTTGGATGGCATTTGTACATATCTTAATAAAACTGAATAAGTATTGCCACTACAGCTATATCCTTTTGCTGGATTATGGAATACACTATTTTAGACATTTTGTGGAACAAACTAAGAAAACGAAAAATTTGACAGATATACCCGTTTGACTTCAAGTTGTGTGAAGCGAAACTCAGTGTGCGAGTCACGTTATAGGCCAACAAAAAGTTCATAGTGCATAGCGTTTGTCATATGAGGCGTCACTGTAGTATGTATTGTAGAACACAATTTCTTTTTTTTAATTTTCATGAATAAAATTGAATATACAACATTTTGAGTGTGTCCAAATACTTGTTCACAAAGTCTGGATTATCGCCAGCCCCGTAAATGCCCAGACTTCCATATTCTTCATGATGAGATGTCAAAAAATAAAATGAAACTTGAAAAGTTTATAAAATGAAATAAATTTGTAAAAACCACTTTTTTATTATTTTACGATTATTATTATTTTGTTTTTATTTTAGAATTTTTACTACTGATTTATGTGTGTTTCTACGGTTTCATTTTGATTGTAAATTTATGTGTATGTGTGTTTCTACTGTTTCATTTTGATTGTATATTTATGTGTGTGGGTATGTGTGTAGTAACAGCACGCTCGGCTACCGTTCTGGAGGTCCCGGGTTCGATTCCCAGGGGGGTTCAAATAAATATAAAGTGATTTTTTCACTGTAATATATTTATTCAATATTACCCTGGACTGGTACCTGAAGCGGAGGGCTGATCACCTTTCCTTCGTGTGTTAACAATCAAGATAGTACTGCGTTTATATGATGCAGTGCCCTATGCACCACCGGGGTGACTTTGAAGTTCATTGACTTCAAGTTGTGTGAAGCGAAACAAGGTATGTGAGTTACGTTCATAGTGCATAGCGTTAGTCATATGAGGCGTCACTGTAGTAAGTATTGTAGAACACAAATAAAAAATCTTAAATTTTCACAAATAAAATAGAATATACAACATTTTGAGTGTGTCCAAATACTTGTTCACAAAATCCGAATTGTCGTCAGCCCCGTAAATGCCCAGACTTCCATATTCTTCTTCATCTTTGATGAGATGTCAAAAAATTAAATGAAAATTGAAAACTTCATAAAATGAAATAACTTTGTTAGAACCATTTTTTTTAAAATTATATTTATTTTAGGATTATTATTATTATATTTTTATTTTAGAATTTTTACGGATTGTGTGGAAGTTTTTTTGGTGAGAGTATTTTAATATTTTTGAATTAATATAAACCCTGATGATGACAAGGTTCTTGTTGAAACCGGTAGGTTAAATTGTAATAAAAAAGTGGTTATAACAATGTCCGCCTCCGTGGTGTAATGGTCAGTGTGTTTAGCTACCGTGCTGGAGGTCCCGGGTTCGATTCCCAGGTGGGGGTGAAAATAAATATTAGTGATTTTACACTGTAATATTTATTTAATATTACCCTGGACTGGTTGCTGAAGCGCAAGAGTGATCACCTTGCCTTCTTGTAAGTAATGATTAAGATAACACTGAGTCAATTCGATGCAGTGTCCTATGAACCATTGGGTGCGGATAAGGTTTATAAGTAATAAGTATAATAACAAAGTTATTTCAATTTATAAAGTTTATAAAATGTGCCACAAAGTATCTGCGGAAAACATTCGAGAAATGAAAATTGAATATTACCATCAGAGGCCTAGGGCTGCCGGGGCCCCCGTGTAGCGGACTGTACTTGAGCTGTTTAGGGGGCGTAGCTCCGCCCACCAAGGTGCCCTCCGACTGGTTCCAGACTTGCGCCAGGGAGGCCGAAAACGCCTGAAATATTTTAAAACTAACTATCACGAAACATATCTATCGCACATCGTTTTAGCTTGAGGGATAAAATAAAAAATGAAGATACCAGGAAAAGACTCAAAGCAGAGGATTCAATTTCAATTTATTCAACAAAAAATCAATATATACATATCAAACAATATTCAAGGCGTATATATTGAAAGTAAGCAAGAAGACTTAAAGGTGTAGAAGAATCCCGTTTCGGAAAACCCCTTCGGACACATGGCACAGATCAATATCCGGCGTGATATTGTTCAACATAGCGGTAGCTCTTCCTACAGGCATAACCATCGGCAGGTTGGTCCTGTGTATAGGAATGTGAAACAATCTATGTCGACGCTGTCTTAGGTAACTATCGGGAACATGCAGACCAATGTTCCGGATAATTTCAGGATTATCCATCATACCGCGCAACAATCGATAGAAAAAAAGAAAGGATATGATGGATCGCGTGGCCAAACTCAAATGGCCGTGGGCAGGACATATCGCTAACTCCTTTCAAGAACGTCATAAATCAAAAAACTTGATTTTTCAAGAGAATGTTTTTAAAGTTGAAAAATATAATACAATGTATTAACAATACATTGTATTATATTGTCCGCCTCCGTAGTGTAATGGTCAGCATGCTCGGCTACCGTTCTGGAGGTCCCGGGTTCGATTCCCAGGGGGGTTTAATAAATATAAGTGATTTTTTCACTCTAATATTTATTCAATATTACACTGAACTGGTACCTGAAGTGGAGGGCTGATCACCTTTCCTTCATGTGTAATCGATCGAGATAACACTGCGTTTATATGAAGCAGTGCCCTATGCACCATTGGGGTGTGGTAAGGGTTTTATTATTATTATTAACAATAAATATGAAGCCACTGATTGAACTTTTTACTGTGCATCAGATCTTTTTAGGTAAATCCTGAAGGTTCTTTCTACGTTTGAAAAATAAAAAATATATTTAAAAAAATAATTAAAAAATACCTTTTCTTCAAAACGCAAAAACAACACGTATGATACAGAGGCTCAAAGAATAGCGAGAAAACTTGCTATTTCTCTATTGCCGGCCTGCTGGGCGCGGCCAAGAATGCGAGATATCTCGCTCTTGGCACAGAAGCGGTTAAAAAATCACCCACCAGAAAGCCACAAGAGAAGCGGTGTCCGCAGGTACCTGTTTGAGGGTGTCCCTGTGCAGGCAGTGCACCGTGTTGTCGTTGAGGGTCAGGAAGACGTAGGGCAGCGCGGGGGCCAGCAGCGCGGAGCTGGAGATCTGCAGCTTGCTGCAGGACACGCTCACCACCTGCGCCGACGGGCTGCGGTAGCTGGCCTGGTGCTGCCAGAGCTGCAAGACGACTACATTCATACACACGCACGCGCACAGTTATACAGAGTGTGGATTGGTGTTTCAATTCAATTCAATTTATTTATTTATGTCCGCCTCCGTAGTGTAATGGTCAGCATGCTCGGCTACCGTTCTGGAGGTCCCGGGTTCGATTCCCAGGGGAGTTTAATAAATATAAGTGATTTTTTCACTCTAATATTTATTCAATATTACACTGGACTGGTACCTGAAGTGGAGGGCTGATCACCTTTCCTTCATGTGTAAACGATCGAGATAACACTGCTTTTATATGAAGCAGTGCCCTATGCACCATTGGGGTGCGGTAAGGGATTTATTATTTATTAATATACACATTACAGACTTAAATTGAATCGTATACATTAACAGAAATAGAAAATAAGTTAGAATACTATAGCTAAAGGTGTAGAAGAATCTCGCTTCGGAAAACTCCTTCAGACACATGGAACCGATCAGTATCCAATGACATTATTATATTCTTGAATTAACAATAAATATGGGAGTCGAAGACTGCAATATGTCGTTCCGAACATTTTTAATTTGTTGCCGACGGATGTTAGAGGTCAAAATAAAATATGGAACAAAGGCAAAATAAAGGAATGGGTAAATGATCAAGAGTTAATTTTATGAAAATTGTAAAATGTTTATATTCTTAATTTTTTTTCTCTTTTTTGTGTCTATATTAGGTTAAAATCGTTAAAAACAATAAAAATGTATTAAAAAAGAGCTCCACCGACAAGACACACAAGGTGGCTTGGTGGGTCTCTGCAAAAAAAAGTTCTAAATATTTATATAAATTGTGATTTAAATAAATGTATACAAAAAAAAAATATATATATATATATATATATATATTGTTCAACATAGCGGTAGCTCTTCCTACAGGCATAACCATCGGCAGGTTGGTCCTGTGTATAGGAATGTGAAACAATCTATGTCGACGCTGTCTTAGGTAACTATCGGGAACATACAGACCAATGTTCCGGATAATTTCAGGATTATCCATCATACCGCGCAACAAACGATAAAAATGCGTAATCAAATACACATTCCTTCTAGTCTCTAAACTATTGTAGCCAAGCATACCCTGGAGAAACTGGGTCGGGTAGAGCCGAGGATAATAGCCGCACTCTCTCATGTAGAGATACCTCAGAAACTTCTTTCTTTCTTCGTTTCGTTTCGTTATCCTCCATATAAAATCTGCAGAATGGGGAGTCATGTAGTCCAATTTTTGACTTCCTCAGTTTCTTGTTAAACTTTAGAGTTTCTGTGTTGAACCTCCGCCCATTTCGCATACTATGTATGCAATTCAATCACAACCAACTTATCGACTCAACTAGTCACAGACAGACACTGGTGAGAATGCCTCATAGGCCGCTTGCTATCAATACAATTTCCCATACTATGAACACAATTCTTCTCCGACTTACTCCTCATTACTGAGGGTTGTGACCCTTGTGGAAGCAATGACTCTTCTCCAGTTGTCCCTTGCCTGCGCTGCACGTAGCGCTCCAACCACCGAGGTACCTGCTGCTGCCTTAACTCCATCGGTCCATCATGTGAGGATCTTCCTCTCCCTCTCTTCCCCTCCAGGCTACCAATCATAACCAGTCGTTCCAGGCTATCCCCGCGCATATAACTAAGTCCCGGTGACATTTATTTATAAAATACCACTTGTACTACCATCTGTGATTGCATTAACTAACTAACTAACTAACCACCACGCCGCTTCCCCGCAGGGGTAGGGAGAGAGAATAGAACGCCACACTACTCTGTCTTTGCAAACATTCTTCGCCTCTTCCACGTTCATGCATCTCCTCATACATACTCGCCGGTTGTTACGACTCATAACCTGACCACTTTCAAGTATTTGGCATACCTTCCTTTGCTCCTTTTTCCACTTACATTCGCCTCATAAATTTGTTTTACCGTTCTTTCCTCATTTATTCGTTCTACATGTCCAAACCATCTCAACGCACCTTTCTTAATTTGTGATTTGCATTTAAACACTAAAAATAAAACGAGGGCCGAATCGGCTAGTTACCACGGTGTTGAAGCACTCGGAGCCCTTGGCGAGCAGCGAGTGGACGGGGAGGGAGTGGCTGACGAGGCTCCACAGCTCCACGCTGGCCCCCCGCAGCGGGGGCCCGCACGCCGCCACCAGCAGCGAGTCCATGTCCTCGCGGCTGGCCCATCTCACCTGCACGATCTGAGAACCTGGCGGGAGAAACCAAACTATGTAGGCCGTCGCTTCTACAAGATGATGCAGACCATGTGATGTGTCTTCTTCAAACCCTTATCCACAACCCAATGGTGCATAGGGCACTGCATCATATAAACGCAGCGTTATCTTGATCGTTAACACATAAACGAAAGGTTAGTAGCCCTCCACTTCAGGTACCAGTACAGGGTAATATTGAATAAATATTAGAGTGATAAGAGAAATATTTGTGCTTTTTTATTATTTACACAAATATTTCAATTTCAGCGGCTCATTATTAGAAATAGGTATCAAATTGCGGTAGAGTGGGTTCGAACCGAGGAACTCTGACTTAAGAGTCCGCGACACTAACCGGGGGACCACAACCCGACACTGTTGGAAGTACTGACTGATCACCTTCATATAATTAACCATCAACATCGCATCAAATTGATGCAGTGCCTTATGCATTGGGTGCAGATAAAAATATCCATTACAATAATTTTGTCAGCCTCCGTAGTGTAATGGTCAGCTCGCTAGGATGCTACCATGCTGGAAGTCCCGGGTTCGATTTCCAAGAGGGTCAAAATAAATATTGGTGATTTTTCAGTCCAATATTTATTTATTCTCAATATTATTAATATTTAAAGCATTTCCTTTGTGGTTAGTCATTTTTACCGTATTGTCCTGACGAAGAGACGGGTAAGTCTCGAAACCGGTAGACATAAAAATCTCGGTGAGTGGTTATATACTAATATTATTAACATTTGGGAAAAAATAAATACCTAATATTTATTTAATATAACCCTGGACTGGTACCTGAAGCGGAAGGCTGATCACCTCTCCTTCGTGTATTCAACGATCAAGATAACACTGCTTCTATATGATGCAGTGCCCTATGCACCATCGGGTGCGGATAAGGGTTAGAACACATTGGGTACGGATAAAAATATCCCTTACAATGATTAAAGAAAACACTTGTTTTTATACCACTTGAGTTTTATTAAAGACTACTAGTTTCAGAAGCTAAACTTCCATCATTCAGGTCTGAATAAAAACTAAACTCGAGTGTTCTCGAGTGCCACAAAAAACGCGCTTAGAGTGTCAGAAATGAAGACTCTGAGAAGCATAACAGGCAAGAGTCTTCGAGATAGAATCAGAAATGCCAAGATCAGGGAAATATGCGAGATCCAAGATGTCGTTAGGTGGGGAAGGCAACGAAGGAGACAATGGTATGCGCGTGTGAGGAGAATGGAACCATCCAGACTCCCCCACATTGCATTGTACGGCCAACCCCATGGTAGACGACTCCCGGGCAGACCACCAAAGAGATGGGTCGATAGCTGGGAATCGACGTCGCAAGAGGCTAATCCCTCTTAAAAACAGGCCGTAAGGCCTATAATAAGAAGAAGAAGAAGAAGAAGAGTGTTCTCAAAAAACAAGTGTCTTCTTTAATCATTGTAAACATGTCTTACCACAAAGTTAATGCCGAAACAATTGATAAAGTATCCCTTACAGTTGTGGTCCTTGAGGGTGCAGTCCCTGAGGAAGAAGCTGGGCAGCGGCTGGCTGAGGATCTGCAGCGCCTTGGGCTCGTCCTGCAGCAGCAGGGCGCGGCGCACCGTCACCTGGTAGCACTGCACGGCGTGCGACACGCTGCCCGAGGAGACGGCCACCAGCAGGTTGCCGTCTGCGGACGAACGCAAACAAATCAGGATCAGAGAGATGGCAATTCTTCTTCTTCTTCTTCTTCTTTCCATGTTCGCTCGATAGGTGGAGCATATGGCCAACACGAGACGTCTCTATCTATTGTTTTTAAAGGGACCTATTAAAATAAACTATGAATGTGGGAAAACAATGAATGCGGGATCAAGAGGTCAATACGCAAATATATACGACCGAGTAAAGATACCATCCTCTCAATCTGCATAACCATTCGTAGGCTAAAATTCTAAGAAGAATACATGTTTCAGATGCAAATGTATTTATTGAAAAAAAAATACAAACCAGAAAAGAATTTTAAAAAATACTTTGGTTTTTTAACTGTTTCATTTTCGTAAGTCAATAGTATATTTTCGGCATTGCAAATAATATTTTTTTCAGCATTGGTTATTGAATGTGCGTTGTAGAAAGTTTTCTGTCAAAGAGTGTGCACGCTTCTGGAAATGCAGTTACAGGCAGCGGCTCCTTTTCATCAATATCGACCTCTCCCGCTATCGGTTACACAAGCTTTCGTTAGTTTCTATCCCATACGTTGCCGTTGAATGAAAGAAAATTGGAAATAATGTAAAAAAACGACAAAATGTATCAAATATGCAGCTTAATTCGAACGATAAATGCGGTAAATGGTGATAGAGAAACGATCAATGCGGTTTAGTTAAGTATGAAATTAATTCGGGATGGAAGAAATAAACGACACATCCGGGAAAATGATTATTCGAGAACGATACATAGAGGTTTCACTGTATTATTTTCAGAAATATAAGACTTTGTTTTTTTATCCACTCACATTTTTACTAACAATCAACTAGTTTTGGCTACAACCTGTTGCCCTCTTCAGCGTAAAATTTATGAAAATTAAAAAAAGGTCTTTTTATTTCTCAAAATAATATAGGTTGGGTTGGGTTAGGTTAGGTTACACCACTGCCAAAGAGCCTTTGATAAATATATAACGCGTAAACACTCCTTACTCTTGGCATAGCAGATGTCCGCTGTCGTGATGAATCCCCGCGTGGAGCCGAGAGACTCTCCAGCGACGAGAAGCGGCGATCCGAAGGTGCCGTCTGTGGGCAGGGCCACGGCACCAATCATACCGGTGGCCGTTATAATGACGGCACCCTCTGCAGCCACGCCGCTGAAATCACACAAGAAGAACATCAACAAGGTAGGACGTGCGTGAAACTAAAATCACGATGAAAAAGCAATCCGGAAGGGTAGCAACTGGAATTTTGCATATAAGGAAGGATGATGTGAAAACTGCATATCGCTCACTCCTTTCAACAACGTCATACAGGAGAAAGTGACCAAGTGCATTTTTTACAAAAACGTGATCATTGACTATTTGATACCTTACTAGCTTAATATTGCCCTGAAAAAATCCCAAAGGATTTTAAACTTGGAAGTATAATATATTGACTTGGTAAAAATGACTAACTGCATTGATGTTTATTTTCTCTCCAAGCAAAAGTGACTTAAATGGCCCTACTGAACATTTTACGTTTTGTTAGTTGGTCACTTTCTCCTGTACGACTACGATATATCAAAAATCGTCAATTTTCAGTTGTGCATGTTTTCGGAATGCCCAGAAAATCTACTATATCCCAGTAAAAGCGGCATATTTTTAACTTAATATTTACCCGCTGCAGGGCAGAAAGTGTTGTATTTGCATTTTGAAAAAAAAATATTGTTTAATTATTTTTTCAAATATACTCAATATTTTTCAAATGGAGAAAAAACATTCAGGTTTTACCTTAAAAGATCCGTTCCACACAGTAAAAAGTTCAATAAGTGGCTTGATATTTATTTTTAATACATTGTATTGTATTATTATTATTTAAAAACGATCTCCTGAAAAATCAAGCTTTTTGATATATGACGTTGTTGAAAGGAGTGAGCGATATGTAACATACATCAGACCAGTGTTTGGCAAACTGCGGCTCGTGAGCTGCGTGCGGCTCTATGGGGGCACTCCAGTACTAAGGGTTAATTGATGTTAAGAAGGTAATATACATAAAACCAATAAATACTTTTTTTAAAAACAATTGGTGAAGAATTGCACTAAAAACTAATCCAAGCAGGAAGCAGATAAAGTGAGGAGAAAAGATTACCCAAAGTTTCTGACAGTCGGGGCAAATCTCTGATGCTGAAACCTTTCTCCGCACGGAGACTGGTCTTTCTTCTCCGTGCAGAGAGTCACCTTCCGCCCGTTGTGGAAGAATGCAGCCTTGATTATGATTTCACCTGCGGGTAAATTAATTCAACATTTTCAAATCAATCCCAACAATTCAATAGTATCTATCATTGATCGATTCAGCAGTCACTCTGTGATAATATGTATCCATTTTTAATTTAAGTTTTCTTCTTCTTCTTCTTTCCACATTCGCTCCCTAGGTGGAGCATATGGCCAACACGAGACAGCACGAGAGTCACTCTGTGATGCGCCATCTCCTTGGCTTCCTCCCAGGTCAGTCCGGCGTCTGGAAGTTCCGCTGAGTATAGTCGGTGAATGGTCTTCCAATCCTCAGGGTTGGAAGAAGAAACACGAGGGGTTGATGCTCTCAGGTGGCATTCTAAGGACATGTCCCAACCATGTTTAAGTTTTACTTGGTAAATTCCACTATTTCATCAAATGTATTGTGACACGTCTTTCCATGCATCCCGCATCATTTTCATACGATGCTTGAAAGCGATGCAGGATGCATTATGCCATGTGTCACAATACGCTTACTCCTTTCAACAACATCATTTATCAAAAATCGACAATTTGCAGTTGTGCATGTTTTCGCGATGCCCAGAAAATGTACTATATCCCAGCAAAAGCGGCATATTTTTAACTTAATATTTACCCGCTACAGGGCAGAAAGTGTTGTTTTTGCATTTTGAAGAAAAGATATCGTTTAATTATTTTTTTGAATATACTAAATATTTATCAAACAGAAAAAAAATCTTCAGATTTTACCTAAAAAGATCTGTTGCACAGTAAAAAGTTCAATAAGTGGCTTGATATTTATTTTTAATATATTTTGTTATAATTTTAATCTTTAAAAACGATCTCCTGAAAAATCAAGTTTTTTGATTTTTGACGTTCTTGAAATGAGTGAGCAATATGTCCTGCCCATTGCCATTTGAGTCTTAAGCCATGCGATCCATGATATCTTCTACTTTAGTTCTGTTCCTGGTATCTTCGTTTTTTATTTATTTTATCCATCACGCTTAGATCAAGCATGGATCTATCTATGGATGGAAAATATGCACAGTTGAAAATTGAAAATTTCTGATATATCGCTCACTCCTTTCAAGACGTCATAAATCAAAAATCGTCAATTTTCAGTTGTGCATGTTTTTGGAATGCCCAGAAAATATACTATATCCCAGCAAAAGAGGCATATTTTTAACTTAATATTTACCCGCTACAGGGCAGAAAGTGTTTTTTTTGCATTTTGAAGAAACGGTATTGTTTAATTATTTTTAAAATTTACTAAATATTTATCAAATAGAGAAACAACCTTCAGGTTTTACCTAAAAAGATCTGTTACACAATAAAAAGTTTAATAAGTGGCTTGATATTAATTTTTAATACATTTTGTTATATTTTTAAACTTTAAAAACGTTCTCTTGAAAAATCATTTTTTTTGATTTATGACGTTTTTGAAAGGAGTGAGCGATATGTATGACGTTGTTGATAGGAGTGAGCGATATATGTTCCACTTAGGGAACAATATATGCTCCACTTAGGGAGCGTATATGGTTTAGTTAAAAATTTATTGTTTTGGTTGATTAGCCGTATGCAAAGGAATCAGTCGGCTAAGTGAGGACTTGGAGTGAGCGGTGACCTGGGAAGCTGGCCGTGTGCACGCAGGTCCACTCGTTCAGGAGGTGCTCGCGCGGCGCGTAGAAGCGCACCTCCCCGGCCGTGTCGGCCGCGAGCAGCAGGCGGCCGTGCGGGTCCCACTCGAGCGCGCTGAGCGGGCGCGGGAAGGAGGCCAGGCGGTGCGCGGCCCAGGGCGTGGACAGGTCGCACACGTACGCGTGCGCGCCCCAGCTGCGCCCGCTCGCGTCCTCCAGCCGCGTCAGGGACGTGAACGCCGCTATGTTCAGCGGCGAGATGGTACACAGCGTCGGCCCGCCGTTCAAACTGGAAAAATGTCGGACACATCTACATACCTAACTGATACGACCAAATTTTTATATCGTATTCATGCAGGAGAAAGTGACCAAGCACATTTTTTACAAAAACGTGATCATTGACTATTTGACATCTTACTAGCTTACTATTGCCCTGAAAACATTCCAAAGGATTTTAAACTTGGAAGTTTAATATCTTGACTTGTTACAAACGACTAACTGCATTGATGTTTATTTTGTTGCCAAGCAAAAGTGACTTAAATAGCCCTCCTGAACATTTTACGTTTTGTTAGTTGGTCACTTTCTCCTGTACGACTACGATATATTAAATATTTTAATCGAACAATGATTTTTAGAGTCTACTAAATCCTAAAATTTGGTGGTGTCAAAAGCCTGCGTAATCGGAGGGCATGTATGACTAGATGTATGGATTTTTTTCTTTAGGAATAACCCGCAAAACGCCTATTTTAGATGCTTGTCTGCAGGTAGGATAGCAAGGATAGGGAAGGTAAATGTGAAAAATACATCACAGAGTATAATTAGGGTCCTTTTCCATACTGTTGGTAGAGAGCGGGAGACGCTTGCGAGCGTTCTATTTGCTTACTTTAGGTAGAGCGCGAGAGACGCCTGCAAACATTGTACAGATGGGAATTGGGTGTTGCGGCTACTTGTGATTAGTATACTGAGAGTCGGGCGGCAGACTGCCAGAGTATAATTAGGGTCCTTTTCCATACTGTTGGTAGAGAACGGGAGACGCTTGCGAGCGTTCTATTTGCTTACTTTAGGTAGAGCGCGAGAGACGCCTGCAAACATTGTACAGATGGGAATTGGGTGTTGCGGCTACTTGTGATTAGTATACTGAGGGTCGGGCGGCAGACTGCCAGAGTATAATTAGGGTCCTTTTCCATACTGTTGGTAGAGAGCGGGAGACGCTTGCGAGCGTTCTATTTGCTTACTTTAGGTAGAGCGCGAGAGACGCCTGCAAACATTGTACAGATGGGAATTGGGTGTTGCGGCTACTTGTGGTTAGTATACTGAGGGTCGGGCGGCAGACTGCCAGAGTATAATCAGAGTCGGGGTTGATGAACAAAACCGCCCGACAACAATGTGATATTATTATAATAATAATGATATTAAAAGCTATGGCTATGAATAAAACAACCAAATATTGCGCTAATTTTTCGAAAAAAACAAATGCAAAAAAACACCTGACTTACATATTATTTAAATGGAAATTTATGGATTATTCCGACTCCTGACCCAACCACTTTCTAGTATGAACTATTCTACATGTAGAATGGCGAATGTTACACAACCCATAAAGTGGATCACTTAAACCAGCTAATGACAGGTCGTAAGTCCCTAAATAGTGCCTACTCCTGTCACGTCAATTTGAAGACAGGTTTTTGATGTTCTTCTCCCAGTATAACTAAATTAATAATAATAA
Organism: Brachycentrus maculatus; assembly: GCF_059751285.1. Classification (NCBI taxonomy): domain Eukaryota; kingdom Metazoa; phylum Arthropoda; class Insecta; order Trichoptera; family Brachycentridae; genus Brachycentrus; species Brachycentrus maculatus. The sequence goes on along the minus strand of NW_028281073.1, from coordinate 41,233 downwards.
AAATACTAAATAAATATAGCAAAAATAAATGAAACGCTTTACTTTTATACTACTAGTAAGTTTTCTATAAAGAATGATTAAATGGTTTTGAAATATATTATTTTGATTTGGTTCTAGGATGTTTAATTTAACCTAAAAAGCACTTACCATTCTAAGCTCGGAGGAACGCATTTAAGCGGTTTCCTATACATCGCGTAAATCAGATCCATCATATGTGCTTCTATGTGACGATTATTTAATAAATTTCAAGCTACTTAATTAAATAAAAATAACAGGTATTGTGACATTTCACAAGCGCCTACGAAAATACCCCTAACAATATGAAGGGAGCAGTCATACCAATTGTCTAACGTAATATTCACAGGGGCTACCAATATTGACATACAATTCATTTTGTTCCAAAACTAAACAGACGCTCAAAATATATCAAGCGGCTCAATTTCTAAATTATACTTATCCACACCTAATTCCGCCAATTATTTCGACTCCTCTCAAGCATTTGAAATGCTCGGTCAAGCCAAGATTTCCTCGGTCTTCCTCTGCTTCTATTACCAACCTATTGCCTCATAAATTCCTTTTACTATTCTTTCTTAACTCGTTCAATTCACATGCCCAAACCATCTAAACACACCTTTCTTAATTTTATCGATAATGTTTATCTCAGCCATGCATTCTTTCCTTATAATACCATTCGAACACCTATCATAAAATGTTTTGCCACATAATTGTCTGAGAGAACGCATTTTGATTGCATTCAGTCTACTTTAAATATATAAATATTTATCTTTTCTGTGCAAAAAAGAAATTGCTCATTTTTAATACCTTACCACCTCCCTCTTATTTAATGAAATTCTTTTGTATCAAAGAAGTTGATTAAATTAAATTTCTTCGTCAAAAAATTTGTATATGATTAATGAAAAGGTATTTATATATCATATCACACCTGTCTCATTTGCAATATATTTGCGCTTCTGAACATCTTCGACATCATATTTGATTTCACTTCGTATTATTCTCTTCAGATATATGCAACAGAAAATATTTTACAATAATGTGACTCGTGTACCGCGTAAAGTTGTAAGTTCTACCGTGATTAACTAAAAATAAACAAATAATTAATATGTTTAAAAGTTAATTTGTCTTTTTTAACCTTTCCCTTCCGTTGCTAAAATAAAACGCGCGTCCCGGAGTTGGGTAGTCACTACACAATAAAAAAATTAGCGATTTAAATCGGAAAAATGGTAGACGACTCCCGGGCAGACCAACAGCTGGGAATCGACATCGCAGGCTAATCCCTCTTTAAAAACGGGCCACAAGGCGTACACCAAGAAGAATAAGAAGAGAAAAATATATTAAAAGTTGAGTTGTATAAAGATAAATTATTGGTAATGAGTGTTGGAACAAAACGCAACAAACTTCAGAGCAAACGGTTTATTTTAAGTGTTGGAATGAAGCGCTGCCGACTTCAAAGGGTATATTAGGAGATTGGAATTCGCGCTTCCAGCGCCATCTGTGGCGGAGTTCGTGTATTTAGTACAACTCGGGACTCGAACATGGTGGTGTGTATGGCGGATTCGTGACTCGATCTGACAGAAGTGCGAACAGTGAATGAAATACTCGCAGAAATGTGCAAAAATGAAGTGAAAACGCGACAATAGTGTCCAATAACTGTGCGGCAACATGTCGCGGACCGGTGTGTGCTGTTCAAAGGCAACATTTTGGATTTTACCGCAGCTGCTCGCAGTCTTGTTTACATACTTCCAAGGTAAACTGCCCAGCAAATGCTGGTATTATTTGAGATTTTATGTATCAATAGGCACAATGGTTCATCTGTGTCCGTTGGAGAATATCCACAGATCGGAAAACATAACATAAACAGCACTTGTAATCGCTTTTCACTTATCTTCGAGACACAATGATCCCATTTATAAACTCGGTTAATGGACATACATATATTTTGAGGTCCGCTACTCTGCTTTAAATGTTATGCACTATCGGAATGCGTACGTTTATTTGTCTCTCAATATTTAACTCGAAAAATTAAAGCTTTAAAATATTTTGAAACTTTGTAAGTAGAGTTGAAAATTCACAGGGTCAATGGCAAATCGTATAAGTCACATTATACAAATTTTCTTAGACGAAAATATTCACAAAAGCTGTTTCCCTGGTAGAAAATTTTTAGATTTTTTTTTATTTTTTATTGTTTTTTATTATTATTAATACTATAATTTACAAGTGCATAGGGCAATGTATAAGATAAATTATGTTTTGTTTATTGATCAACAAATTATGGAAATAAACATTCGTCAGCTATATAATCATAATCTATGTGATTGATTATCACTATAATCAATCACATAGATTATTCGCGAGGCCCATTTTTCGATTGCAAAGATTTTAATCCTATTTTGTAACTAACTAACTAACTAACCATCACGCCGCTTCCCCGCAGGGGTAGGCAGAGAGAATCGAACGCCACACCACTCTGTCCCTGCAAACATTCTTTGCCTCTTCTACATTCATGCATCTCCTCATACATACCCGACGATTATTACGACTCCTGACCCTATTTACTTAATCCTATTTTATATTGTTTTTAATTAATATTACATTTTTATGGTGCAAAGGGCACTATATTGGGTTAAAATTAATAATTTTGCGGCTCAGTGGTAAACACTAAAAGTTTTTTATAGCAAATTTTCACGAGACAAAAAACAAAAAAAAAATTCTGTAAGCTAAATTCTTAGCGTAGAATATATGTAATATATTTTTTGAAATCGTATTCCTTCATTGAAATATATTAAATATCGTCGATAAAATTAAAATGCGAACTACATATCGCTCACTCCTTTCAATAACGTCATAAATCAAAAATAGTCAATTTTCAGTTGTGCATGTTTTTGGAATGCCCAGAAAATGTACTATATCCCAGCAAAAGAGGCATATTTTTAACTTAATATTTACCCGCTACAGGGCAGAAAGTGTTGTTTTTGCATTTTGAAGAAAATGTATTGTTTAATAATTTTTTTTTGTATACTAAATATTTTTCAAATGGAGAAAAAACATTCAGGTTTTACCTAAAAAGATCTGTTGCCCAGTAAAAAGTTCAAAAAGTGGCTTGATATATTTTTAATACATTTTATTATATTTAACTTTAAAAACGTTCTCCTGAAAAATTAACCTTTTTATGACGTTCTTGAAAGGAGTGAGCGATATGTATAAAAAATATAAATTACACGATTAAAAACATCAACCCATATTGATAAAAATTATCATAATATCCAAAAAGGAAAATTTCTTTTCTAATCCTTATTCACTCTACATATTTATTAGTCTGAACAGTAAACCTAGCAGATAACAGTGAGCGATATATGACTATTATCTGCTAGTAATTATTAAATAATTTATTTTTAAAATGAAGCCAAATATTTGTGCATTTTTTTTTTATTATTTACAAAAACACTTCAATCTCGTTCTATTTCTATGAACCTAACGCCTTATTATTAGAAATAGGTATCAAATTGTGTTAGAGTGGGTTCGAACCGAGAAACTCTGTTTCGAGAGTCCGCGACACTAACCACGGGACCACAACCGGACATTTACTACATCTTATGCTTTGTACTTATTTACTAATACTACTTAAATAATAAATCCCTTATCCGCACCCCAATGGTGCATAGGGCACTGCGTCATATAAACGCAGTGTTATCTTGATCGTTTACACATGAAGGAAAGGTGATCAGCCCTCCGCTTCAGGTACCAGTCCAGGGTAATATTGAATAAATTTGACAGTGATAAAATCACTAATATTTATTTTACCCCCCTTGGGAATCGGACCCGGGACCTCCAGAACGGTAGCCGAGCGTGCTGACCATTACACTACGGAGGCGGACAAACTATACTACTTACTATATCGCTCACTCCTTTCAAGAACGTCATAAATAAAAAAAACTCGATTTTTCAGGAGAACGTTTTTGAAGTTTAAAAATATAATACAATGTATTAAAAATAAATATCAAGCCACTTACTGAACTTTTTACTGTGCAACAGATCTTTTTACGTAAAACCTAACTGTTTTTTCTCCATTTGAAAAATATTCAGTTTATCTAAAAAAATAATTAAACAATACCCTTTCTTCAAATTCCAAAAACAACACTTTCTGCCCTGTAGCGGGTAAATATTAAGTTAAAAATATGCCTCTTTTGCTGGAGTATAGTACATTTTCTGGGCATTCCGAAAGCATACACAACTGAAAATTGACGATTTTTGACGTTCTTGAAAGGAGTGAGCGTTATATTATGATAATTTTGCGATCGACATAACGTTTTGGGACACCCGATAGTCGTCCGCCCACGCTGTTTTGGCAAACCACCACCAAGAACGGGATACGAGATATCGACGGTCGAGAACATTTTTGCTTCAGACTTGTAAATGCATAGTGACAACTTTACATAGAGTAGAGAAAACCCTTTCAATGCCCAGCAAATGTACTATACTCCAGCAAAAGAGGCATATTTTTAACTTAATATTTACCCGCTACAGGGCAGAAAGTGTTGTTTTTGCATTTTGAAGAAAAGGTATTGTTTAATTATTTTTTTAAATATACTTAACATTTTTCAAATGGAGAAAAATCACTCAGGTTTTACCTAAAAAGATCTGTTGCTCAGTAAAAAGTTCAATAAGTGGCTTGATATTTATTTTTAAAACATTGTGTTATATTTTTAAACTTTAAAAACGCTCTCCTGAAAAATCAAGTTTTTTGATTTATGACGTTCTTGAAAGGAGTGAGCGATATGTAAATAAAAGTAGAATTCAATCCAATAACTGTCTTGAATTTTGGATGTATTACCTAACAATTCAACTATTTGTATGTATTAAAAATGATGTATTGTTTAGGTCAGTCGGATTTGGCCACGTTCGGTTTTCGGCGACTTTCATCATACGTACTCGGGTATATTTCGACCGTATCTAATGAGGATCGAGCGCCAGGTACATTTGCCTCACTTTCCGGGTGTAATTTGAATAATACACAAGGAATCAGAATGCAAATTTCCTGTGACCTACATATTTTACCTCCCGTATAAAGGTAATCGATGTTCCCTAGTTTCGGCCGAGAACATTAGCTGGACGGTAATTCGTGCGACCCGCTGTCGACGCCGCGCTAAGCGCCAAATGGGGTAACTACCCTCGAAGAAATTTAGTTATTTATTTATTTAAACTTCATGTACAGAATAGAAATACGTACATTGGCGGGCTTATTGCTAAAAAGCAATCTCTTCCAACCAACCAAAAACAGACTAGTGATATTGATTAAAACGTTTGATACCATATATAGCTCACTCCTTTCAAGAACGTCATAAATAAAAAAAAACTTGATTTTTCAGGAGAACGTTTTTAAAGTTTAAAAAGAAATATAATACAATGTATTAAAAAATAAATATCCAGCCACTTATTAATCTTTTTACTGTGCAATAGATCTTTTTCGGTAAAACCTGAAGGTTTTTTCTCCATTTGAAAAATATTTAGTATATTTAAAAAATAATTAAAACAAACCTTTTCTTGAAAATGCAAAAACAACACTTTCTGCCCTGTAGCGGGTAAATATTAAGTTAAAAATATGCCGCTTTTCCTGGGATATAGTACATTTTCGTGGCATTCCGAAAACATGCACAACTGAAAATTGACGATTTTGTATTTATGACGTTCTTGAAAGCAGCTAGCGATATAGCTGTTTGCAATCAGAGGGTAGATAGTGCTTGAACATTAAAAAAACAAACATAAATTACAAATTGATGATAATAAGGAAGGCAAAGGAAGAAGGGAGTTTAGGGAAGGAGGTAGTGGCAGGAGGTTTGATGGACAGTTAGGATTCTAATGATAGATAGAAATGTCTCAGACGTTACTAAAAAGTGATTAGAGAAGGTGCATTTGTTTACGCGGAGAGGTAATTCATTCCATATTCTGGCCGCTTGGACAGAGAAGGAATTACTGAAGAATGATATTTTATGGCGAGGAATGGAAAGTGTCAATGCAACAAATGGAAACATAACATATTTATTTAACTAAAAAAAACCTAACTAACCATCACGCCGCTTCCCCGCAGGGGTAGGCAGAGAGAATACAGCGCCACACCACTCTGTCCTTGCAAACATTCTTCGCCTCTTCCACGTTCATGCATCTCCTCATACATACCCGCCGATTGTTACGACTCCTAACCTGACCACTTTCAAGTATTTGGCATACCTGATTGTGCCATGTTTTTCTCTGTCTTCCTCTGCTCCTTTTTCCACTTACATTTGCCTCATAAATTTGTTTTACCGTTCTTTCCTCACTCATTCGTTCTACATGTCCAAACCATCTCAACACACCTTTCTTAATTTTATCGCATGTATTTATTTATTTAGTTTAAAAATTTCAAAATTGGTTGTTAATTATGGGTAGAATTGTGAATGTTGCACGCGTGTAAAGTGATCACTTAACTAACCTATGACAGGTCATAAGCCCTGTAAATATACCCAGACTCCCAAACTCTTCTCCATCTATGTGGAGATTTCAAAAAAATAGGCAATAGATCTTTTTTTGCGTCTCCCGAAAAGTAGCCAATCGTCCCATATTAGCACACTTCCTTCGCCGTCAGGTCTTCAGATCGACTCTGCGACAGATACCCCTTTTGTCCTTAGCGCGACGGTCGGCAGGAGGGGTGTGTGCCCACACTGTGTGTGCTAGGGGTGGTCAGCTGTCACGTGATAGTGTTGCCACACTCGGATAAAGTGCCGATTTACAGTTATATTTGCTTAGCGTGATTGCGTAAGTACCTACTCGAACAATCACAGTGGAATTAGACCTGTGCGACTGTTGAAATTTTGTTGTAAATGTATGTACGTGTAATATACATATTATATACATATATTTAAACCCATATCCGCACCCCAATGGTGCATAGGGCACTGCATCATATAAACGTAGTGTTATATTGATCGTTAATACTGGATTTGGAGAAAATTAAGTTGCGACTTAACGAATACGGGACGTTTTTAATTTTATTACATATGACTGGATTTTTTGTCCCCTGGACTGGTACCGGAAGCGGAGGGCTGATCACCTTTCCATCATGTGTTAACGATCGAGATAACACTGCATTTATATGATGCAGTGCCCGATGCACCATCGGGTGCGGATAAGGGTTTGAAGAAGACATCCGAAGTTCGTTAAAAAGAGGTTCGTTATGTCAAGGTTTTACGGTAACTGAAATTTTTTGCGAAAATAAAAATTTTCAATTAAAATGTCGCCCCAACGCATCGAGTCTCTCCCGCATAATGCATTGTGATAAAATTTAATCTAATTTCCCATTGATTGAATGCACTTATTGGACGGTTCCTACACACCCCTTATAGTGAGAGGATGCATGGGAGTAGCGGTGCACACAGTCGGCCGATGCACCTTCAGAATGCACCCCTATTGCAAAATAAACTATCAAAATATTCGAGATAATTTTTCATCTATATTCAGTGATCACAATGTGGCGAATGAATTCATGATTGATTCGTGATATTAATCTTTAAATATATCAAAAATCCTTATGTATATATATATATATATATATATATATATATATATATATATATACACATATATATATATATGTATATATATATATATATATATATATATATATATATATATATATATATATATATATATATATATATATATATATATATATATATATATATATATCGAACTAACTAACTAACCATCACGCCGCTTCCCCGCAGGGGTAGGAAGAGAGAATAGAATGCCACACCACTCTGTCTTTGCAAACATTCTTCGCCTCTTCCATGCATCTCCTCATACATACCCGGCCTAACCTGACCGCTCTCAAGTATTTGGCATACCTGATCGTGCCAAGTTTTACTCGGTCTTCCTCTGCTCCTTTTTCCAATTACATTCGCCCCATACGTTCCAAACCATCTCAACACACCTTTCTTAATTTTATCGATAATGCTTATCTCAGCCTTGCATTCCTTCCTTATTTCATCATTCGAACATCTATCAAACAACGTTTTGCCACACATTCGTCTGAGGGGTCACCAATCTATCCATATTAAATCTGCCTTTGGCAGGTCGCAAGCCCTGTAAATTCCCAGACTCCCATATTCTTCTCCATATCCCCCTTCATATATGTTGAGTCGTCAATAAAAACATGATAATTTAAATGAAATTCAAAATCCTCTTATTTCTATCTTGAGATTAGTTAACAGCGAACCATAATATTTTATTTTTATTTTTATTTTATTTTATTGGAAGGAAGAACAACAGTTACAATATATGATACATACAGAATACAAAAAATAAAATCATGAGTACCAATTATAGTTCTTCACAACTATACAAAGGAGAGGTCTATATAAAGGAAGAGACATGAGACAAGGATGGGATAAAGAGAAAAGGAGATGGCAGTGATGGGAAATATAGCCCGGTATGTGAACTGGTATTCCGTCTCGTTATTTAATGTAAAAATGTACCTACCCATGTAAGTGAGCTTGTGCAAAATGTACTTAGCTTTCATTAGATACTGCGCCCCCTCCCCTACTTACATCACGAGGGTGGCCCCCGGGCAGGGGTGGCTTCCGTCTCCGCCGAGACGAGATGCTAGGGTTGCCGCAAACGAAATAATTATTACATAAAAATAAAAATAAAATAAAAATTATTTTACAACATTTTGAGTGTGTCCAAATGCTTGTTCACAAAATCTGGATTATCTCCAATTACAGGAGTTATTTTTGAGAACAAGGTTTCTAAATGAAAAAATACGCCGGGTCAGGAGTCGGAATAATCGTCGGGTATGTGTGAGGAGATGCATGAATGTAGAAGAGGCAAAGAATGTTTGCAAAGACAGAGTGGTGTGGCGTTCGATTCTCTCTGCCTACCCCTGCGGGGAAGCGGCATGATGCTTAGTTAGTTAATTAGTTTCTAAATTGGTTCATATATGTATATAGAACTTCCAAGAATTTGAGTAGTGTGGATGTTAATGATGGGTGGAATTGGTAAACGTTACACGTGTACAAAGTGATCACCTAAACCAGCCTATGACGGTCCTCAGCCAAATTATGTAGTATTAATCAGTCTTGATAAAGAAGCGGTTAGCTTCGAAACCGGTGGACATTATAATTAAGTTTTAATAAAATATTTATAGTGATTTTAAAACACAGTTACATTTGAATTATAAAATGGAAAATCACAAAGTTAGTGCTTCAAATACAAATTAGAGTGCATTTAATTACTCTGATTATGCAGTATTTCTGTCACCCCTGCCCAGCGCACCACCACCCCTACAGATCTCCGCCGGTGCGCGGGTGGATGCACCCCCGAGGCAAGTTTTTGTAAGTCAACGGATATCTGAAGAGCAGTTACCGCCTGCACTCGACGGAAGAGGCGGTAAACACCACGTAATCTACCCTACGAGCGTTGCGTCTGTGTGTTGCCTAAAAATATGAACTCGAGGGCGATGAGGACGCACTTGTGCGTCGATATTAGTAGGCGCGCGTCCTGCAGAAGGAACAAAGCAGTATCTCCCTGTGTGAAAGATAAATATTTGTATTTTTGTCAGATATTTTAACAAACTATATATGATACAATATAACATAAGTTCTCTGGCCAATATCTGTACCCGACGGATTCTCCAGTTCTTTGGACACGTTGCGCGTGGCAACGAGGATAGCCTGGAACGACTAGTTGTGATCGGTAGCCTGGAGGGAAAGAGAGGGAGAGGAAGATCCCCCACACGATGGACCGATAAAATTAAGGCAGCAGCAGGCACCTCAGTGGTTGGAGCGCTACGTGCAGCGCAGTCAAGGGATAACTGGAGAAGAGTCATTGCTTCTGCAAGGGTCACAACCCTCAGCAATGAGGATTAAGACGGAGAAGAAGAACATAAGTACACTAGATTTTCATTCATTCAAACCCTTATCCGCACCCCAATAGGTGCATAGGGCACTGCATCATATAAACACAGTGTTATTTTGATCGTTAACACATGAAGGAAAGGTGATCAGCCCTCCGCTTCAGGTACCTATCCAGGGTAATATTGAATAAATATTAGGGTGGAAAAACACTTATATTTATTTGACCCCCCCTGGGAATCGAACCCGGGACCTCCAGAATGGTAGCCGAGCGTGCTGACCATTGCACTGCGGAGGCGGACAAAAACTGCTTCACACATTTGGTCAATTTATACAGCGTCATTTTCGTAAAATACTACTTCAAGGGCCGTAATACACACACACACATATATATATATATATATATATATATATATATATATATATATATATATATATATATATATATATATATATATATATATATACATACATATATATATATATATATATATATATATATACATACATATATATATATATATATATATATATATATATATACATATATATATATATATATATATATATATATATATATATATATATATATATATATATATATATATATATATGTATATACATATATATATTGTGTGTATATATTCTTCATCTGGAAACCCTCATCACTCGATGGTGCATAGGGCACTACATCATAAATGTGTCAATTTGATTGTATTGACTCACATGAATATATGTTCGTAGGGTAGGTTACACTCCGTAATGTACCCTGCGAGCGTTGCGTCTGTGTGCGGCCTGACGATATGCACTCGGGGGTGGTGAGGACGCACTTGTGCGTCGATGTTAGTAGGCGCGTGTCCTGCAGAAGGAATTGCGAGTTGCAAAATTTATTGAAAATGTGAAACAATATTAAATTGTATCCCGATTTTACTGTGAATTTACATTTAAAAGCTTTCGATATACCTGTCACTGCCAATCTAAATAAATACAAGTTTGTAAATCCGTCACCAAATTTTCTAGAAGTTCCCCGGTGTAGGCAGTGAAAGGGATTAGTATTTAGTTCAAATAGGCGGCTAGATCCGTCTCCGACCCGACGCTGGCCGGTACACAGACGTCCACAGCCCCGACCAGCACTGCAGACAGACACGGAACAGTGCAAAGACGTTAGTTTCCATATGAATACCTTTGACAAATCTCTTAAGTATTATTTTTTGACATCTCATCAAAGATGAAGAAGAATATGGAAGTCTGGGCATTTATGGGGCTGACGACCGTCATAGGCTGGTTTAAGTGATCACTTTACACACGTGTAACATTCACCAATTCTACCCATTATTGACAACCACACTACTCAAATTCTTGGAAGTTCTATATATATGAACCAATTTAGAAACCTTGTTCTTGAATCACTAGAACTTCACTAGAGACATCTATTGGTGAGATGTAAAGAAGCTTTTTATTAAGCAGAAACTCTTATATTAGTATGTGAGGTCCGAATCCTGGATTATAATCACACACATGAGAAACGCCAGAAAATACCATTTTCATTTTCATTATTTAAGCTTATAATTTGACCAGATAATTTATTTACAACATTTTGAGTGTGTCCAAATACTTGTTCACAAAATCTGGATTATCTCCAATTATAGGAGTTATTTTCATATTATTAAAATAATATGTAAATAACTCCTGTAATTGGAGATAATCCAGATTTTGTGAACAAGTATTTGGACACACTCAAAATGTTGCTCTTAAGTATTATTATAATTCTCTTCACCGCAAGATGCTTCGCGAATGTATTTATAGATGTCGCCATTTTGATTTACGACGGAAGCGCCTGTTACTGAAACGGAAATGCCGTCGAAACATTCCGGCGGGAAAATAATTATTTTCAAAATCGAGTCATTTCCGAGGGAAGTTCTTCACGAAAACCTCTTCTTCAAACACTGAAATTCAATTTATGTACTAACTGTTCAATCAAACACAGATTTTGTGAGTCTACTGAGTTTTTTTGTATTTTATTTAATTTTATTTGTTCGGGAATTGTACAGCTTTATATTTAAAAAAAATGTAATAAAAAATGTTCTCCACCTCCGTAGTGTAATGGTCAGCACGCTCGGCTACCGTTCTGGAGGTCCCGGGTTCGATTCCCAAGGGGGATAAAATAAATTTAAGTGATTTTTTCAATAATCTGTAATATTTATTCAATATTACCCTGGACTCAAGCGGAGGGCTGATCACCTTTTCTTCATGTGTAAACGATCAAGATAACACTGCGTTTATATGAAGCAGTGCCCTATGCACCATTGGGGTGCGGATAAGGGTTTTATTATTATTATTATTATTAATACATGGGGATAAAAATATTGACATGGTATGCTATGCAGATGACGCTGTTCTTATTGCCAATTCCGAGGCTGCTTTATAGATTCCACCTTTCATCTCAAAAATATAACATGAAAATCTCCACTAATAAAACAATGAGCATGGTCACTTCGAGACACCCAATACGATGCAAACTTGCAATCAATAATGAAAGCATAGAGCAAGTTATGCAATTCAAGTATTTGGGTGTCCAAGTGTCCAGCAGCAATAACCTCTACAATGAAGTAAGAGAGCAAGCAAATAAGGCCTCTGCTGTAGCTGGATGCTTAAAAAAAATTGTATGGAGAAACAAATACATGCTGAAAGAGAGTAAGGTGAGGATATATAAAACCTGCGTTAGACCGATCCTGACATACGGCACGGAAACAAGAGCCGACACCGCGAGAACAAAAAGCCTTTTTTAGGACATCCGAAATGAAGACTCTACGACCCATTGCAGGCCTAACACTTCGCGACAGAGTAAGAAACTCAGATATAAGACAAATCTGCGACGTTGAAGATGTTGTGCGATGGGGAAGAGAAAGAAGACGTTTCTGGAGAGGTCATGTGAGAAGAGCGAGTTCGGATCGAGTGGTGAGGGTGGCAGCGGACAGCAGCATAGGCGGGATCAGACCCCCAGGAAGACCACCTAAACGATGGAAGGATAGCTGGTCTTCCACCTCCCAGGAGCGACCCGAGAATGACTGGACCTAGTCCTAAAAGAAGAAGAAGATTAATACATATAATATAGTAAAAAAATGTATGTACCTATGAAATAAATAAATAAAAAAAAAGCTCTGAAAGTGTCGGTGGAGGTGACAGCCCAATAGAAATAGTGGTAAGGGATTTACGCACGCGATAGTATTAGAATATTCTAGCATGTGATTAAACATACTATATTTCTAATTCCCGACAACGTTGTACGAAAAAGAAGTAATTCGTTTTGTCGGAATGGAGTTTAATTTCTTTTTAAAACTAATGGCGTACCTTGAGTTGAAGTTATTGTGTTATTGGGGCATCTAACCCTCGATCGCCCACCATTCACTGTCTCCGTGTGCCGTGCTCGGGGTTAATTTGGCCAAACAATCCATTTGAGGTCGAAATTACTAAATACAGTCGGAAAAGGTAAAATGAATATTTAAAAAAAGGTTCATTGGATATTTTGAAGAAGAATTTGAAAGTTTAGGTATTTACGGGGTTTATGATCTGTCATAGGCTGTGCATTGAGTGATCACTTTGCACACGTGCAACGTTCACCGTTCTACCCATGATTGACAACCAGACTACTCAAATTTATTCAAATTCATCATAAAAAAATATTTTGTTAACCGTCCCTTCCCGGTGTTGTGTGCCTTGTACACATTGCTTCTAATAACCATGATATCTCTATACATATAGTAAATACAAGGCTAAGATTTTAGGTATTCCTCCATAACATATTTACTCATTGATTTAAAAAATAATATTAATAATAGTCAGAATTTATCGGGTACATCGGAGGTATTTTGTGAATATCGGAAACAAATTCGCGTATAAACAGCGCGTGAAGAGTGTGCGGGAACCGCGACACTATATTCGCATCTCACTCTTGCATACTTGCACTGTGCAAGCGTGAGGAGATCAAAGCTCAATGTTCTCTGGCTAGCTAGCGAGCTAGCGACAGTAGCTCTTGAGCTTTCGACAAGAGTGGACCTATGCTTGTTCCGTGAGCGTTTCCAGGTGGTTTTTAAAAAAAAATGTTTTCAGCAAATAAATGTAAATTATTTAAAAAAATACTTCATTTATAATTAATAATAATAATAATAATAATAAAACCCTTATCCGCACCCCAATGGTGCGTAGGGCTCTGTGTCATATAAACGCAGTGTTATCTTGATCGTTTTACACATGACGGAAAGGTGATCAGCCCCCCGCTTCAGGCACCAGTCCATGGTAATATTGAATAAATATTACAGTGAAAAAATCAGTTATATTTATTTTACCCCCCTTGGGAATCGAACCCGGGACCTTCAGAACGGTAGCCGAGCGTGCTGACCATTACGCTACGGAGGCGGACAAGATATCATTTATAATTAATTAAGGGAATTAGCTATGAACGTCCGCATTTATCCGATTTAAAATCGCTATTTTTTACTGTGTAGTGACTACCCAAGTTTTTTCATTTTTATTTTAGCACCGGAAGGGAATGGTTAAAAATGTCTCACCACAATGTCTGACAGAAATACAAAAAATTATATCTAATTATCAGTTTTAAAAAAATAATAATAAAGCCGTTGGTTGACGATCCCTTCCACCGCACGTTTGCACGAAATTCCCGTGTGTTTTTCCGAAAATAAATAATATTATTTTTTGTAGTTTTTCTCTAATCGCCGGTCGTTAGAGTGTTAAGGCGGTTGCCTCCACTGCTATGGAATAGCCCCGCTGTTGACACACAAACCCGTTGCGTGCCGAGGCACCATAACTCAAATGACCCGAGTATTCCCAAAGTACTCTTAACAAGAAATTTTCTACGACAACGAAATTAAACAAATTATATTAGAACTTTCTCTCTCACCCTGAAATTATGAATTCGTCCGCTCTACACTTGTCTATTTTCATATTTATTTCATTGATTTCATTGTACAGTGAAACCTCTACCTATCGTTTTTAAAGGGACCTATTAAAATAAACTATGAATGCGGGATTAAGAGGTCAATACGCAAATAGATAGGACCGAGTAAAGATACCGTCCTCCCAATCTGCATAACCATTTGTAGGCTGAAATTCTAAGAAGAATACATGTTTCAGATGCAAATGTATTTATTTAAAAAAAATACAAACCTGAATGGAATTTAAAAAAATACTTTTGTTTTTAACTGTTTTTTTTTCGTAAGTCAATAGTATATTTTCGGCTTTGCAAATAGTATTTTTTTCAGCATCGGTTATTGAATGTGCGTTGTAGAAAGTTTTCTTTCAAAGAGTGTGCACGCTTCTGGAAATGCAGGTACAGGCAGCGGCTCCTTTTCATCAACATCGACCTCTCCCGCTATCGGTTACACAAGCTTTCGATAGTTTCTAACCCATACGTTGCCGTTGAATGTAAGAAAATTGGAAATAATGTAAAAAAACTGACAAAATGTATCAAATATGCAGCTTAATTCGAACGATAAATACGGTAAATGGTGATAGAGAAACGATCGATGCGGTTTAGTTTAGTATGAAATTAAGTCGGGATAGAAGAAATAAATGACACATCCGGGAAAACGATTATTCGAGGAACGATAGATAGAGGTTTCACTGTATTTCATTTATTTATTTGTTTATATTCGATCATACACATAACTACACCGTAGTAGCTAAAAACGCGCTAAAAGTGTCAGAAATTAAGACTCTAAGGAGGATATCGCTCACTCCTTTCAACAACGTCATATAATACATCAAAAATCGTAAATTTTCAGTTGTGCATGTTTTCGGAATGCCCAGAAAATGTACTATATCCCAGCAAAAGTGGCATAATTTTGAACTTAATATTTACCCGCTACAGGGCAGAAAGTGTTGTTTTTGCATTTTGAAGAAAAAATATTGCTGAATTATTTTTTTAAATATACTAAATATTTTTCAAATGGAGAAAAATCATTAAGGTTTTACCTAAAAAGATCTGTTGCACAGTAAAATGTTCAATAAGTGGCGTGAAATTTATTTTTTAATACATTTTATTACATTTTTAAACTTTAAAAACGATCTCCTGAAAAATCAAGTTTTTTGATATTTTGCTCACTCCTTTCAAGTACGTCAGAAATCAAAAAACTTGATTTTTCAGGAGAACGTTTTTAAAGTTCAAATATAAAATACAATGTTTTAAAAATAAATATCAAGTCACTTATTGAGCTTTTTACTGTGCAACAGATCTTTTTAGGTAAAACCTGAATATTTTTTCTCCATTTGAAAAATATTTAGTATATTTAAAAAAAATAATTAAACAATACCCTTTCTTCAAAATGCTAAAATAACACTTTCTGCCCTGTAGCGGGTAAATATGAAGTTAAAAATATGCCTCTTTTGCTGGGATTATAGTACATTTTCTGGGCATTACGATAACATGCACAACTCAAAATTGACGATTTTTGATTTATGACGTTCTTGAAAGGAGTGTCAAAAAATAATATGAAAATAAGTAATATGCAAGTAATTGGACACACTCAAAATGTTGTAAATAAAGTAACTGGTCAAATTACAAGATAAAATTATAAAAATGAGCTTGTATTCTTTGTATGCAAAATTCGTAATCAAAAGTTGGAAGTAATTAAGAAAAAGAAGAAAATCCCCAGTAGGATCGGTTAATTCGAAATTAGGCAATAAATAAGATAAAATCTCCTCGATACGGCGACGTCCTTTACAGACTGACATCGTATTAGGCGTAATTAACTTGTTTGAATTCAAGGATTCTTTTAAAAACGCCATTTTATCGTGTGGCCAAAACACAACTTTCTATATAATTATATTATTTTTTGACATCTCATCAAAGATGAAGAAGTATATGGAAGTCTGGGCATTTGCGGGGCTGACGACCGTCATCGGCTGGTTGAAGTGATCACTTTACACACGTGTAACATTCACCAATTCTACCCATTATTGACAACCACATTACTCAAATTCTTGGAAGTTCTATATATATGAACCAATTTAGAAACCTTGTTCTTGAATCACTAGAACTTCACTAGAGACATCTATTGGTGAGATGTAAAGAAGCTTTTTATTAAGCAGAAACTCTTATATTATAATTAATTATCTATATAATTTATATTTGAAGCAATAACTTTGTGATTTTCCATTTTATAATTAAAATGTAACTTTGTTTTAGAATTAATATAAATATTTTATTATAACTTAATTATAATGTCTACTAGTTTCGACGCTAGAATTTGAGTAGTATGGTTGTCAATCGTGAGTAGAATTGGTGAATGTGACAAGTGTGTAAAGTGATCACTTAAACCAGCCTATGACGGTCGTAAGCCCCGTAAATATCCACACTTACATATTCTTCTTCATCTATGTTGAGATGTCAAAAGATATATAAAATAACTCCTAATTAAAGATAATCCTGATTTGGACAGACTCAAAATGTTGTAAATTTAATAAAGTGTCGGGTTGTGGTCCCGTGGTTAGTGTCGCTGACTCTTAAGTCAAAGTTTCTCGGTTCGAATCCACTCTACCACAATTTGATACCTATTTCTAATAATGAGCCGCTTAGGCTCACAGAAAATTGAAATATTTATGTAAAAACAAATAGTTATGGCTTTTTCAAACAAATGTGAAGATTAAATGGAATGCCATAGCGAATTGAAAATGCCATAACTACGTGAAGCAATTGTCACAATATTAAATTTTATATGTTTTTTTTTAAACAATAAAATTCTACTTAGTAGACTCAAAAAATCTGTGTTTGATTTAGCAAATGGTAAAACTAACTAACTAACTAACTAACCATCACGCCGCTTCCCCGCAGGGGTAGGAAGAGAGAATAGAACGCCACACCACTCTGTCTTTGCAAACATTCCTCGCCTCTTACGCGTTCATGCATCTCCTCATACACACCCGCCGATTGTTTCGACTCCTAACCTGACCGCTTTCAAGTATTTGGCATACCTGATCGTGCCAAGTTCTTCTCGGTCTTCCTCTGCTCCTTTTTCCAATTACATTCGCCTCATAAATTTGTTTCACCGTCCTTTCCTCACTCATTCGTTCTACATGCCCAAACCATCTCAACACACTTTTCTTAATTTTATCGATAATGCTTGTCTCAGCTTTGCATTCCTTCCTTATTTCACTATTCGAACATCTATCATACATCGTTCTGTCGCACATTCTTCTGAGAGATCTCCTTTTAACAATTGGTACATAAATTAAAATGGAGTTCTACAAATTAAATGCGAAATCAATAAAAAAACTATATTGCTATATAACGCCAAATTTAATAAATACTTTCACTACCTCCAAACTGGAGATGGCGAAAGCCCGTTCGTAATTAAACTCGAATAATATAAAATAATTAATTAATTAGGATCCTGTCATTTCGGGGCACAATGCCGCGCGCCTTGATATGCAAGGGGGTGTCGAGAATTATTTTACCAAATTCTAATTATGTTGAAACGGGCGGAAAACGCAAGAAAATACGCCCTAAAAACGTCGACATGAATACAGCGAACTCCAAAAGTACGTGAATTTGAATGAAATGTCACCATTTCCAAGTCTTCTGGGAAAAACAGTGTCAATCATAATATAATAAAATAATAATAAAACCCTTATCCGCACCCCAATGGTGCATAGGGCACTGCGTCATATAAACGCAGTATCATCTTGATGGTTAACACATGAAGGAAAGGTGATCAGCCCTCCGCTTCAGGTACCAGTCCAGGGTAGTATTGAATAAATATGACAGTGAAAAAATCACTTATATTTATTTAACCCCCCTTGGGAATCGAACCCGGGACCTCCAGAACGGTAGCCGAGCGTGCTGACCATTACACTACGGAGGCGGACATCATAAAAGAAAAATATACAAATGCATATTATTTTATATTAATTTGTGACATCTCATCAAAGATTAAAGAAGAATATGGAAGAACGCACTGACGTTCATTTACGTCTATACCCCATACCGGACAGGTTAATAATATTTCAATTTTATTATTTTTTAACATCTCTTCAAAGATGAAGAAGAATATGGAAGTCTGGGCATTTACGGAGCTGACGACCGTCATAGGCTCGTTTAGGTGATCACCTTACACACGTGTAACATTCACCGATTCTACCCATTATTGACACTACTCAAATTCTTGGAAGTTCTATATATATGAACCAATTTCGAATCGTTGTTCTTGAATCACTAGAACTTCACTAGAGACATCTATTGGTGAGATGAAAAGAAGCTTTTTATTGAGCAGAAATTCTTTTATTAGTATGTGAGGTCCGAATCCTGGATTATAATCAAACACATGAGAAACGCCAGGAAATATCATTTTCATTTTTATTATACAAGCTTGTAATGAAAGTAACTCTTGTAATTGCGGATGATCCAGATTTTGTGAACAAGTATTTGGACACACTCAAAATGTCGTAAAAAAAGCATATTTTTTCTCTTCTACGACTTACGGCGTAAAGTTGTTACGTTTAGGTTCGATTTAACGATGTCATATTGGTTTAACAGAGGATTGGTCACGATTTGTAGCAATTTTAATTAAGATTTCGATAGAGTACAGTTGTACAACAGAACATATTTGCATTTAAAGGATTTTATTGTACAATATTTGAAATGTAACTTTTTGGTGAGGACCTCCACATTTTGAGTGTGTCCAAATACTTGTTCGCGAATCTGGGATTCGTTATTCGTGATCCAGATCTGTGAACTAGTTTCAGAGAGATGAATCACTTCAGTCGTCTCTCTGACGAGCGATGAGCGACACTCGCGGAACGATGTCATGTTTCGCCACACGAGCACAGGAGGCGGTTACCCACATCCAAAGATTGCCCAATTCGCACATAAAATCTTCAAAAAACTTTCCATATGTTCGCCGTAATATAATTTCACTATTTGTATTCTTTAATACGGACTTTACGACCCTTTGAAGCGCTACTCTCTCGAAATGCGCTCGTAAAACTTAGTGTCCTGATGGTTCAATTTCCTAGTAGCGTCAGTCGCTGGCGGCGGACGCTCCCGTGTATTTTTAAGAGCGCTTGTGCACCTCTCGTTTCATTCAAACCCATATCCACACCCCAATGGTGCATAGAACACTGCATCATATAAACGCAGTGTTATCTCATCGAAATGAACTGAACTCCCAAAACGCTAACTACTTAATTTTGACAAAGCATAAAGTTTTAAAACGATTTAAAATATTATTTTATCGTGTTTTTAATGTATAAAACTAGTTTAGAATTTCAGATAAAACAGTTAATAAATAAATAAATAAATAAATTATTTCACTTCAAACCCTTATCCACACCTCAATGGTGCATAGGGCACTGCATCATAGAAACGCAGCGTTATCTTGATCGTTAACACATGAAGGAAAGGTGATCAGCCCTCCGCTTCCGGTACCAGTCCAGGGGACAAAAAATCCAGTCATATGTAATAAAATTAAAAACGTCCAGTATTCGTTAAGTCGCAACTTAATTTTCTCCAAATCCAGTGTTAACGATCAATATAACACTACGTTTATATGATGCAGTGCCCTATGCACCATTGGGGTACGGATATGGGTTTAAATATATGTATATAATACGTATATTACACGTACATACATTTACAACAAAATTTCAACAGTCGCACATGTCTAATTCCACTGTGATTGTTCGAGTAGGTACTTACGCAATCACGCTACGCAAATATTACTATAAATCGGCACTTTATCCGAGTGTGGCAACACTGTCACGTGACAGCTGACCACCCCTAGCACACACAGTGTGGGCACACACCCCTCCTGCCGACCGTCGCAGCGTTATCTTGATCGTTAACACATGAAGGAAAGGTGATCAACCCTCAGGTGCCAGTTCCGGGTCATATTAAATAAATATTAGAGTGAAAGAATCACTTAAATTTATTTCACCTACCCTGGGAATCGAACCCTCGACGCAACGGAACCCGGGCGGGATAAACGCAGTGTTACCTCGATCGTTAACACATGAAGGAAAGGTGATCAGCCCTCCGCTTCCGGTACCAGTCCAAGGTAATATTGAATAAATATAAGAGTGAAAAAATCACAATAAATATACTTGTCATTATATTATATTGTGAAATGCAAAAGAATTGAAAAAAAATATCGCGGTGATGCATTGTCAAAATCGCGTACTTTATTTATAAACGCTAGCGTCAGCCGCTCGTCGTATAGCGTCTGCCAGGTAATCGAACCCCGACGCGTCATTCTCCCCCTGCATATTGTTCTGTATTAATAGACGTTTGACGAGACCGAGTTGGGGCTTGTTTGTGCGTCGCTGTTATTGCGTCCGGATCAAAGCTCAATGCTGGATCCCGCCCGGCCCAGTACATAGTACCTACCACACAGTGACTGACAGGACATGGGGATTATGACTGCTGTCAGTTGAGCAATATGTTCCAGGGCTATGCATACACCTATGTATCATCGCGTTATTTTTTTATTTTAACCCTTTGCACTTTGGGAAAAATGGGCCCTTTTCGGATTTGCTCTATCTGGTACGGGCAAAAATGGACCTTTTTCGGATTTGCCCGTATCTGGTACTGGCAAAAATGGACCTTTTGCGTATTTTCCCGTATTTTTTACGGGTAAAAATGGGCTTTTTGCGGATTTGCCCATATCTGGTACAAGCGAAAATAGGCCTTTTGCGGTTTTTCCCGTATTTTGTACGGAAAAAATGGGCCTTTTGCGGATTTACCCGTATCTGATACGGGTAAAATATAATCCCTTAACGGATTTGCTCTTACTGGCACAGGCACATAATGAACCTTTACTGGGTTTATCCGTATCTAGTACGGGCAAAATGGGCCTTTTAAAAATAATAGGGGCGGTAGTAATATATTATAACGGAGTTATGGGCTAAAAAATACTAAATGAAAAACCAGCGTGTATCTAAGATCAGTTTTAAAAGTAAAAAAAATCATCTCAGTGTAAACATTTAATAAAAACATTTAAAAAATCGTGGGAAAATGTTGTTATTTATTGCCTTACAATTATGTGTTATTTCTTAGAGCAAGCATGAGACGACATCTTTGGGTTAAATTCAAAGTTCCTTTCACAAATGCAGTGCTAGATTATTTCCCTCGAAATTTTCATAACATTTTATGTTACATGTCTCACATATTAAATGCTTTTCTTCTCACCGCGCGTCCCGGCCTTTGATATTAACGAGGCGATCAGTGTGCAGCGTCCCGGGGGGTTCTATCCTCTGCGTGTACGCGGAGGAAAGCGCACAACTTCATTTGCCTAATAATGAAATTCCCCAAATTACTTTTATAATTTGATTTGCATGTATGGAATATTTAAGTGCTCTGGCGGAAGAGGAATTTCTCGACGGCACATACCTACTAGGTGGCCCCGAACTCTCCGTACACACACACGTGTATATATATATATATATATATATATATATATATATATATATATATATATATATATATATACGTAGTGTATATATGTATATATGTGTCCGCCTCCGTAGTGTAATGGTCAGCACGCTCGGCTACCGTTCTGGAGGTCCCGGGTTCGATTCCCAAGGGGGGTAAAATAAATATTAGCGATTTTTTTCACTGTAATATTTATTCAAAATTACCATGGACTGGTACCTGAAGCGGAGGGCTGATCACCTTTCCTTCATGTATAAACGATCAAGATAACACTGCGTTTATATGACACAGTGTCCTATGTACCATTTGGGTGCGGATATAGGTTTTATATATATGTATATATATATATATATATATATATATATATATATATATATATATATATATATATATATATATATGTATATATATATATATATATATATGTATATATATATATGTATATATATATATATGTATATATATATATATATGTATATATATGTATATATATATATATATATATATATATATATATATATATATATATATATATATATATATATATATATATATATATATATATATACATATATATATATATATGTGTATATATATATATATATATATATATATATATATATATATATATATATATATATATATATATATATATATAGGGTCCGCCAAATAACTTTTTTTTTTTAAAACAGGGCGCAAAACATCGAGTGTAGCTTCGGCTGTGTGGCACGTAGCGCCGTCCTGTTGAAACCAAATGTTGCCAATATCCTCCTCTTCAATTTTTGTGAACAAAAATCCGTTCAACATGGCCCGATAACGATCGCCATTGACTGTAACGGCCACTCCTTGCTCATTTTCAAAGAAAAATGGCCCAATTATGCCTCTGGACCAAAATCCGCACCAAACAGTGACTCGTTTTGGGTGTACCGGCTTTTCAATGTATGCGTGCGGGTTTTCTGTGCCCCAAATACGACAATTTTGCTTGTTTACATACCCGCCAAGATCAAAATGAGCTTCATCCGAAAAGATGATTTTTTTGGCAAAATCGGCATCTTCTGTAAGTCGATCGCAGGCCCACTCAGCGAAGCGAAAACGCATTGGATGGTCAGGTGGCTTCAACTCCTGAACCAATTGGACTTTGTATGGCGTCATACCAAGGTCTTTATGCAAAATTCGTCTCAATGATGTCTCCGAAATGTTCAATTGTTGAGAACGACGGTGAATTGATGTTGATGGCGCTTCACGCACACTTTCTGCCACAACATCGATATTCTCGGGTGTACGCACTGTTTTTGGCTTTTCACGCTTTGGTTTATCGATGAGGATGCCAGTTTCTTTCACTTTTTTCACAAGATAACGAACATACGGAGCTGACGGTGCTTCTCTTCTTCCAAAAACCGTACGCAATTTTCGCACACATTCTGCAACATTACCATGATTTTCAAAGTAATGTCGCAATATTTCCCAGCGTTGTTCAAGCGTATACACAACCATATTCGCTCAGCGGAAGGATAAAACTAATTATCTGTCAAATCAGACATGAGCTAAGTGTTACCATTCACGAAATAAGCACTAGTTGAAAAAAAAAACTTTAGATGGCGGACCCATTATATATATATATATATATATATATATATATATATATATATATATATATATATATATATATATATATATATATATATATATAAAAGTATGTGTATGTATATATATATAATTTGTTTTTTAAATGAAGACTTTTTTAACACATATTATTGATAATATATTGGATGTCTATGAGTTTTGCGCCATCGTATTCAGACACAAAGTACAGGGAGGGCACGTCGCAAGCCCTGAGTAATTCGGATAGAGATGGGTGGCCCATAAATTCGTCACGGATATGTAGGGGACGGATTACGATATAGATTCGTGACCTATTTTTGCAAGGAAAATGTCTTATTTTGCAAAAAAAAAACAGAATATTTCGCCGTATTGGCTACAAATACGGTAAATTGCAAACGGTACATTTCTACCGACCTCTTTTGGAATATATGGGTGTTTTTTTTAGAGTTAAACAAATTCAACTTTCCCGCAAGAAATTGATGGGAGCGCCATCTTGTGGAAACAACAGCTCTGTCACATCAATGCCATTCAAATGCGCGTGTTATTCGGCCATTCAAAAGATCCGAATCGGTGAAATTGAAGTCAGTGTTTCATAGACGTAGTTGCATTTATTATTTACCTCGCTTATTATGTACAAGGTTTATAGATCATTTAGTGGATTTTTGTTCCTTCTAACTAAATAAATATGTTTTTATTTGAATCTGTGTTGGGAACAGGAGGGATAATGTAGTGTGGGCCAATCGGGAACTTGTCAGCATTTGCTCATTGCTGGGAGGAAACCACGTTGCACTCCTCAGGAGAAGCCGGACTGCTGACTGTCCTCAACAGGCCTTCCGTTCCACTAGAAGATGGTTGGATATTTTGTGTCCAGCTTGGTTTATGGTACCAATGTCCTTCTCTGGTTTTATCATGTATGATACCACCTCTCGTGAGAATTCCCTATGAACTACATGGATCCGATGTCGGAGAGGTCCTCACACATAATAGTACATGTCTACTACCATCACGCCGTTTCTCCGCAGGGGTAGGCAGAGAGGATGGAACGCCACATTCTTCTGTCCTGACGACGTATACTCCTGGCTTCCTTCACATCTATACATCTAGCTTCACATTCATACATACGGCTTCCTTCACATCCATACATCAAGTCATACATGCCCCCCGATTATGAAGACTTTTGACACCAACTAATTTTATGTTTTAATTGATCTGATCGTGCCAAGTCTTTTTCGGGCGTCCGTCGTTCTGTTTTCCCGCTCACATTAGCCACTATATTTTCTTAGTCATTCTCTCGTTATCCATTCGCTCCACATGTCCATACCACCTTCAAGCACTCTTCCTAATCTTTTCAATAATCCCTTGTTCAGCCTACCATTCCTTTCTTATATCTTCGTTTTTAATTCTGTCTTACAACGATTTTCCACACTTATTTTCTAAGTCATTCTCTTGCTATCCATTCGCTCCACATGTCCATACCACCGCAAAAAGAACTCTTAATCTTTTCAATTATCCGTTGTTCAGCCTTACTTGTCCATCCCTAAAAATGACAAGGTTCTTATCGAAACCGTTTGGAAAAAGTACCAAAATTAAGAGGTCAAAAGCAACGTTTTTGTTTTATTTCATAGAGTACATTTTTTTATTTCACGGATTTGGCCGTATTTGATTTGTACCTATTCGGCTGTGATTTCAACTTTGAATCGGGAATTTTGGCTTTGCAAGTCGTGTGGTATGGATGGCCGTACAAAAGGTGCTCTGGCAGGGGCTTTGTGTGCGATTCGCGCGTGACTTGGTCCCTTTTACGCAGATTTAGATAACGTTCGAATGGGGCGAAATTCGACCAAAATGGGATAAGTCTGTAATTCACATTTTAGTATAATACATACAGATAAATAAAAAAGAAACCTTTTAGGCACGTCGATATGCTACTATGTACTACCATTACCATCACGCCGTTTCACTGCAGGGGTAGGCAGAGAGGATGAAGCGAACGCTCTTCTATCCTGACAAGCACCCCTACCTCTCTTTACGTCCGTACATCGAGACATACATGCCCTCCCGTTACGCAGACTTTTGACATATATTTTTTTAAATTACCTAACGTCCAAGTGACTCTGAAATCTAGCTACGGCTTATACAACGCCGCTTATCATGACCCTACTCAGGCTTCAACATTTTAAGTTTCATAGCCTATGCCTACTCGCGAGTGGATTTACTCTTTATGTTTGAAGTTACTATAATTTCATGTAATTCATGAGTGAAAATTCTAGGCAAAAACACTCGCTATGTATTGGGCTGTTAAAATGCCTTCAGTGATATTAAAATAAGTGATTATTAATTTTTATGCATCCTTTATTTTGACCAGTTATTTTATTTACAACATTTTGAGTTTGTCCAAATACTTGTTCACGCTTGTTTAAAGTGATCACTTAACCAACCCTTTGACTGCTCGTAAGCCCTAGAAATACCCAGACTTCCATGCAATCATATATTGTCAAAAATCATAATAGTATCAAAATGTACAATATACGATATTTTCAAAGCAACAGCTATTTCGCTCGTAAAATCCGTTTCATACCCCCTTAGTCCAAGTCGGGTCGTTCAAAAATTTGATTCAAACGCATCCAGACACCGTTCCCGACTTTTTGAACTGCAGTTCACGCTTCCCTCGGGACAGCAGTGCTCCTTCATTCGGCCGAGGTGTCGAGGCCAGCCCTCCCGACGCGTCGGCCTCTCGGCTCGCCGCTGGCCTCTCGCCGTCCCGCTCTGACGCACGCTACCCTGGCGCGCTGTCCCGCTCGCTCCGGGACCAATCTGGGCATTGGCTTTCCAATATCGCGTCGGCTGTAGAGTGCACAACATCGTCTTGCATCTCCACACCGGGGTACATCTAGAAAATTTGGTGATGGACTTAGAATCTTGTATTTATTTAGATTGGCAGTGACAGATATATTGAAAGCTTTTAAATGTAAATTCACAGTAAAATCGGGATACAATTTTACATTGTTTCACATTTCCAATAAATTTCACAACTTAGTTAAAAAAAATCGTTTAGCATAAGAGCAGATCTGTCAGGAAGCCTTAAAAATCTATTTTAAAAGATTTAAAATCTCCATTTTACTTTACTTTACTATGATCTAGTATCTGTCTTCTTCAAACCCTTATCCGCACACCGATGGTGCATAGGGCACTGCATCATAAACGCAGGGTCATTTTGATCGTTAACACATGAAGGAAAGGTGATCAGCCCTCCGCTTCAGGTACCAGTCCAGGGTAGTAAAGAATAAATATTAAGAGTTAAAAAATCTCTTATATTTATTTAACCCCCTGGGAATCGAACCCGGAACCTCCAGAACGGTAGCCGAGCTTGCTGACCATGACATTACGGAGGCGGACTCGTATCTAGTATCTGTAAAATAGTCGTACATATAAAACTCAAGTGTAATTAATTAAATAACTAATCATTACACCGCTTCCCCGCAGGGGTAGACAAAGAGGATAGAACGCCAAACCACTTTATCTTTGCAAACATTCTTCGCCTCTTCCACATTAATGCATCTCATACATACCCGACGATTATTTCGACTCCTGCAATCAGAGAGTAGATAGTACTTGAACATTAAAAAAAAACCTAATTACAAATTGATGATAATAAGGAAGGCAAAGAAGAAATGGGAATTTAGGGAATGAGGTAGAGGGAAAAACTAAGGATGTTTGATGGACAGTTAGGAATCTAATGATAGATAATAATTGTGAAATATTAATTAAAAAGAAGACCGAGGAAAACTTGGCGCAATCAGGTATGTCAAATATTTGAAAGTTGCCGGGTCAGGAGTCATATTAATCGTCGGGTATGTATGAGGAGATGCAGGAATGTAGAAGGGGCGAACAATGTTTGCAAAGACAGAGTGGTGTGGCGTTCGATTCTCTCTGCCTACCCCTGAGGGAAGCGGCGTGATGGTTATTTAAAAAAAAATCTTTTGCATTATATAACATTAATTCAAATCCAAAAAAATATTAATAAAATATAAAAATGAATACAAAAAAAAGATCCCACAAAGGCATGGCCTGTGTGTGGGTATACAATATAATTTAGTCATAGTAAAGGGTATAGGGAATAGGTATAGGGTCCGCCTCCGTAGTGTAATGGTCAGCGTGTTTAGCTACCGTGCTGGAGGTCCCGGGTTCGATTCCCAGGAGGGATGAAAATAAATATTTGTGATTTTACACTGTAATATTTATTTAATATTACCCTGGACTGGTTCCTGAAGCGCAAGAGTAATCACCTTGCCTTCATGTAAGTAATGATCAAGATAACACTGCGTCAATTCGATGCAAGTGCCCTATGCACCATTGGGTGCAAATAAGGGTTATAACAAATTTATGATAGTAAATTTTTAATTTGTTGCCGACGGATGTTAGAGGTCAAAATAAAAGATGGAACAAAGGCAAAATAAAGGAATGGGTAAATGATCAAGAGTTCATTTTATGAACATTGTAGAAAAGATTATATTGTTAATTTTTCTCCTTTTTTGTGTGTATATATTAGGTTAAAATGGTTAAAAAACAATAAAAAAATGTATGCAAAAAGAACTCCACCGACAAGACACACAAGGTGGCTTGGTGGGTCTCTGCAAAATAACTTTTTATTTTTATTTTTAATATATGTTAAAAATTGTGATTTATAAAAAAAAAAAAAAAAAAAAAAAAAAATAATAATAAAAAAAAAAAGTATAAGTAAAGGGTAAAGCGGACAGCGGAAGGCTGATCACCTTTCCTTCATGTGTAAACGATCAAGATAACACTGCGTTTATATGACGCAGTGCCCTATGCACCATTGGGTGCGGATAAGGGTTTTTATTATTATTATTTAAACGGTATAAGTTTTATAAATAGAACTAGTTTTTACGTATTTTTATAAGTAGAATTAGTTTTTACGTAGTGTTATAAGTAAACTAGGTTTTATAAGTAGAATTAGGTTTTATAAGTAGAACTAGTTTTACAAGTAGAAATAGTTAGTTTTGATTAGAAAGTCGCGTGGAGTGACTCAATTTTTTTCCTTCGACTACCGCTGTGGGCCGAGATGCCTCGCCGAAGGTAGGTTATCTTTTTTGGGTCCTTTTGCCGTTTGGTTTTGAATAACAATAAGCCCCGTTTATAACACTCGCTCTGCTCGCCTCGACCCGACACCGGGACACGTGTTTCGCATCATCTCCGTCGGACGATGGAGATGTCCGAGTACAAAGGGAGGATACAACACCTCGACTTCATAATAATAATAATAATAATAAATTAATAATAATTAAACCCTTATCCGCACCCCAATGGTGCATAGGGCACTGCTTCATATAAACGCAGTGTGCTTGATCGTTTACACATGAAGGAAAGGTGGTCAGCCCTCCGCTTCAGGTACCAGTCCAGGGTAATATTGAATAAATATTACAGTGAAAAAATCACTGATATTTATTTGACCCCTCCCCTGGGAATCGAACCCGGGACCTCCAGAATGATAGTCGAGCGTGCTGACCATTACACTACGGAGGCGGACATTATAATAATAATAACTTGGATAATTTGTATAGCTCCGTTTTCGTAAAATACTACCTCAAGGGCGCTTATAAAGATATGGATAATAATAATAAAATAGGATGATGATGATAATGATATACAAAAGATAAATGGATTAAAACGTCGTCAATCGGTCTCGGGCCGTCGGGTGTGGAGCGGGGAAAAGATGCGCCGTCAAATTAAAACGCCTTCCTCTTGATCCCATGGGCTGGAGAGTGGCCAAGGTGTTGGGCAGGACGCCTTCCTGAGCGATAGTCATCACGCTGGAGGGCAGCTTGTCGAGCTCCTCGTCATTGTGGATAGCCAACTTCCAACTTCCAGACTAGCACAGTTCCAACGGGACTTCACTTTTATCCTCTTTTGCCGCCCTTCCGTGATCCGACATGATGGTTTTGTCTCTGAGGTTTTCCGCTCTCGCTTTCATACGAATGGGAGCTGGCGTATTTGAGGTATTTAAGTTTGTAGTTGGCTTTCATAAAATTTAACCGTTTAAGCACATCGCTCACTCCTTTCAAGAACGTCATAAATCGAAAAACTTGATTTTTCAGGAGAGCGTTTTTAAAGTTTAAAAATATAATACAATGTATTAAAAATAAATATCAAGCCACTTTTTGAACTTTTTACTGTGCAACAGATCTTTTAAGGAAAAACCTGAAGGTTTTTTCTCCATTTAAAAAATATTTAGTATTTTAAAAAAATTATTAAACAACACCTTTTCTTCAAAATGCAAAAACAACACTTTCTGCCCTGTAGCGGGTAAATATTAAGTTAAACATATGCCGCTTTTGCTGAGATATAGTAAATTTTCTGGGCATTCCGATAATGCGTAACTGGAAATTGACGATTTTTGATATATGACGTTGTTGAAAGGAGTGAGCGATATAGCGTGTCACGATGCTCCGTCTTCAATATACATCTCTTATTTTCCTTATAAGTTTGCCATAAATGCCTTCCCACACACGTCGGCTAGGGATTTTGCTTGTCAATGTGTCTACAACATTACACCCACCCCTGTACTCTGATGGTTTCTGCCTTTGAGAGGATACAGACGACGTGGGCGAAGGAGCGCAGAGTGCGTTTCTCCATTCGAAAAAGCATTTCCATAATTGTGTTATTTATTTTTTACATTATTTTTGACATCTCAACATAAATGTAGAAGAATATGGATGTCTGGGCATTTACGGGGCTGACGACCGTCATAGGCTGGTTTAAGTGATAAAATAACACACGCGTAACATTCACCAATTTAACCCATTATTGACAGCAAAATTAATCAAATTCATGGAAGTTTTAACATAATATTTATTTAACATAATAATTATTTTGAAATAGTGGTATTTACTAAGTAAAACATTAAATGAAAATAATATTTACCCGCTACAGGGCAGAAAGTTATTGGTGACATGAAAAGAAGCTTTTAACTGAGCAGAAACTCTTTTAGTATGTGAGGTCCAAATCCTGGATTATAATCACACACATGAAACACAACAGAAAATATCATTTTCATTTTTATTATTTAAGCTTAAAATTTAACCAGATAATTTATTCACAACATTTTGAGTGTGTCCAAATACTTGTTCACAAATCTGGACTATCTCGAATGGAGATAGTCCAGATTTGTGAACAAGTATTTGGACACACTAAAAATGTTGTAAAAAAGTATAAATTACTTCTCATTTCTCTCACATACGTTGTTTTTCTCCTTTGGACCCCGCAATAGCGCCCCTCTCGGTAATCTCTACGCCGTCTGACACGTCACACACCTGACATCACGAGACGTACGCGACTCGCATGCGTGTTGAGGAATCAACGGAACCCCGCCTTACGTCCGCTCGAGTTACGGACTCCCGAGAGAACGTGCCGAATTGGATTTTTCTCCGTCTTTCTTTACACGGGCCAATCGGTTTGGTTCATTATCATGCTGTGCTGGTCGGGGCTGTGGATCATTTATATCTCTATCTGCAAATCTGTTACTTTACAGGAGAGAGCTTAGAAGAATTTTTAAACGTATTTTTTTTTTTATGAATTAACGGTTTTATCTGAAATTCTAAACTAATATTATTCATTCATTTTTTTGTAGTAGGTTTTCTTTGCATTTATGGACTAAGTAGACTCTACCTAGTCCATAAATGCAAAAAAAAACCTACTACAAAAAAAATGTCCCTTACTGTGTTTTAAATTTGGACAGCCGAATGATGGAGATCGTTTCTCCATTTTCTAAAGACTGCGATAATTATTATTATTTTTACGTACCTATATTTATTATTTTGGTATTTTTTATTGACAATTGATTTCGTCATATCCGGATCATCACTGATCACTGGGACCTATTCTGAATCGTATCCGTTTAAACTGATGTGCGTCCACATTCTTCTTCAAACCCTTATCCGCATCCGGTGGTGCATAGGGCACTGCAACATACAAACGCAGTGTTATCTTGATCGTTAGCACATGAAGGAAAGGCGATCAGCCATCTGCTCCAGGTACCAATCCAGGTCCATTGATTAAATATTATATTTATATTTGTCCGTCTCCGTAGTGTAATGGTCAGCGCGCTCGGCTACTGTTCTGGAGGTCCCGGGTTTGACTCCCAGGGGGGGGTCAATTAAATTAATGTGATATTTTCACTCTTATATTTATTCAATATTTTCCTTGGCTGGTACCTGAAGCTGAGGGCTGATCACCTTTCCTTCATGTGTTAATTAATGATCAAGATAACACTGCGTTGATATGATGCAGTGCCCTATGCACCATCAGGTGCGGACGACGATTTGAAGAATAAGATGTATGAGGCGATAAGGTTTGGTGCGGATAAGGGTTTGAATGAATCACACCAAACTCGGTTGCGTGTATCGGCTCCACGTGTATTTTAATCATGTCCTCAATG
This sequence comes from Brachycentrus maculatus, assembly GCF_059751285.1. Lineage (NCBI taxonomy): Eukaryota > Metazoa > Arthropoda > Insecta > Trichoptera > Brachycentridae > Brachycentrus > Brachycentrus maculatus. The sequence continues at coordinate 8,835 of NW_028281073.1, read as the reverse complement.
ATGAATTTCTCTTCCTGTTAGCAATCGGTTTGGCGTCGCTGCGACATAGCCGTACCGTTTGGAGAATCGGGCCGCACAGATCCGTCCGTCGACACTCGGCCGTGGACTTGAACCGTGGATTCATTACCGATTCACGTCTCGCGAGTTTGTTTAGGCCCCATTCAGACTGCGGCACAAAGCGGCGCTCATAATGCCCTTTGTGTCGTCCTGTTTCCCATCACAGCAAGTACGACAATGCGCCCTCATCAACACGACCATTTTCAAATATCAACATTTAAATTTTTCCCAATTGACCCATTGTGCACGCTCCTTTATCCGGCTGCGGCAGGGATCGACAACCTTCTTCTTCTTCTTCTTATTTTTTTTTTGACATCTCATCAAAGATGAAGAAGAGTATGGAAGTCTGGGCATTTACGGGGCTGACGACCGTCATAGGCTGTTTTAAGTGATCACTTTACACACGTGTAACATTCACCGATTCTACCCATTATTGACAACCACACTACTCAAATTCTTGTAAGTTCTATATATACGAACCAATTTAGAATCCTTGTTCTTGAATCACTAGAACTTCACTAGAGACATCTATTGGTGAGATGTAAAGAAGTTTTTTAGTAAGCAGAAACTCTTTTATTAGTATGTGAGGTCCGAATCCTGGATTATAAAAAAATACAATAATTTTTTTAATTGTTTCGGCATTCACTTTATGGTAAGACATGATGATATTGTAAAAGAAAAACACTTGTTTTTTACCACTTGAGTTTATTTTATTATGACGACTAGTTTCGGAAGCTATGCTCCATCTTCAGGTCTACATATAAACTAAAATTGTAAAAGAAAAATACCTTTCCTTCATGCGTAAACGGATCAAGTCCAGGTCCACTAATTGAATATTATATTATATTTGTCCGCCTCCGTAGTGTAATGATCAGCAAGCTCGGCTACCGTCCTGGAGGTCCCGTGTTCGATTCCCAGGGGGGGGGAGGGGTCGAATAAACGAAGAAATGATAAAGTGATTTTTTCACTCTAATATTTATTCAATATTACACTGGACTGTGGTACCTGAAGCGGAGGGCTGATCACCTTTCCTTCAAGCGTTAACGATCAAAATGACACTGCGCTTATATGATGCAGTGCCCTATGCACCATTGATGTGCGGATAAGGGTTTGAAGAATATGAACTTTCGAAAGCTATGCTTCCATCTTCAGGTCTACATATAAACATGTTTATATTTACACCTGAAGATTGTTGTTGTCGACCCCTGGAATCTGGGCTAGCTGTCTCGCTCGCACTTGCTGAAGAAACGCGGACAAAGGCGCGTCTACACCTGACGTTTTTCTTTTCTTTTATTTTTTAAATTCATATATCAAAAGATTAATTTTTTTTAGTTTGATACCTTTGTTGAGTTCTGTATTGAGAATACTATAGTCCTCCACTTGAGTTATTTCGGCTCAAACAAACGACCTACGTACTAATAATAATACATAAAGTGTACAAGAGGAGTTAGAGGTAGGAGAAGAACAAAAAACTATAACAAAATTTACTGACATTAAGGAAAATATTTAAAAAAAATCGATCTATCTTAATTGAATCGTATTAAAATGTGGACAGTAATAATGGATCTGTGTCAGACGGGAGGAATATCTAATTTCACATACTCAACCTATAGAGGCTTGTATTAGACACGTTTTGTGTTTATAACAGCCGATGTAATCAATATTATCATTCATCACTTTCTTTTGGAAAATTCGCCTTCGAAAAAAAGTTATTTTCGTAAGATGGCAATGAATGACGTCACAGAAACGATGGAGTTATTTTAATATTGGCGACCTTGCTAAATTATTGGCGGCTCTATTTGTTGATGTCAATAGTTTAGAGTTTTAGAGACTAGAAGGAATGTGTATTTGATTACGCATTTTTATCGATTGTTCCGCGGTATGATCGATAATCCTGTAATTATCCGGAGCATTGGTCTGTATGTTCCCGATAGTTACCTAAGACAGCGTCGGCATAGATTGTTTCACATTCCTATGCACAGGACCAACCTGCCGATGGTTATGCCTGTAGGAAGAGCTACCGCTATGTTGAACAATATCACATTGGATATTGATCTGTTCCATGTGTCCGAGGGAGTTTTCCGAAGCGGGATTCTTCTACACCTTTAAGTCTTCTTGCTTACTTTTACTTTTAATATATACGCCTTGAATATTTTTTGTTATGTATATATTATTTTTTTATTGAATAAATTGAAATTGAAATCGAAATTGAAATTGAAAATTGAATGTCTATGGAAGACCCTCCCACCCCCCCTCCCCTCAAATTTGTTTAACACAAATGGTAGTGTAGTGGTAAACAAACAATCCACACTACTACTATTACAGTTCTATAAACTATAGATATAACAAACCATATGACGTCATAAAACGTTCGACGACGGAAATTTGATGACGTATGCGAACGCACGTTTTTCGTTTTATAAAAATATGTAAAGTTTGAACCTTCATATCTCCCTTAGTTCCCTACAGATTTCAATAAGAATGCTACCGATAGTCTTGTGATTTTTCAAATTAATTTAGTAGCCAATAATCACTCATCGTGATATATATATATATATATATATATATATATATATATATATATATATATATATATATATATATATATATATATATATATATATATATATATATATATATATATATATATATATATATCCATTTACAACATTTTGAGTGTGTCCAAATACTTGTTCACGACGGTCGTCAGCCCCGTAAATGCCCAGACTTCCATATTCTTCTTCATCTTTGATGAGATGTCAAAAATAATATGAAAATAACACCTGTAATTGGAGATAATCCAGATTTTGTGAACAAGTATTTGGACACACTCAAAATGTTGTAAATAAATTGTCTGGTCAAATTATAAGCTTAAATAATAAAAATGAAAATGGTATTTTCTGGCGTTTCTCATGTGTGTGATTGTAATCCAGGATTCGGATCTCACATACTAATATAAGAGTTTCTGCTTAGTAAAAAGCTTCTTTACATCTCACCAATAGATGTCTCTAGTGAAGTTCTAGTGATTCAAGAAGAAGGTATCTAAATTGGTTCATATATACAGAACTTCCAAAAATTTGAGTAGTGTGGTTGTCAATAATGGGTAGAATTGTTGAATGTTACACGTGTGTAAAGTGATCACTTAAACCAACCATATTCTTCTTTATCTTTGATGAGATGTCAAAAAAAATATATATCCATTATTGTTACCTTCAATGTGGAGGTCCTCACCAAAACGTTACGTTTCCATTATAAATGATTTTAAGTAATCAGGAATTCTAGCTTGTAAAATTGTTACGTTTTGGTGCGATTTGATGATTTCATATTGGTTTAACACAGGATTGGTCACATTTTGTAGCAACTTTAATTAAGATTTCGATAGAATACAGTAAACATAACAGATTTGCATTTAAAGGATTTTCGTGCAATATTAGAATTGTACACTTTTTGATGGATACCTCTACATATGCATCAATGAAATTAGGGTCATATACACACTTACTCCTTTTAACAACGTCATATATTTTAAAAAAATCGTCAATTTTCAGTGGTACATGTTTTTGGAATGCCCAGAAAATGTACTATATCCCAGCAAAAGCGGCATATTTTTAACTTAATATTTACCCGCTACAGGGCAGAAAGTGTTGTTTTTGAATTTTGAAGAAAATGTATTATTTAATTATTTTTTTAAATATACTGAATATTTTTAAAATCGAGAAAAAAATCTTCAGGTTTTACCTAAAAAGATCTGTTGCACAGTAAACAGTTCAATAAGTGGCTTGATATTTATTTTTAATACATTGTATAATATTTTTAAACTTTTAAAACGTTCTCCTGAAAATCAAGTTTTTTGATTTATGACGTTCTTGAAAGGCGTGAGCGATATGCATTATTTTAAAGGCTTTAGCCGTTCGATTAATAACTTAAATATTGTTTTTCGTCTATTTTAAGATATCAATATAAAAACATATAACTCCAAGTGGACAAAACCCTAATTTGTGAACATGGATTTGGACACACTCAAAATGTTTGAATCTGAAGAACGTACTTTGTTTCATTGTGCGGAAAATGAGGCTTATTACGCACTTATTATTTTCTAGTGTCGATATGTAATTTAACTGATCCGATCGAATCAGCGTTGATAGTGTTCTTCGAATGCGTCGATAAGATAGTTGTAATCGCATAGATTACAATGTATTTTATTTTATGTCGATGTTAGTCATACGATTTTTTTACGATACACAAAATACCGTTATTATTATTTAAACTTAACTTTTTCTTGTAGCTCATGAGACATCGTGTCGGGCTGTGGTCCCGTGGTTAGTGTCGCGGACTCTTGAGTCAGAGTTTCTCGGTTCGAACCCACTCTACCACAATTTGATACCCATTTCTAATAACGAGCTGCTTAGACTCACAGAAATAGTATGAAATTGAAGTGTTTTGAATATTGAAAGCATTAACTTTGTGGATCGTATTGATATATTATTTCGAGAAATAAAAATACTTTGTCTTTTGATCCACTCACATTTTTATTGACCAACTAGTTTCGGCATCAACCATACTAAATATAATTATTTTTTGTGTTGTTAACCCTTATCCGCACCCCAATGGTGCATAGGGCACTGCGTCATATTAACGCAGTGTTATCTCAATCGTTTACACATGAAGGAAAGGTGATCAGCCCTCCGCTCCAGGTACCAGTCCAGGGTAGTATTGAATAAATATTACAGTGAAAAAATCACTTATATTTATTTGACCCCCCCTGGGAATCGAACCCGGGACCTCCAGAACGGTAGCCAAGCGTGCTGACCATTACACTACGGAGGCGAACGAAATTATTTTTTTAAACATACTAAATATTTTTCAAATGGAGAAAAAACCCTCAGGTTTTACCTAATAAGATCTGTTGCACGGTAAAAATTTCAAAAAGCGGCTTGATGTTTATTTTTAATACATTGTATTATATTTTTAAACATTAAAAACGTTCTCCTGAAAAATCAAGTTTTTTGATTTATGACGTTCTTGAAAGGAGTGAGCGATATATCTAAAATTAAACAAGGTTTATTTGGTTTAGTTCTACGTTTATTTATGTATATGTTAATACGTGATGTGTTTCGACTTCTTAAAACATTATCAAACATAAATGTAGAATTCAACCAAATAAACCTTGTTTAATTTTGGATATATTACCCAACAGTTAAATATGGAATTCTACCAACTGTCTGCAGTTACAATAAATCTTCTTCTTCTTCTTCTAACCCTCATCCGCACCCCAATGGTGCATAGGGCACTGCATCATATGTATCGAAGCTGTGTTATATTGATCGTTAAATGCACGAAGGAAAGGCGATCAGCCTTCCGCTTCAGGTACCAGTCCAGGGTCAAATTAAATAAATATTAGACTGAAAAATCACTAATATTTATTTTGACCCTCTTGGGAATCGAACCCGGGACCTCCAGGTCTATGGAGGCGGAATAAATAAGTCAATATATATTATACTTCCAAGTTTAAAATCAGTTTCCATGCTTCAGGGCAATATTAAGCTAGTAAGATATCAAATAGTCAATGATCACGTTTTTGTAAAACAATGCACTTGGTCACTTTCTCTCGTATGACTACGATATGTGAGGAGAGGCGCCAGTAGATCGATCGGTAGGTACTTTTGCTTTTCAAAATCACGTGTTTTACGACTAATCGTAAAGCTACGTCACGGCAGGGGTGGGGTGTAGACAGTGGCGTCCGCAGATTTTTTTTTTAACATATCATTATTTCCTTCCAACAATTTCATAAATCAAAAAACTTGATTTTTCAGGAGATCGTTTATAAAGTTTAAAAATGTAATACAATGTTTTAAAAATAAATATCAAGCCACTTATTGAACTTTTTACTGTGCAATAGATCTCTTAAGGTAAAACTTTAAGGCTTTTCCTCCATTTGAAAAATATTTAGAAAATTAAAAAAAAATTAAACTATACCTTTTTTCAAAATGCAAAAACAGCACTTTCTGCCCTGTAGCGGGTAAATATTAAGCTAAAAATATGCCTCTTTTGCTGAGGTATAGTACATTTTCTGGGCATTCCGAAAACATGCACAACTGAAAATGGGTGATTTTTAATAAATGACGTTGTTGAAAGGAGTGAGCGATGCAAGCGGGATATTTTTTATATGTAATTTACATATATTTCGTCATACAAATTACAGATTACACAATAATGTGCCCTCACTGAGTTTTCCCGTGCCGAGGGCACATTTGATACCTATTTCTAATAACGAGCCG